>NW_008824808.1:3415569-3424309 GCF_000699105.1 Pygoscelis adeliae
CTGAGCGCTATTGCCTACTCTAAGAGCAGGCTTAATCAGACTTCAGCTACGCAAATGAAAATGCTAAATGCTAAAGCTTTTTTAAAAAACATTTGAGTTGCTAATTGCTGTCATGGTAGAACTAGGATTTCATCAACTACGGGCATGTGTGTTTATATATTTTACTGTCTTGCATCTTGTGGGGATTCCTGAGGAAAAATGTCTTTGAAAGATTCCCGTGCAATCTGAAGAACTCTTACAGATACCCTGGGGTAGATTCTGAAGCTTAAGTATGGAACAGCACAGAAAACATATCTACAGACAACACCTAAGTCTGCTGTACATATCAATGTGTGGAAGGCAAAAGGGGGAAATCGGTTTTGAAAGCTTGCTATCTGAGCGTGAACTTACTTTCTGCGGGACTTGGGGGGGTAGTGGCAAAAAACCCTTGAAAAAATGTCTAGTAAGGCTCTGCAGGAAAAAAATTAACTTGAAATCTGTCTAGATAATTGGGACTTCTAGATTTTTACTGGTTTTAAATCTCAACTGATGTACCAGTTTCAGAATTTTATTAACATCTGCACTTTTGCCCTTGATTCTTTCCTGGAAACAATTTAAAATAATTCTGATTTATGAAAGCCTTAGCAGAAGAGTGTGATTAATTTCATTTTTTCTGAACATGCAAAATAATTTTCTGAAGTTACAGGTAATTTAGAAATGAGATCTCTTTCAAACATTCTCAGTGTCTTAATGGTATCTATGTGAAAAACTGTTTTAAGATGCTATGTGTTCCAGGCAGCGCTAGTGAGTTAAATTTGAAAATTTTTGTTGAAATATATTTGTAAGAAATGAACTCAACTTGTGGCTGCGTAAATATTGAAAGGAGGCACAACTGATGTAAATGATGAGTGACAATAAGTATAATGTTGTTGCAAGGTATTGAATACTAACCAGAAAGTATGTTTGTTCTTTAGTGTTGATCCCTCAATTGTAAACATATCAGACGAAATGGCCAAAACTGCACAGTGGAAGGTTCTTGCCATGAGTACTGAGAGTGCCAAAGTAACCAGAGCTAACCTGAGGTAGCTATAATTACTCACGCATTTTCTAACGATGGTCTTGTGTTTAGCAGCTAATAGCTGTACTTGTATTTCTTGAAATGTATCTCAAAAAATGAGTATATGTGGTTTGTAAATCTGCATTGACTTTTTACTTTTGAGGAACTTGAATTTGAACTTCAATTTTTGCCCTTTACTCTGAAGTTAAACAATTTCTATAAGGAATTCAATTATTTTATTAAATGTATTATTACAATTTTAAAGTTACTCTTTATTTGCTTAATACAATTGTATGCTACTCTGATGGGCTTAGGGTTTCTAAAAAGCTTTACTAGAGTGTATATGAGCATGGGAATTGTTTGATCCTGAACACTACAAATGCCAGTGGGAATAAAAGGTAAGTACAGCATTTTCATTGTTGCTTCATGCTGCCCTAGGGTCTGCCCCCTGTTTTTGTGGGTGGGTGGGTTGGTTGGTTGGTTTCTTTGTTTTTTCCCCAGCTCGTTTTTAATCTCTAAAAATTAAACATGGCTCAAATACTATCTCACTGGATATGAAATATACTTGAATGAAGTACTGGACACTTTAGGAGTCCTTGATGCTATGAACACTTCCTGTAAGCTGACATGCATCTTCTGTGATGGCCAGGAGCCTCTTTCTCAGTGAGCTTCCCATCAAACAAGAAAGGCTGTATGCAAGGAATCATTCTGCTATTCCATCCTAGTTTTTTCCCCATCTGGCTGAATCTATCAAGGGGAACAAACCAAATCCTGAACATTCATTAGAATATCCCCACCTTCCTGAAAGGCTTGTGATTTATAGGGACTGGTATCTGTGGACTGTTCCATCACAGTGCAACTATTGCCTAGTAGTTTTTATGTAGGAAAGAGGGGAGAATTAGCCTGTTGACTTGGAAAACCAAGCTTATGCAATCCTGCTGTCTGTACATACATCTTCTTTTGGTTGATCCCATTCAGCCAAATCTGTCAAAGGAAGACAGGTTTCAGAGATGTGGTATTGTCAGGTTTTGTGTAAAATTACATCTTGGTGGAAGAGTTGGTGGTGAAGGGATTATTCATACATAATAGTCCAAGCTGTCGGTTGCTGTTTAGCTTGCATCATGGAAACAGCAGTAGTGACTGGCCACTTAGCACTTGTACACTATCTGTTTATCCAACACGTGCATTGCTCCAAGCTAGGCATGGAAATTTGCTTTGTTTTGCCCAGACAGTGGGTCAACCAAGGGTGAAGAAGGAGACGAGGAGAGAACTTGGAGGTATTGTAATAGGAAGAGCTGAAGAGACTCATTAGTGCAGGCACCATTTTCAGTGAATCTTCAGCCTGTATTGTTTAAACATTTTTAAATAAATGTTTTAAACATTTTAAAAAGGTTTTCTAAAACTTGAGTGCCACACAAGCTAGACTGCCAGGAAGATAGATAACAGAGGCATTAGATAGATAACAGAGTATGTGTGTCGGTATACCCTCGTATTTTGTTTATTTTCTTTTATGCTGAGTTCTGAGAAACCTGTTACAGAATTTGTGGATGCTTCTGGTACGTAATCTGATATTCATTGGGTGTATAAGGCTTGAAGAGATACAGACCTGTATTTCTCTTTCCAGAAGAACTAAAATTTTTAGATTTGGTTTTCAGGCAGTTAGAAGTTAGTACAACTCCATCTTGTGCTCTCCTGTTTCCTGAGTAGGTTAAATTAGTATAGAATTATATGCAGCACTAGTGAATTAGGCTTCTGACCGGTTTGCAATGTTTTTTGATCTACTTAGGTCATATTCAGTATTCCATCTATTTTTTATATTTTGCTATAAGGCATTTCCCTTTTATTCTGTAACATGCCCTGCTTGAGATTAGTATAGTAAAAATTGCATCTTGGAAGGGAACTTGCTAGAACTACAAATTGAAAATAAAAACCACTGGTGCTGGAAACTAGTTCTTTCAAAAGGCAATCTGATATTGCATGAATCTGGAAAATGTTAGAAGGCAGGAGCTCCTTGAGCCTTAACTCAATTATTTGGTTGCTGTTGTGAGGTATTTGCTACCTTTTTTTGTATAGTGGGTGCTGGAGAGATTGAGAGATGCCACCACTGCTCAGGCAAAAGTAATTCCTGGTAAATTTTTCATGTCAGTTCTGTTAAGATTTTTCTGTGTAACAGTCTTCATCTGAAAGCATGGACAGATGTTTAGTGCTGTGGTGAAAATGGTTCTGTAGGCACTGCTATTTTCAGATTTATAGGTTTCAAATAGGTTGCAGTTTGAAACAAGCAATGTCTTTTGGAATTCCAGGTGACATGTTTTGTGGGTTGGCATTATTTCTTAAAAATCTTACCTTTTTTAAAAAAAATTATTTTGTTAGATTTGTTTGTATTTCCTGAACTGATCCAGATGGCTTTTTCTTTCTACCTCCACCATCTCTCATATTTTATAGACTCTGCAGAGTCGAGGCACAGTTATATTTTCTAAGGAATCCCAGAATGTTTCTCTTTGCGTGAATTTCTAATACTTTTTTCCTTAAAGAGCAACTCGACAGATGTGTTGTCTCTTCTAAAATTCATGCCTAGAGAATCCTCCCTTTTATGCTGTTCCAATTCCTCTTCTACTGTCCTGTAACTACCTCGGGACGTTCCTTTCTGTCCTTGGATAAGCCACTGTTCCGTGGCTGTGTCCCTAAGAGTGTCAGTTGTTCAGGTGCCAGCCAGCCTGTTGTCTTTAGGGTCTTCCACTTGAATGGACACTTATGCAGATTTCTAACCGTCCTCTACTGTTGTGACAAGTGTGGTTCCCCATTTTGAAAAGACTGAAATGTTTTCCCAGTCTTGCATTGTGAACAAAATTGTTTCCCTGCCCAATAATTAAGCAGCATTAATAATATTGCTTGTTATATATTTTTGAGCATTTTTAACTAGACAGTTTTGTGGGTTTTGTTTTTGTTGTTGTTTGGTTGGTTCGTTGGTTGGTTTTGGTTTTTTTTTCCTCCAAAAAAGATGTTTTGCAAAACAATTTCAAATCAATAGAATCAATAAAAGCAGTGGGAGTAGAAATGGTATTTATAGATAGGATCTTGGGGATTTCTCTCTTTAAGCTTGTACTGTTCCTATGAATAGTATTTAACAATTACTAGAATGTAATAGAAATACATCACCATAAAAGTATCCTTACATAAATACTTTAAATGTTCATTTGAAAGTTAACCTTTACTAAAGTGAACCAAACCTTACATTTTCCTCTTTGCTTTCAAACAGCCCTGAAAAACCAGGAAGTGTGAAAATAAATGTGGAAGATTCACCTGTTGTGAAATACGTGGATGCTGAAACATCTTTATAGAACTGAACCAAGGGGAATTGCGTGTATTTGTGTGTGTATATATATCACTGCAGGATATTATACCATTGAAGTGTGACTTCCAATTTAAGGAGTGACATGTATTTAATTCTGCCATTGTTTAGGGCACTGTAGATATGCTTGCATAATGAGAAGATTTTCCTACAAATAAGACGAGTGGTAATCACACTTCAGCTATTTATTTTATTGGAAATTTTATTTTCATTTTTAAATAGGAAGATTGTAATGAATACATATTATTTTCAATAATCAGTATGTGCATAAAAGTTAAATCAGCTTTTGCTGACGATTACTGGTCCACATTGCTTAAAATTTTGCAATACCTCTGTTTATAATGTGCGCTACAGAACTTTGTTTTCCATGCAGGCAATTACTGCTTGTTTTTGCAGGGTATACTTTTTTTGTGATTTCATAGAACAAATATTAATGTGCTGTTGACAAGAACTACTGTGTTTTGTGTCTCCACTACATGCTAGTGTTTTCTGGATTCTGTCTCTCCTATTTTACAGGAGTGGCCCAGAGCCCTAAGTCTGGTGGTTAGTTAATCCTTAAAATATATATAAATACCCTGTTCTGCTACTTTTTTTTTTTAATTTACTCTTGATTTTTCATTATTGTCCAGTAGCAGTATAAGTGCAGTAACTGTAGTTACAGTCCCAAGTTAGGATTTGCCATTCTGGGCACTCCATGTTTACACAATATAAATTTGATTTACAGACAGCAATTTGGTCTATAGGAAGTTACACATACTTACCACACGAGTGCTTTTGAATTCTTTGTTCCTGTTTTTACTTACATTTTCCCATCGACTTTCAGAGTCTGATTTACTCAGCTCTAAGACTGAAACTTTAGAGTATTTCATGTCCTCATCAAATATATTTCTTGCTTAATTAATTTTTAAATTTACTGTGTATTTGATTAAATTAGCTGTAGTTTAATTCTGTAATAGGTTTATGATCAGTATTATTTTATGGATTGCAAATTGCTTGTGATATTTGTGTGTACAGTTCTGATCCTCTCCATTGTAAAGGGCATATATGATAGCACACCAACTTATTTTTAAACATCTTATTTATTTTAATTAGTATAAATTTTTATCATGTAAGATTAATTAAAAAAGTAATTATTCATTTATTAAAGTAAATGGGATTTTTTGGGGCTCACTGATAAAGATGCAGTCAGTACATTTTCAAGTTCTAGTGTTTAGCATTATAGTATTTGAAATAATGAAAATTTTATGTATAAATGAAAATCTTGATCACTTACCTGCACAGTTTCCATTATTAATACTTTCTTGCCTTACGCCTTAGTTTTTTGGCTTTAATTTCTGAAATGATCTCTTTACATTCTGAATTGCCACCAGCCCTTTCTGGATGTATTGCAATGGCTTTAATTAGAATCTGTGCTCATTTAAAATTAGAAGATGCCGTTTGCTTAATTCTGCTTTTGGCAAAGTTGGGAGTTTTACCATGGACCATGTGGGTAAAATTCTCAACAACTGCAAAAGGAGCTGATTCTGGAGGAGGGCAGAGTTCATCTGAAAATACCACTTGAGGTGGAATTTTGGTGCTCTTCAGCCAAGTGTCAGTTGGAGAAAAGATAATTGTATATTACAAAAATAAAGCAATCAGTGGGAATAAATAGAAACATTTAAAAATAGCATTTAAGTTACATGGACTGTTACCATTCCCTTTAAATGTAATGTAATGAAATAATGTTTTTCTTTTTTCTTTTTTCTTTTTTTTCTTTTTTCATTTGGCTGAATTCCGAGAAGGCAGTTTAGAGAAAGTAAATCATAGAGTACAGCAATACGAATAATGTTATCCAAACTGTCATAACAAAGGCTCAGGTCAGTGGCAAGGCAAGTGAGGTTTGACTGATACTATTTAATGACCTATATACGTGCTCCTTTATTCTTAGATAATAGTGTAGCTTGTGCGTTAGCTTGAGTATGTGCTCTTTCAGAAAGTACCCCTGTTTTCCCTCTAGTCAAACTGAGATGCAGTGAAACTATAGCAGATGGTTTCCTGAAACTTTCTGTATTATTTAAAAAAAAAAAAAAGTACACATCTGCACGTCAGTTGTTGACTACTAAGTAGCTCTTGCTGAATCAGAGGGAAGATTATTTTGGGCAGTTTACATAGCGTTATCCACAACACATTACTTCTGTACTAGTCCTCCCAGTAGTATTTTACACTTCATGTTCATCTTTAATGCCGGAAATCAGGGTTCCCTGGTGCTGCACATCTTGTGTCTGGTTTCTGCTTCAGAAGGGTAAAGTTTTGGTCAATACTACAGGAAGTGGGTATTTTTCTAGTAAAGTTGAAAGGAAACAAAACCAAAGACCCACAAGTCCAATCACAGTATTTATTTAATTTTAATTGTGTAGATATTTTAATCGGTGCCAGAAATACCATGACTTGCAACGCAGTTTACAGTGACCTTTAGTTCCAATGCTCTTGGTCAGTAGCATGTTATGCATGCACTTTTTCCCCATATGAATAGAAGAAGATCTGGTATGAAGTGCATAAAACCCCATTGATAATCTATGGTTAAGTGATTTTGCTGCTCATTTTACACCTTCTCTGCTTTAAAATCACACATAGTATTAAACGGCTAAGGGTGTAGTTTACTGCATGTAGATACACGTTTTGCCTTAACGGATGCAAAAGAGCGGTGATAATGCGGTGCACTGATTTTTTCCATAGGGGTTAAGCCCTGTAAAAACTACGCCAATGTATTTCCATTCCAACAGTTAAGGAAAAGAAACAGCCCTGCACTTTTTTTTAGATGCCTTGGTTTTCCGGAATGGAGCTTAGTGCTACTGTGTGTCTGGCTGCAGAGCCACCTCAGAAAGTCCCTCTCTTTTTTTTTTTTTTTTTTCTCTCCCCCCCCCCTTCTTTTTTTTATTTTCTTTTTCTAATTTATTTATAAATATGAATGTTTACATAAAGTGTAGGTCTTAATTTTGACCACTCCATTTAAATTATCGTCTAAAATATTTCACTGAAAATGCAGTTTCATGTTTAAATTATATTCTACAAAACTCATTCTTAGTATTTTCATATGTATTGCAGTGACACGCTTTTCATTCTGTTTACGTATGCCCAAGTTAATTACACTTTCTTCCTAGATCAATTTTGCAGCTGTAACATAAGGTTATTCAGTGAAATGTTCCAAATTGCCAAGTTTGTCATCATAAAACCTGTTAGGGTAGAATTCGGTGCCCTAGCGGAGGTTTTTTAACCAAAGGTCTTGGCCATTTTTTCTACATTTAATGAAAGTTCTCCCATAACTTCACCATTTGCTTCACCTGCATCGCTGTCTTTCTAGGGTAGCTTCCTAGGCTGTGCCCTTTGCAAAGGCGGGTGCGACAGGCTGTAAAATACATCTGTAACGAACAGGTGTCGTGTCGCGGAGCCTGCACCGTGTTAAAGGGTTGTCTTGTACATACGTTCTGTAAATCGTAAGAGAAATGGTTCATGATTTTTCAGTTCACGAATGTAGTCTGTTAGATGAGCACCACGACGCTTTTAGTTTTCTTTTTGCTTTATATGATTAGTAATGTTTTAATTACTCATCTAGGTCAAATTCATTATCAAGTACAGTACAAACGTGTGAAATATGTTTATACCAACAGTAATTTATTTTACGGCAAATTTTAAGACTAGAGGCGCACAGCTTTGAGTCAGCATAAAAGTAGTGCTATAAAGCAAGCAAATTGCTTAGTAATTTTAAGTCGATTTTATTTTGTAACGTTTTTAGTGAAAACTTACAGGACTTCTTAGTTGGCATTGAAGTTAATCTAAAGACACTTTCATATTGAATTTAGTATCTGTGGACATTTATTTGGAATAACGAATGAGTTTGAAAATCAATACTTTTCTAAATGATTTTATTGACAAGACACATCATTTGTAGTATTTTTCTTTCTACTGTTGCTGATACTCCTGTGCAAAGGCGTCTTCCGGGGTTCAGCACCTGTAGCTGAACTACAGTTTTGATTCTAATACTGATTATTTGAAATGTGATTACATACTGTACGGTTCGAATTTTTTATGACTGCTTTTCTAATTACAATGATGTTTTCTTACTTTATAACAAAACCCAAAGCAAATGAAAACATTATTCCAAACGTAGAATCAATATTCAGTTTATACAGAAAACACAACTCTCAGACTTGTCTGTAATGTGAAAGATCCAGCCTTCGTTGTTTTAAGTACTGCTAGAATAAAACTATCTTTTGTAATGTTTCAGAAAGTTGGTAAAAGCAATAAAAATCTACTGAACTATCGGTGGTAGGGCCTTCTCTCTTCCTTACGTGCAGACGGGGGGGGGGGCGGTG
>NW_008824808.1:3425722-3431098 GCF_000699105.1 Pygoscelis adeliae
GGCCGAGGGCTGGCGCGGGGAGGGAACGAAGGAGGCAGCGGAATTAGGCTGCTGTCTTTTCAGCGTGTCGCGGTCTAGTCACGGAGTTGCTGGATGATCGCGTGCTCCAGCCGTGGTATGATTAAGTCGTGGAGGGGTAAAGGTTTCAAACTCGATGTTAAAAAGGTCAAAAGATAACGTTAGCATCTGGGAATGTACGTAAACATGCAACTCGGTACAAAACACTTAAAAAAAAGAAAAAAAAGTGCTGAGCCAGGCCTGCTTAGTCATGAATAAGATGCGAAAACTCCAGGGAATCTCTGTGCTTCTAAATGAAGCCCAGTTTGTGCAGCGTGCCACCTGCCAACTCGAGGGTGCATCTCAGTCCTGAATCTCACCTAACAAACTAGGAGTAATGCCTCTAAAATAAGGGTTACTCTGCCCCCATCCCTCTCCCAGTCCTCCTAATGACATCTTCCCCAGCCCTGCACCTCTACCAGCTCTGAGCCTTCAGGAGACTTCAAACAATCTCTCATGATTCCCAGAGGCTCCAAGTCGTAGCACTACAGTTCCCTAAAAATGTCTGCCTTGGTAGCGAGGGTAGAGAGGATGAGTTTCACGGAGCTACATATTATCCTTGCATTGATACAGAGCTGCTCACTAGACCTCAGAAAACCTCTTTATTTTCTACATCTGTGAACTGCAGATTAACAGGGTAGATTTAGGCAGAATCTACAGATAAAAGTTACCTGGAAAATAGTCCGGAGACTTGCATTGCATGGGCCCAGGAATCTGAGAACAGGCCTGGCCATTTATGGCTCCACTGGAACTGGGGTTGTGCAGAGGGAAAACAAACAAAAAAACCCACCCAAAACCAGCAGTGGCTTGAATATTTCAATTTGTTGGAAAAACAGGAACCTCGTAGTGGATCCTAGAGACCTTCAAAGAAGTTACAAAATTTGAGGTAAATACATGCATGTGGAAGTTTTCATGTATAGCAAACATGCAGGTTTCCATATTGATTCAGGCAATAAAATGTGTAAGAAATATTCTTCAAACATTGTCTTTATGGGTTCATCAGTGTAGAATTTCCTAGACATGGGCTGTCACCAGTGGTGACCCATCCTTCTGACTACTGTGCTCTCTGAGAACAAGAGTGGAGGCGGTCCAGAGTTCCCTTTGGTTTCATCAGACCAGAGAAGGAGAAGTACCTTTTGGGAACTTTTCGTCAACTTTTATGCTTCCTTTGCCATTTCTATTTTGACAATAATATATTGATAATTGCTCTTTTAAGGACTGAATTTTCATCTGACGTCACACCCAGCTTATGGTATTAGATACACTCCTCTCTGGCAACATCATCAAAACTCTTATTAAAGCCAAGATATAACATATCTATTGCTTCTTTATCTAGCTTAAGCCAGTTAACCTTCTGTGTATAATTAGATAGTAGAACTCAGCTGCTGGAGTGATTAAGAAAGGAGTTCAAGGGTAAATAAAGCAACTAGTTGACTTACAAACTATCCATATCCAGTAGTTATTGCTAATAAAGATTGTAAAGAATGTAAGCATCTTTCGGTTTAAGAGAGTTTCTAATCATTACACTGTCGTTTGTGGTGGTAGATTTATCCTCCACTGTGTCTTTGTGTTTTTGTTTATTTGGGGGTTTGTTTTCACCTTCTGAAGCTTTATGTGCTTGTGTCATCTGAGACACATATTGGACTGGGCCACAGATCAAGTCTGGGGTGGTAATTCCTTTGTCTCCTGTTTCTGATCATGTGAATTCTTTCATTTTTGACAGGGTTCTCAGAGCATTTCTTGTCCTATTCTGCATGCCAGCACTATTGGAAAGCATCTCTCTCCCTGTGTAATTGAATTAACACAACTGATTAAATGTAATTATCCTCAGTTGAAATCAATTGGTCAATATTGCTCTCATTTCATTGTTTTAAATGGAATTGAATAAGAATCTATGCTGTAAAGACATTGTCCTTTTAATGTGTTTCTGTTCTTTTGAAGAGTTGTCTGATCTCAATCTTTTGCTGGCATAACCTAAGTGAAATGTGAGTGTTGTTTGGTTTATTTCTTATACATTACTCATGGGGCTGGCTTAATAGCTGGGGGATAGTTATGAGGATAGTTAATAGCCTGGCTCCATGGAAATTTCTGCTGGCACAAGTAAAGAAGAAACACAGGGGTGGGAAATTGTTCAGTGATTTCAAGAAAGTCAAATAACTGTGAGAATAGGTAAGGAAATATTTCATGTCTGTTTTCTCTCAGGTTTATGGCTGATACTAGGAAAACAGGGGGTTGTTTCCTTTTGTCTACCCCTCACTCAGGGTGTGGTGCTAATACACCTACCTGATTTAATGACTGGCTACTGATGAAAGGGTTTTCTGCTCTTCTCCCTCTATTTACAGCTCCTGCCCCCTGCCTTGTCAGCAGAGATACTCATCAGGCCGCTGTAACAGTGAGTTAAATTGGTAGAAAACTAACAATACAAAGGGAGGTATATTGTTTTCTGTCTGTTTAGCTCTCTAAACGGGCTCAGGTTTGGGTCAGGTCAGCTGAAGAAGTGGAGGGGAGTGGCTGAGGTTGGGAAGGGAAAGGGGAAGGAAGGGAAGGGGAAAGGACCTGCCATTTTCACCAGCAGCTGGCTGTTAATTGGTTTATCTGTAGTAAAGCTGAAGGGCACACCGCTTTAAGCTGCATGGATAAATGCTCCTTTCTGCATGTTGTACCTGTCCTTGTACAGCAGAAGTACTTGGGGACAAACTATAGGGTAATCAGGGTTAAAGTAGGAGAGATTAGATTTGTAACCTGAATCAGGTTTCCCAATGCAGTGAGCTGTGCACCTGTGGTGATGCTGTGCTGGCAGACCAAAGAGGTTGTCCAGGGTCAGTTTGTGGCCAGGGCTGGCCTCTTTTTGTTGAAGTGCTTACTGACTCGTGCTGGCTTAGTGGCCTCTAGGAAATGGAGAGGTAACCTCAGGATGAGTCCTCAGAGCTGGGTGAGGGCTGCATCCTTGGGTGAGCTGCATCCCTTCATTCTCAGACAGCAGTGAAGGGAATTTGGCTTGATGTTTGTCAGGTTCAATTTTGTACAGGGACATTTGGATCTGTGATGGCAATGAACCTATAAAATATTAGTCAGTTGTTACTCTGTTTGGTCTTTACTAAGGTACTGCAAACAGCGAAAGCATTGGACAGGCTGCCCTAAAGTAAGGTTGGTCTACAGTTGTAAGATTTTGTAAATAATCACAAAGACCTAACAATTTTGGATGAAATCCTAGCCATGCTGGGAATCCTGCCATTTATCCTTGGGTTAAACTTCTAAACCATTACTTTTTTAAATGGGATGCTGAAAATTTTAAGATTTAATTGTATTTGCTCATGGACAAGTTGTTTTGTGTGTGGTTTTGTCTGGCGATTCTTTACTTGGTTGAAATCTGTTCTTTGTACACACGTACTCATGAGCAAGTTGATAATTTCCGAGTTTAACAGTATTTCTTAGTGTGCAAATGTGAGGTCATGATTGCATCATGCCTCAGTAATATGCCAAATGTATTGGGGAGAGGATATAAAATAGAAATATCACTAAAACAATACATGGAAATCCTTACTCATGAGGAGTCTTAAACATGCTTAGCAATGTACTTGGCTTCTCTTAACTTTTACTGCTTTTGAAGCAAAGGAAATAAATTAATTGAACTAACTTCATTTGGTTTAATTTGAATTCAGGAATTTTGTCTGCTGACTGGTAGAACAGATCCTGTTTATATTCATTCCCTGGTGATAACTGGTACAACGGGAGTGGTCTGAGGTGTTTTTTAATAACCCTGTTGAGTGGATGCGTGGAGGAGAGAGGAGGAATTTCTTGGGGATCCAGATCAATCATTCTCTGTGGGGGGATTGATGGTAGGATGAAAGCTTGTTCAAAAGAATAGAAATGGATGAGCTGGGCTTACAGACCACTTACTAAGGCGAGTTAATACAGTGCATGAGTTCATACCGTCAACAGTTGCGTTTTGGGTAGTTCTGATGTGAGAATGTATAATTGGGAAAATAACTGATTTTCAGTTGGGAAGCAGCAGCTTCTGGTAGTTTACAATGCTTTTATTTCCTGCCAGGTTTTCTTCTTCTTTGCCTTTAGAGGAAGAGGGATAAAAATCAATAGCTGAGGAATTCTACACTGCACAAAGAGAAAAGGGGGCTATCATATTTCATATGGAAAATCCTATTAAAGAGACACTAAAGGGAACATCCAAATGGTCCATGTTTAGTGAACAGTAAAATGGGTAGAAAGGATCAGGCAGTGGTATTATATCCTCGTTTTTTTAAATCAGAGGTTCTCTACCAATATGCTGCAGCTGTATGTAGTTCTGTGGGGTAATTCTTCAGCCCCCACCTGCTCCTGACCATGCTTTTTTCACTCAGAGCAGGATCTGCATCAATATAATTGCTTTCGTGGCAGCAAGAGATTCCTCTTGACTATCCTCTTTCTATGTCATTCTGTCTCTTTCTTGGGCTTTGTAAGATTTCCAGTGAACAAGTGTTGTATACTATGCAACCAACAAGCTGTGGGCTTTTGTGGGAAGTCAGACCTACAGACTGAACATTCATCAGCAGTGGATCTAATATGTGTTAATGGCCCTGATGAGGCCAGGCCATACAGCTCTGCTCATCAATGGAAATAAGCTGTGTGTCCCACTGCAAGAAAAGCTGGGCACTATTGGCATAAGGCATTCGGCTGAAATTCAGAAGACCCAGATTCCAAACTACTGAAAATTTCTGTGGTTCTTTGGTAGACTGCATGATGTATGCATCGCATTTATTTGTCAGATACCTCCTTTTTCTACCCTTCATCTGTCTTGTTTACTTAGATGATAAAACCATTATGTTCTCTGTTGTCTGGCTCATCGTATTTTCTGTTGATGTCAGCCTGTAAGCACTGCTGTAACATAAATAGATAATCCATGGTGAGAAATAATGGTAATAATACGCAAGAAGGGGAAAAATCCCAATAAAAACGAAGTGTTATAGCAAGACAGCCAATATTATCTTACCCATGTGTTGGGAAAAGAAGGTTTCTGTATGTTAGGTTAATTACTTTCTCGTTAATATCTGGAATTCTAAAGGATATCCTCATATAATGCCTAAGGGTTCATGTTGAGAAAATGGTAGAGCTGTTTTTTTTTCTTAAAGTTTTATCAGTTGGTTCTGTAAGTAAATATTTGTTGCTTTTGCTGCAATGATAGAATTCTATCTACTTTATTTTTAAGGAAATGAGTTTTTAGCCATCTGATAAGTGATACACAATGCCTGATCAGGACAAAAAGTTGAAGAGCACAGAAAAAGCAACAGACAAAAAACCTCATGGGATCTCTATGAGGTATAG
>NW_008824808.1:3431150-3437788 GCF_000699105.1 Pygoscelis adeliae
CAAAGCAGAATGCTTTAATTTGAAATGCAGTATAAACATGACAACTGTTACTCTGGTCACAAAGTTTATTTACACCTTTGTTGATTTAAGGCATTCTGGAGAAGCTATAAATTCTTCTCTATGCAAAATGGGGACGCTAGGCAACACTAGAAAACTTTATTTTCTGTCAGTAGCATTGCTGCTTGTTGACCTTCTTTACTCTTACAAAAGTACTTTTATGTAACTGTTAACACATATATTTATGCTGTTTTGTTTTATCCTAGGGATTATTCTGATCTTAAAAAACTTCAGTCTCTCTTAAATGTTCAGTCAAGCAACCAACAGGTATTTTTCAGTAACTGTTATTTTTCAGTAGCTATTAAACATGCTGCAGAATTGTGTAATCATAAGTAATGGTGATTATGGATTGTGGCAGATACTGAGCATATTGTCTTCCATTATGATTAAACGTTAGCAAAATCTTGTGTAGTGGATGTGGTGTTGCTTTTTAAAAATTATTTTTTTTATTTTATTGTTGCATATGGTCAAGTAGCCTAACAGATTTGTTTTCTTCCATGCCATTTCACAATGTCATGAGAAGGTAGGCTTAGAGATGTATTACTTACAACGTGATGAGGAGTGGTAAAGAATATTAAAAAAAAAAAAAAATCAGCATTTTAACCATAAACAATTTGTCTCTGAAGAATAACACTTCAGCTAAAAATCTTCAGGGCATAAATATAAATGCATGAAACTTACAGGACACAGTAAAATCTCCTTCACCTGAAGTCACTTAATGAAGCTTGTGTTTGCCATTTGAAGCACAGAAAACCAACACATGGTGATGGGTGTGACTCCTTGGAATGCCAGAACAATTTCTCCCTTTCTGTTCCATAAAAAGATACGATAAAATGACTTAGGGAATTGTTCATGTGAGATAAGAATTATGCACTCCTTTCCTGGATAGAGGCATGGAATTGCTTCTGAGCAGAAAGCTGAAACATCTGAGTTCTACAGCCTAAAAAGAATATGAAGGCTGTGCAATTGTAGAAGTGGGACAGGTAAGGAGCATAGATAATATGCATGTGTTGCAGATTCTATTGAGCTTTACTATTATAAATTTTAAAAGACACTGTTCTTCACACTTTATATATCTCCATGTACTTGTTTTCCAGCCTTGCTTTACATCAGTTTTCTACCATGTCAGTTTTGTTTTTGCGTGGGGTGTGTGTATATTTTATAATGGCAGATTGTAGGTCCAAAGTTCAAGTCAGAACTTGAGAAAAGGTACTTCTGCTTGATAACATTCTTATAAAACTTAAAATGCATTGTTTGACTCATGAGTACTTTTCCTTTACTCCTTAGCTTCCAGCTACACATTTTGAAAGTGGTCAAACCAGTGTGACAAGAGCTTGGCAAAACATCAAAAGAGATAAACAAAAACCCCATGGTCAATGGCAAGAATCACCAGAAGCTGTTGAGCTTGAAAACTTTAGGTAAAAAACAAAACAAGCTAATATGATGACACTGTGTTGTATCTGAACACCTTTATGTATCTTAAGTTTCTTGAGGTGTTGAAGACATCTATATTTGTACTTATGTCTGTTACTTGTACTTTCATGTTAACCCACTATCCGAGATATGAATTATATGTTTTTAACTTTCTAAACCTAACTGTGAATGTTCCTGCCGCTGTAAGTTTCAGACACAGACTCCCACTCAGGAGAGTGTACTGTTGAGAGTTAATGTAGTCAATTTAAATAAAGTAATGGTTTCTTTATTTGGAAAGCTTATATTATACCATTATAATAGTCCCAAATTATGCATGAGACAGACTGTTCTTCCATGCCATTAATGTCTGGAAATCTGAAGTTGTGTTATTCCATTGTAACTGCTGATATGACATATCTTAATTTTTCTTGCTGATGTTAAGTTTTGGCAATCTAAAATTACGTTGTGGCAAGATAATCAGCAATTCAACATTTTTCTTTTTTTTTCCTTGTTAGTGTGACCTACAAGAATGAGAGAAATTTTAGCAAACATCCCAGACATAAGCTGTTTCAAGAGATCTTTACAGCTTTGGTTAAGAACAGACTTACCTCCAGGTCAGTATATCGAACACATTCATATCCAAGGAGGGTCACTCTTTCATGCCTGAAGCGAAGAACCAAGATGCATGGATAATGTTTCATACTGTTTCAACAATATATATGGCATATATGTTTCAACAATAGACCTCTGTGTGGAAGCTGCCAGCTTCACATCTCTGCATAATCTCAGTTTTAAACAATCACTTCTGTGTTGGCTTTGAAGACCGAATGCTTGGGTTAGTGGGACAGAAGAAGGAAGGCCTGGGTGTATGACAAAATATGGATGACCAAAATTCCAACATCTGCTATGTTTCCTTGATCATTTGTCCATATCTGGTATCTGTAATCTATGGCTTGCTTTTCTAATTTCATTTTTATTTTACTGATTTTACTTGTATTTTATGGACTGCTGCCTGTATATAGGAAGGTCAGTGGCTTTAATAAAATTCAGATGAGTTTATGCTACTCTTCATATTTATTTGTATTCATGTGTATAACGGGATTAGAAAGGGGAAACTTTCTTATGTTGCTGTCATTTGAGCAAGGAGGAAGTGCAAGACCTTAAAAAAAAAAGGGGGGGGGGATAGAAAAAGATATTTTCTGAAAAAAAGAATGTGTTTTTCAGGATTTCTATTGCTATACACCATTGCAGTGTATTGTATTTTTCCTTTTTAAAGCCCAAGTACCTTTTCTGAAAAATCTTAAGTGGTACAGAAACTTAAAGGAAGAAACCTAGAGCATTTAAAGGTATTAATGTATAACTGCTAGAGTTTACAGAAGTACCTAAAACCAACAAAAAAATCACATAGTTTGCTTAGACCCTTTTTCAGAATTAACTAGGGAACTAGGGATCTCCTCTTTGATTATCTAAATAGCAGTGAGTTTTTGACAGATCATTTAAGTGATTTGTAAATCTGGTACCTCTTTTTTTGCAAGTGAACTTTATCATCTCAGTACCCACCAGTGGGATGTCAGTGGCTCAGCTTCATTTGCCAAAAATCTAAGAATAACTTGCGTTGTGTCTTCCCAAGTTCTATTTATACATTGTGTCATACCTAGCTCATATTTTGGTTTTTGTTTTCTTTGGTACTTGTTGACGATGATATAGCAAAACCAGCCTTGTATTATAAATGAAAGCACCCAGGTAAGGTTAATGATTCAGGCATGTATTAGTAGGTATGTAAAACCCATAAGGTAAGTGCAGTTACAAAGATGATTTAGTTGCCCTTTATAAATATTTTACTATGGCTGTGATGGTGTCTTCTCTGAGGACACATTGCATTGTGTCAGAGCCTGAGACACTGTCACCGTCATCTGCATTATATACTTTCGCTGGCACAACTATGTTGGTTGGGGTGCAAGAAAAAAATCACACTCACTTACTGGCATCACTGTGTCGGCAGAAGTCCTGGTTGGAGGTAGTTCTGTTGACAAGAAAGCTGTGATCAGCTTAGCTTAAGTAGTTTGGATAAGGAGTATAACTAAGCAGGCAGAAAAAAATCCTGCTGGCATATGCTGGATATACGCTAGGGTATCTAGTAAAGTGTATTGTAAATGTAACTATAGTAGAAGAGGCTCTCAGATGTTGGCTCAGAGAATTACTGTCCCTGCTTGGAAATGTGACAGATGCGTTGCTCCATTAAAGAAAGTAAATTCTGTCAAGAGTCAAAGCTTTTTGAAAGAATAAGTTTGTAGAACCGCCATGGTAACGATCTTCAGGTCACTTTAAAATCTGACCTACAAATTTTGCCTACCAGTATATGGTTGCTGTTTCCTTTCCATGAAAGTTTCGTGCCATTCTGAAGTGGCCAATTATGGAAGCATAATGAAAAATAGTATTACTTTGGGCAGAATATTGGCATAGAAGGGCTGAGACTTTGTTAGTATCTATTTGCAAAACATTTATTTTTATCAAAATATTCTTAGCCATTGGCATTGTTCCCAACTGCAAATGATAAAAAGGGAAGAGAACTGCCATGTCTTATAGACTTCTTCCGTTCCTTGGAAACTTGCCCAGATACTACAGATTCTGTCCTCTCAGTTAAAACAACAACAAAAAAACCACCGCAAAGATGTCCAATTTTAGGTTTATTTTAAATAGGAAAATGGGGATATGTACCTTCAACAGACAATGGAAATAGTGATTCCATTACCGGTATTTTATGCAGGATTACTGCCCCTGGATGCTTTGTGTAAATCTGAGTTGTGTTTTCTGCCAAGCCTTGTGCTGGGGAATTGTATGGAGAAATATAAAAAAGGAAGTTCTATTTGGAAGTATAATCCCATATCAAGAACATTTAAACTAAATAACAAATTACTCCAAGGACTAATGGTACTAAAGTTTTTAAAACCCAGGATAGATTATGATAATTCAAAAAATTATTTCAAATCTAGCTATTTTCACTTCTGTAGCACCCATGTGTGTTTTTTTAATATTTTTATATGTGTATTTTGTGCACTGAAGTTTGTTATGTGGTTTCTCAGTGATTTTGCCCTTTGGGCCTTGATCCAAACACTTAAAGTTAAGTTTATGTCAAAGCATGATCAGTTTGTGCTTGGAGATAAGCATGTACTTCCCTGCATCAGTTCAGTGATAATAAGTGATGGCTGGCAATGTTCATATAATGAAATCAATTTATTTAAAGCTGTTAGTATGTTTGAACATAAATGGTATTAAAAGTTCTGTGGTATAGTATGTTGCACAGCTGTCGTAGGTCACTAATCTTCTAGTCGATTGATTCCTGAATCAAAGTGTTTTATCTAAGTGTTTTAACACTCTTTTTATTGTATTTGGTTTATGTTTTGAATATTTCTTTTACAGGGATTGGGTTCATCAAGCTCCATCCATCCATTTTCTTAGGGTATTAATCTGCCTGAGATTACTAATAAGGGATCCATGCTATCAGGTCAGTATGTCAAAATATTGTTTCTTGCTTGGATAAGAGAATGCATATAAGCGTCATGCATATGAGTTGTGTTGGTGCATGTGTATAAAAATGTGCATTCTTATGGATGCATGCACCTATATTTCTATATGTGAAGATGTGATTTGCAAACAAACAGATTCCAAGAGTGAATTTGCACTGTTACTGCATAACTCGCTCAATTTCTGATATTTCTTATGTAGCGTCTGTCGTTGCTAACCCTAACAAAGAACCTGTAAATCTCCATAACAGATGGCTTGGTCATTGCTCTGAGCCCTAGACTCCGTTCTTGGCTTTATCATATAGGTATGCAAAATTCCCATAATGTATTAAGTGAAGAAAACTGAAAGCTGCCTGTTCCTCCTAGCAGCCCAATGCTCTGAACTACAAACAATTAGCTTTTAATTTTATTCTGGCTATTATAGTTGTTATTCATAGGACTAAGCCTCAGACATCTGTTAAGATACTTGTTTTCGTGTATTTCTTTTCTATGTGTTCCAAAGCTTATACTGTTTTTCCAGTTTTAGAACCTTTACAATCCCACTTCTGTGTTTTTATTTATCTACTTATTACAAGTAATTCTGAACTGTGAAGGTGCTAAGCATCTCCAGAATCCATTGACTTTGACAACTGGAATTAAGGTTTCTCAACATTCATAACCAAACAGAGCATTTATATTCTAGTGTTCTCTCATTCTAGTGTGTTCTGTATTTTGACTCAATTTTTTTTACTTTTTATTTTCTTTTAGGAAATGCTCCACAGCTTGGGTGGGATTGAAAATCTAGCTCAGGTAGAATTACTCATAGTACCTTTGTCCATTATGTTGCATGTCAGTTTATGATGATTAGAATGAAATACACTGTAAAAAGCAGTGTACATATATTCTAGGTTTATGGAAAAAAACGAGTCTATTCCTCTGCTTGCACATAAGCAGTTGGTGTGTGTTTTTTCACTCTCCTTATAATCTAGCAGCATTTAACCCAGGACTTTTAGTTAGGAGGCTTAACAAATGCCTCCTGAAGTGGGAGGGTTAGAAAAGTCAGCACAATTGGTTCAGTCAAAGGAAACTGTAGACTTTTGAAGGAAGATGAGTAAAGTCACCTTGAACTGTAGCAAATGATTTTTCAAAGGCAAAAGCATAGTCATAGAATGTTGAACAGGTTTAAATTTGGGGACTACAGTACTTTTGCACTACAGAATGTTATTGATAACTGACTGCTGTATTGTTATTGCTCTGTGTTAATACTGCTTTACTCCTGGGCTTTTAATACTTGTTCATCAGTGCCAATTTAGCAGTGAGATATGACATATCTTGAATATCTTTGAAACTGCTGGGAGTTTTCTTTCTAGAAGAAAAATCAGAATTTTTATAACAAATGTATCTTTCTAGAATGCAGTGGTCATTCATTAATATTTATGGAGCCATCTGTATTTCAAAGAACCAATAGTGTGCTATGAGCCCTTTGGTCAGACACTCACCTGTTTGAAACGTCCCTGACGTTGCAGGAGTTAGAGGTTGTTAGTTTCTAATGGATATGGTTCCCACAGGAACTGCTTGGTGTTTTCCAGTGTCGCATGTCATTACTTTTCGAGGAGCTTGCAAAGTGCAATGGCCTGCTGAGACGTTGGCAACATCTGCAAGTGG
>NW_008824808.1:3437819-3455995 GCF_000699105.1 Pygoscelis adeliae
GAAAAGAATTTTTACTATGTGTTGCTGGCATAGAGGATTTAAAAAGTCGTGAGATCCAATTTTTATGATTTCTGAACTTCTGGGGAACTTAATCTCTTGTGTCCTTTGCAGTGAGATAAAATTAAGTGTTAAATGGGTTTCCAGCACTCTGAAATGCAGTTTGAAAAAAGTTATAGCTGAGACTTTCAAAAATCCCTCAGAAATTTGGAAGGTAGCAGTAATTTCAAGGTGAATTTTGCATCCAAATCTTCTTGCCAAATCACAAGTCTAAAGTCCTCCATTAGACTATTTTATACAGCATTAAAAACATATTTTTTGGGTGGGCAGTTTCAGATAAAAAACTGTTCTCATTTTGAGGTGTTTTGGGGTGTTTTAGTAGAAAATGCTAATAAAATTATTATTACAAATATTACTTTGCATAGTAGTGTCCTCCTCTTGTGAGTTTTCTTTCTAAATTGTGTGCTACTACTGTAGTTCTAGCCTCTCTATACCATCTGCTTGATACTGCTGTAGTTTCCCTATACAGTATTCTAGAAATTTCAAAATGCCACCATATGTAAGACCGATACGTAAGTGATGCTGTGAATCATATCATGATTTTGTGTACTAACAAACATTACATCCTTGTGAAAATTCTCATTTCCTGGAAAAATATGTTTGACCAGGTAGTTATTAGGATTGTTAAGAAAGATTGACCACCATTTCTCACCAGTTGGCTATGTCCAAAAAAAAAAAAAAGACACAAAATCCCCCCCTGCAGTTGCGTAGGTTTTGTAGAGTCTGAGCCTGTCAGCTGTGTGGGCTGAAGATCCATCTGGCTGTTCCAAACAGTGGCCAATAGTAGATGCTGAGGGAAAAGTTTGAGAGCAGAAACATGAAGCGGTAGTTCACCAGAAAACTCTTATTAACCTCTAGCAGCTTGCAAAGAAGGGAATTTTGGCCCTAGAAGTTGGGTCGTTGTATTTATTAGTCTTCAGTGGATTTTCCTCTTGTGGAATTTTACACTTGCTCTTTGAATTCTTATACTTCGAAGATCTCTTCTGTTCCCTGACAAATTTTACAGCAAAATTATGCGGGCTGTCGCAGACTTAGTTTTTCGTGAAACAGATGCACCACCTACAGGCTATTTCTGTGCATAACACTCGAGGTTTTTGAATTCTTAAAACTATTTTTAATGGTATCCTTTATTTTTTCCCCCTACTTGTAGTATATGGAAACAGTAGCAAATGGCTATCTTGATTACGGAGAAGAACAGCATAATGTAGACAAGCTGGTCAACATGACATGTAAGTGTTATAGCTGATAACATAAATTATAAGGGCACTTACAACTTTGTGTGAGGCTTAAAATGTTTAAAATACTTGAGATGGTCATTAAGTAAGATATTACTAGATTCATTGTAGGCATCATCACACAAGTAAAAACTGAAATTGCTGTGGAGAAGCACATCTTGTTTTTGTACATAAGTAAGATTTCCATAAGAAATTAATACCTCTTTACACACTGAAATAACAGTAAAATGAGCTAGTCATGGTTCAAAGAACTCATCCAGTGTTTTGCTTTATTATCTGATTAGTAGAATGAAAAATATTAAATGGTAAAGCTTCAATTTATGTGACTTCCTTTGTTCCATAGACATTTTCCAAAAGCTTGCTGCTGTTAAAGATCAAAGAGAATGGGTTATAGCAAGTGGAGCACATAAAGTAAGTGCTTTATAAAATTGCTAATTATAACCAATTAGCTACTTATCTGAATGACTTATGCTTTTCAGATTTGATCTAGGTGGGCATAAATTCCTCACCTTGTCAAGCTTGTAAAGCAAGATAATTTCAGTTCTGTGTTTTACAGGTGTATTAATAGTATCACAAAAATTATTTCTTTTACGTAAGTTAATTGGCATGGTTATTGGTTGTTTGAGATAAATAGGTCTTAAATGTTTGGACTAAACTCGTTCATATAAAAATTAGTACTCATGTTTACACTGTCCTGAGCTACGTGTTACTATGATATAAATTGTTTTATATATTTTTTTAATATAAATATATTTTTTATTTATTTTTTGGTATACATTTCTGTTATGATTTTTCACTTATAAAGTATTCTGTGTCTAAATGGAACATTGTCAACCTAGAGAGTGACAACCTAGACATCCCTTGCTATACATTACTGCCAGTCTAAGGGTCTATACTTAACCACTGCTGATTTGTGGCCAAACTGAGAAACAGTAGAGATCAAGATCAGTATAACTAGTGCTTCGTGATTCTATTATGCTGCAGTAAAACATTGGCAATTGTGATCAGATAGTATCGGACAACATGTTTTTAGAGAATCTAGACAAATATGAAATTTGCTTTGATATAAATCATTAACAGAACATATGCAGGGCCTTAAATTACATACTGCATTGTTTAAATATAAGCTGAAAATTAACTTTTGCTTCAGGAGGCCTTGATTTGGAGTTCTGAAGTGTTTTACACAGGAACATTTTTACAATGGTATATTAAGTTGGACAGATGCTTTAGCAGTCAAGAGAGATGCTAACTGCAGTTTGAGAAGAAACATCCTTGCTTGTCTTCAGACTGGGTGCATTCTAAGACTTTAAGTGTATATTTAAGTGTACTTTAAATGTGCCTAAGACTTCTAGTGTATTGTGTAAGGATTTGGTATCTTAATTTTGACTTTTCAATAACTAACTCTATATGTGTTTGAGTCATAAAAGAAAAGAACATAATTTGTATTTATTTATCTTGTTTCATGTTTCATTTTCCAGACCTTGGTAATTTTGTTATCTGCCAGAGACAGCAATGTGCTTTTGGGTGCCCTTCTTGCTCTGACTAGCCTAGCAGAAAGGTAGGTTCAACTTAATGTGCTGTAGTTCACAATAAGCATTTTAATGTTATCTCTTGACACACTATTAAAACTGCTGTTTATGAGGAAGACTTCTTTTTTTCAAAATGAGGCCTTGTTCTGTGGAGGCCTATGAAGTGTGCTTAATTTTATATTGAAGCAGCAGAAACTGAGTTGAAACTTTGGTCCTTGCAGCAGATTTCTTGCTCACGTGGAGAACTTTGCAAGACTGGAGTCATAGAATCTCTCTTTGCAATCCCTATGCAGGATTCTGTAATTCTTACTGACTTCCTGCATGTAAGTGTCTTTTGTGCTGAGCTTAATATAACAATGCCTCTCAATAACCAGCAAGAATGTTGTCCAATGTAGTAAATAATGAATGCATACACTCAAATCCATGTATACGTATCCTCTCTTCACTAATGACCATTTTAAATAAAGATAGGACTTTTTTTTCCTGGTGTGGAGGGAAAAAAAGGAAAAGGAAGATACAGCATCTTTCATCCTTAATAGTTTTATAGAAGAAAATCTGCTGCTTCTGCATTATTGTTCTGCTGACTTCCAGACTTATATAACAATTTTATCTTTCAAATGAAAAATTATAAGGAAAATTACAAAATTGAAGAGAATAGGTACAACCCCTTGATCAGTAGAAATTTATTTACTAAGATTTCTCTGGATTTTCTTTTTTCCCAAATTTCTTTCATTCTATTTCAGTTCAATTTTTTTTTTAATATCAGTATTAATTTAAATTATGCTATACATACATTTTCAACTTCCATTTAACTTTCCTCACAGATTTAAATGTGTTACATTTGGACTGGGCAAGGAAGCGTTTGGAGTATATTACAAATATTAACAGAAATTGTATTTGATTCTAAAAATGTACCTCATTTGCTTAATTTCTATTATGAAACAAATGAAATACATTTGTGTCTTTTATGCATTCGCATTTACTTTTTTTGTACTAGGAAAATTGGAAATTGTTGCAGTGTCACTCTTGACCCAGCATGTTTTTGTTGCTTTAAATATTTGTGTTCACAATATAATAGTATTACTTAAGACTTGAGAAAAAAATAATTGGTCAAATGTATAAGGAGGGAGGCTAAAGAGCAATGTGTTTTTTCATATAATTTAATTTGATATAAATGCCAGGAATAATCAATTTGTAGTCCAGAATGTAGGGAGAAGATAAGTGAGCTCACCATTGTTGAGAACTTGCTGGTGATATTACATGAATACGATTTGCTTTCTAAAAGGTGAGACTTCGCTTGTAGATTAATTGTGTTAAAATATATTTTGACTTTTTCATTTAGGGACATGTTTATTTAGAGGAATTAGATAATGTGCCACTTTAATATACTCAAGGTAAAGTTCTGATACTTACGTATTTTCAGTCAGATATTGATATAGCAAAATCTTTTCTAGTAGTTTTGTTATAAGCTGTCTCCTCTTTCTCCACTGATGGCCTACAGTGCTCTGCAAAGAAATTGCAATGTTACCATAAAGTGATAGCAGTCGCTTTTCTTGGTGCATCTCCTCTTTGCTTCTGGCAGACCTGAGTGGTTAGATGGAAAGCACGCTGAACTCTGACAGTTCCTGGAATGCGCAATATAAACTAGTAAAAAATTGCAAGAAATAGCTGTTGTACTTCATGCCAGCGGCTGGGTCAGACCCCATATCCCTTCAATCAGAAAATCATAAAGGTCCCTTCAGTTCTTTAAATGTCCTTTCATCTCGGCTAAGCCTGCTATATCTGCATTTCAGTAAGAAACCAAGAGACTCTCAAATTTGATGATATGTCACTTATCCTATCACATTTAAAATTCTGAAGAGATTTTTTAAATTTCATGCTTAATTATTTCACACATGTAAATTATTTTACATATTCAATTTCTTTATCTTTAGTCATATGCCAAAAGATTTTATGTAGTTTCTCGGTTTGAAATTATTTAGATTATACGTAAACCAAAAGTTTGTTATAAAAACTGGAATTTGAATGTAGGCAGGAAGCTGATGAAGTTCAGAGCTAGTTAAGAATAATTTTAAATTCAGATATGAATCTGAATTTATATGTTTCATCAAACACATGCAGCTTTTTTGCTTCAAGTGGAAATGGAAATCCCTAACCGTATTTTCTATGGAAAGTCCACTTTAATTGGAGCGAAGTTAAAGTCTTGTCTAAACCTTTTAAGTGATAGATCCAATCCCTTTTGTAAACATAATATTCAAACCATACTGGAGAAGAATCACGATTATTTGTGGAGTTATTCTAATTCCACAGGTGGACTTTACAAGTTCATGCAGTCAGTGCTACTTGTACTATTAATGCCATTAACAAGAAGGTGGTACCACGGATGACAGTCCACCTGGCCACCTCCATCCTGGCTGTGTATACATGGCTGCCTATGCTGACAGTCAAACTCAGTGTAAATATAATTTCATTGCTTGTGCAAATTTGGACCTTCGTCTTTTTCTTTTTTTTAAACGGTGACTTTAACCAGTTTACAGTGACTTTAAGCATTTTTCTTTAACTTCTTTTTTTATAGGAGGTCTCTGTTCGTTCTTAAACATTTGCTGTGTTTTTTTCCCCTTTGTTAACTGACAATACAAAGTAATGATGGAGTTATTGTTAACATTTTTTGCTGATTTTTTTTTTTAGGCTCACAGCAGAGTTGCTACGTCTCCTCTGTGCAGAGTCACAAGTCAAAGAGCAAGTAAAAATGTATGAAGGAGTTCCAGTCTTGCTCGGTTTACTCCATTCTGATCATATCAAACTTCTGTGGAGTATAGTTTGGATTCTGGTACAGGTTTGTGAAGACCCTGAGACTAGTGTGGAAATCCGAATTTGGGGTGGAATTAAGCAGCTCCTTCATATATTACAGGGGTAGGTTTTCAGTCCTCAGCATTGTGGCAATTATATGAGACTGTGTCATATTTTAAGATATATTTGACCAAGCCCTGTTTTATCAAATAGCATCTTTGTTTTGTTCAGCTGTACGTGATGTCTGCAGAAATTAAAAGGCTATTTAGAACGTAATGAATAAGCAGTATTTTTTTTCAGCTATGTGTATTTTATTGTTATCTTAAGGTGTTTTTCATATTTTCAGTGTATAAACTAAATAATGAATAGATTATAAATATGTCATTGCTGTCTACTTAGTTTCCCTATTAATCAGACATCTATTTAGTGAGCTAGAATTGTGAATATAATTGATGAATGTGGTAAAGGAATTTTCTGTTTAAAGGCTTGTTTGCTTTTTCAAAGTGTATTAGCTTATTTAGTGAAAAACATACAAATTTTCAGAACATCAGAAATGGTTAACAAAGATATGTTAAGCCTTTTTTTACACTGCAATTTGGTGTTTTGTAGTTTTTTGTTTTGTCGTTTCCCCCCTCCCCCCCCTCCCAGAGAAAGAAATCTTGTTTCTGATCGCTCTTCAGTTGGAAGTTTATCTAGTGCGAACGCAGCAGGGAGAATCAAACATCTTCATTTGACAGATGATTTGAGTCCTGATGAGATGCAAGAAAATATTTTCTCACTTCAGGCAGGTAGGTTTATAAGGCCTAATCCTCTGTTATGTGTTTACTTACACTTGTGCAAAGGGATTTTAAAATATTTTAAAATTGAAATTGTAAACTTTTATACCTGCTTTAGGGAGTGGGGGCACCAAGTCAGCTGTGTTTATTTCTAAATGTGGAATACCAGCACATATTTTTAAAAAGCACACTTTTTTTTAGAAAGAAGCAAAGGATAAAGTATTAAGTACATGGGAATCATATATATTTCTTCCACCTGTAAAAACATCTCAAACACACATATATATATATTTATTTATTTTGTTTTTAGACTGAGATTATTTTTATTTGATCATGTTTCCTCTATTCAAATTTACTATACTAGATCAATCATGAATTGAGTATGATGGAACTCTTTCAGAGTGGTATTTTAAAGACTACCAGTCAGGCGAGGATTCCTCTGTAGTTATGGAGAGAATCCCTTTTAGAGGAGATTTCTCAATAGCACGTCACACGTCAACTATCCATTCTGAAATGCCTTCTGGAGGATCATGTCTTTTTCCAGTGACTATAGAAGGACAATGCAAAATATCCTTACTAGGATTATATGAGCCTTTGCAGTATCTTCCTGAAAGCTGTAACATAATACGTAAGTGTTTTTGAATACTTCATCATGAATGTTACCTCTGAAGAGCTGGTAACGTGAAATAAATTGCAGTACCACAAGTATTGCCAGCATGGAGCGTATTTCTGGGTTACTTCTGCCTTCCTTAAGGACTCCTAAGAAAGAGTAAGTACTGAACTTATGGAGGTTCTTTTTTAGTTCTGACTGAGTACTTGTGTGTATTTTTAGCCTTCTATACTGGGTGAGGGTGGCAAGGTTTTGTTAGCAGGTGGCTCTGTGGGAAGAGGTAAGGGATTGCCCTGTGCTGGACACAGCTGGCTTCACAACAGACCCAATGCTTGCCAAAGCTAAGCCCATCAGCAAAGCTGGTGATGCATCTGTGAAAACATAGTTAAGAAAGGGCAAAAACACTGGGTGAGCAGAGGAGGAGAAGAAAAAAAAAAAAAGGGGTGAGAAACAGCAGTGCAAACACCAAGGTCAGAGAAGAAGGAGGGGGAGGAGGTGCTTTAGGCACCAGAGCAGAGATTCCCCTGCAGCCCATGAGAGAGACCTCGTTGGAGGAGGTATTCACGCTGCAGCGTGTGGAGAGGACCCACACTGGAGCAGGGGAAAAGTAGAAAGGAGCCAGCAGAGTGGAACTGTTATGTACTGACTGTAACCCTCATTCACCACCCCACAGCGCTGCTGGGGGAGAGGGTAGAGGAGTCAGGAGTAAAGGAGTGAAGATGAATCGGGGGGGAAAAAGAAGTATGGTATGGGGGGAAGGTGTTGTTTTAATTTTTTGTCTTTGTTTTTTTGCTATCAAAATCTATTTTAATTGGCAATAAATTAAATTATTTTTCCCCAAGTCAAGTTGTTTTGCCTGTGATGGTAACTGATAAGCGACCTCCCTGTCTTTATCTTGACCCATGAGCTTTTCCATCCTATTTTCTCCCTCTGTCCTGTTAAGGAGGGGGAGCGAATGAGCAGCTGGATGGGCATTTGCCCCTTAGCCTAAGGTTAATCCACAATGCTATCTGAATATCTTTATGAATCTGGCCCTAAATGTTACATCTGAATTTTTATTCTAGCTTGTTGTGCTGCAATTACTGAACTAGTGCTCAATGAGACTAACGCTTACCAGGTAGTACAGGTAGGAAGACTTTAT
Organism: Pygoscelis adeliae; assembly: GCF_000699105.1. Lineage (NCBI taxonomy): Eukaryota > Metazoa > Chordata > Aves > Sphenisciformes > Spheniscidae > Pygoscelis > Pygoscelis adeliae. Next base: position 3,445,958 of record NW_008824808.1, read on the forward strand.
TCGGTTAAGGCAGGCATTATTGTTTATAATTTGACTTAACTGTTCTTATTTGTCACCATCATTTAATTAACAAACAAATGCATTTGAAAGGGATTGGAAAATATGCCTTTATGTAACTTTAGTATCTCTGTTTCTTTATACATTTACACACAGAGACATATACACAAAGATATCAACATATATATCTAGTTGTCTGGGAGAATAAACAGCTTTATTCAGACAGGGTTCATTTTGGTTGGCATCTCTTGCCATGCTTTTGCCATATTCAAAACAGGATAGTAAATAAGAGTAATCACGGAATTAACTGAGAAATACAAATTCTGAATTTCACGAAGTTTATTAAAGCAAACTCTGTGCAGCTTAATATTGGTGCACTGTTGTTTCACAAACAATTTCTCTTTTCCTCAGAGTTTGGTGTTTCCGAGATAACTTCCTGGCACTCCATCCCCAGGGTTGTGTTTCTTAACTGCATTTTAAAATATAATATTTAAATCAGCTAGAATCTATGGTTCTGAAAACTGTTCTTAAAATCCCTGGTATGTATTCCAGACATAGTCAAAGACACAAATATTTAGGACATTAATACCAGCTAAAAGCTGTAGCCAGCTCTTATACTCTAAATGTTAAGTCAGTGATCAAAGCCTTCAAGTTAGCTTAAAACCCAACTAGAGGTAGTCCTAGAGGAATCAAGAGAACAAAGAGCCTTAAATATGACTGGGAAGAAGTTCGTGTATATTTCAAAGCTATTGGTTAAGAGGAAAGGAATGGAAGTAAGTCTAGGGGAAAAAAAAATATTTTTGATGTATCTTAAGCACTAAAATCGTCGATAAACCATACTGATTTAGACAACATTTTATCTGAACAATATAACTGCATACATTTTAGGCTGAGTCTGGTTTCATCAAAATAAAATATCACTTATTTAAATTGGCTATATTTTGAAAACAGCATAACTCCTGGGGGACTTGGGAAATAAAAAGCTGATTTTAACATGGAGTTTTTCTGCATTGCTATAGCAGTGCATGATAACTGTGGTGTCAGTAAATTGCTTAAAAATTGATGGGACGATGTGCAGGTTCAAGCTTAACTTCTTCCCCCACTCATCCTTGTGACTGGATTTTTGGTTCCTGACAGTTCAAAATATCCACATCGTGACAGGAGATCTGTTGCTGCAATTTCCTTCACTTCTAGAGATAAAAGCATTGCTTCGTTATTTGTTCGCAAACTCTTTGCAGTATCAGTTTAAATTTAACAATGATTTCATTCTTACGTACATTTTAGTCATTTGAGCTTATAATTTAGGTATGCAGTAGGATGTTGAGAACTTGTCAATTGTTATTAGCTTCTGATATATCTGAAGTAACATTGGGTTTTATTTGTGGTTTGTATGCAAAGGAGTGCTGTTAATACTGACCTTTCTCTGTTTCCAGGCAAATGGAATATATACAATAGCAAAGCTGATTTTACCAAACAAAGAAAGGAATGCTGAAAAAGCTAATTTATTACAGGTAACTCCCTTTATTATCATTGCTTATTGAAAGACCCAAGCAGTCCCTGGGAATTTTTTATTATTTTAAAGTTTATTTTAAAGTGCAGTAAAATCTGTTTCCTCAAAGGAGAAAAAAACCTCCACCAAAACAAAACCAGGAATAACAAATGGCCCAGGAACTAAAAGTTAAATAGTGACTCAATTTCTGGTGTTCTGTTCTGATCAGCTTTGTTTCTGACGCCTCATATAGTGTAAAGGAAAGTGAGTATTTTTCTTGTGATAATCTCTCCTGCGCTTTTTCAGGCTGCCCAGCATCAGATCTTCTTTTTAGTGCCTTGGTCTTCATTGAAACTCACTGTAGATTTGACACTGTACTAATATCTGTTTCTTTCTGGAGCATCTTACTGTGGCTGTTAAATAAAATACAGGAAAACATCACATGAAGTAGAGCAAATTTAAATGTAGGATAAATATAGAGCTAATAAGCATAGAATGTTTTTGCATGTCAATACCCCCATAAATATACTGGTTTGAGTCAACTTAGGCTAAAAGTTATCAGCAGTAATTCATTATCTGGTAGCTCTTCTCCAGCCTCTGTGAAATGGTGGTGGTGTCTCTTTAAGCTACAGGAGAGTAGTGGTCTGGGATTCAGGGATAAAGGCAACTGCTGCTGCTCCAGTTGCCCTTCTGTGGGCAAGTGTGAGGAGGTCCTTGGCACAGGTGAATGCAGTCAGGATCCTGCCTCTCACCTGGTCTTTGTTCTGGCATAGCCCTGCACCAACATGGCTACATAGCTACTCAACTATCTAATCAGGTAGACATGCCTGGATAGCAAGGGAAGGCATTTCCACAATTGCCTTTTTTCCAGAAAAAAAATTCATTGTAGTGTCATCTTTCTCATCACAGTTCTTCTAGATTAGGGTTGGAGTGCAGATTCAGTGCCATAGGTACCTTTCTTCTGTAACAAGGTTTTACAGTGCTCTTCAGTTACATCAGCTTAAGGATGAGATAAATAAAAATCTTCCTAGAGGGTATATGAAACTAACATGGAGTCTAATAAACTGGAGCATATGCTCAGTACAGTTGCCTCATACAACTGTAAGGAGCTTAATTTATGCCCACTGAGATTTTTAGGTTCCAGCAGAATGTGTTGGAAATAACTCACAAGAGATACTAAGCAACTGTAGTTGTGTTAAACATGAAGCCATGTGAATTAATAATGGACTTAATGATCACATATGAAAACTAAATCCGTTTCAGGCAAACAACAGGAAGTATATTTTTTTTATGAAACCTTGTTCAGATTCTCACAGTGCTACCTGTATTGCCTTTATCACTGTTACTGCTAGGCAATACAGTCGCAGCTATTGGAATGCCCTTTTTGAATTTCATAGGCATTTTTCTTAGAATTCTCACAATACTGGTCTGGTTTCTTTACTGCTCTATTGTCTGTGTTTTCAATGATTAAATTTTCAGCTTCCTTCTACCATACTACCTTAGTGATCTTACTCCATTATTTCAAGGGTGGCAGTGATATCGGTCATTTATTCTGCATGCATATCATATCTAAAAATCATCACGCCTTAACTGAAGCATATCACAAATGTTAAATATTAATCTGACAATACTAGTGTGAGAAAGACAAATATTGCCATTTAATCATATTGCTCATTATTAATCTATTACCATGCCCCTTCACTGATGGGCTTTCTACCGTAAGGTCTATGTATAGTCTTTAAATTAAAAATCTTTCAAGGTAGCAATTACGGCCCAGCCGGTCTGGGTTATTTTGTACAGCTAAGTTGTGACTGTGATTCTCAGTAGAATGTTAGACATCATAACACACCATCCTTCTCCTGTAATGGGGAGTTTACTTTGGACTAAAAAGAAACATTGTCTGTAAAAGAGACAGCTTCTTAGCAGCATTAACATACTTGAAATTTCACAGAAAAGGAATGTATCCTGCTTCCTTCAAAAGTAGCATTTGGCCTTTATTTTCTTCATTTAATGCATATATTGAAAGATTTGTTTTTAACATGGGGATTAATCCTGCAGTTATCACTAAGACACAATTACCATTGTCTAAATAGGGATTATCACACTGGACTATAGTAGTGTTTTAGTCACTGCTGCAATGAAGTAATTCTAAATTATGTTAAAGACATTTACTATTTGCATTATTTCAGATACCAATACCTTATTTCCCTTTGGCTTACTTTATACAGTCATCTTTGGTTGCTCAGCCATATATGTGCCATGTTATTGACTCTGGATAAACGGAATTAAAAAAGAGTTGCATAAAAGCATATGTATTAACTACCTGCCAGTGGCTGTTTTAAAAATAAACTTTCTTCAGTAGAGATCATATTGAAACTACGGTACATGAAGATAGAAACTGAGGTACATAAAGATCTCTGTAAATATGAACTTAGTATTAAAAAAAAAAAAGTTGACCATTCTCTCTTTCTCACTTTTCATTTTTGTCCCCTGTTAGAACTTAGTGTTCTACACTGCATTTTTCAGAAAAAATGAAAAATGCTGTTTCTACTGCATCATTACAAAACCACTGATTACATTTACCTTTTTCAGCATTGGAGAAGAGAGCAGGTCTTAAGTCTTGAGCTATCTGCAAATAAAAAGAGATGATAAAGACTTAAATGTTCCTCAGTGTGTACTATAGCTATAGTCACCCACTTTTTTTTTTTTTTACACCCCCCCCCCTTTCAAATGGCCCTGCCTGCTTTTAAAATACAGGAGAAACTTACTATGTTTTTACTCTCTTCATTATCAGGTTAATAACGTAATCTGTCTAGTCATTTAAGTACAAAGTTTACCAATGTGTAAAGTCAAGGGGAATCCTTGATGTTTATGGCTTTTCCATTTGTGTATAAATTTGTCATTAATTTAAGTATTTTTCCTGCGGTAGTGTTATGCTTTCAGAGCCCTGAGATTTCTCTTCAGTATGGAAAGAAATCGACATATCTTTAAAAGGTATGTTAACAAAATGTTTTGTGAAACTCCTTCAGGATAGCTTTCAAAAGTTGTCGCTCCAATCAGAAAGACATGTTTTTAAAATGTCATTTATTTTCAACAAGAAGAAATAGTAATGGGCAACTTCTGTCCTGTCCACAGCTATGGATAGCCATTCCTGCATTGCATCAGTGCCAGCCTACAAGATTTAGATGTTCAGTGTGGGGACTTCTATTGTATGCATGCCAGAGAACCTGTCTCTGTAGGGGCTCCTTCCTCCCCCATGAATCAACGTTTTTAAATATGTTGAGGACAGATTTAATACTGTTGGAGATAAACCATACTTTTATCCTGAAGATTAGCAGATGCAAGTTACAGTCCTGGACAGTAGCAAGTAACTGGGAGCAGTAAACTTTTTCTCTGAGCCCTCCTCTTCTTCATGTGGGAATGACTTTGCATCAAGCTGGTTTACTTAGGAGTGTTGCTGAAACGTTTGGATCAATAAGGAGAAAATGTCTTTCATCAGTTACCTATTTTTACTAGTAAGGTGACAGTTTCACCAGGTTGGCTACAAAGGCCATGTAAAACCTAACAGTTTGATTTGTGGGATTAGGATAGTAATCATACTGCCTAGGAGGTCTGCCTGTCAGTAGTGTTTCTGTATGATTTTATTCTGTATCATAAATTACTAGAATTCTAAATATAACTTTTGTGTTATTTTTACTTTTGAAAAAGTGGATTTTATTCTGAAAGGGCCCCAGTTTGTAATGAATGTTCATGGTTGATGTCAAGTTTTGAAAGTGATTTGCTGTCTTTCATATTTTGCCAAATGACTTTATTTTCTGTATTTCTACTTCTGCCAGAACTTTAAAAAGAAACAAACCTTCAGTTAAGCATGTCACTAATTAAATATTGCCTACTATCTGTTAGCTTTTGCTTTTCTCAGTCCTTTTCATCTTTTAGACTAGACTTCTTGGACAAAAATTCCAAGATGGGTGTTGTGATTCTTTAAATGCAGACAAATGTCAATCCTATCGCCTAATGCATTACAAGAAAGAACTTAGGTAAAGTGACAACAAGCATCATATAAAGTGCTATAAGAAAAAAAGTGGGGAAATGACTGGAAACTTGGGAGGTGCATTGACTTTAAAGAGGCTTATACCTTGTTTGGAGAACTGGCATTTATATTAATACCCAACCCATGGAGGCTGAAGTGTGACTTTTGAAAGGTCCTTTAACGCCTGTGTATGTAATGTTAGAGGGTTAATATCTGAATAGATTAGTAAAAAATAAGTGTATTATTTAGAAGGTTCTAAAGTAAGTTGTAATAAGAAACATTGAAAAGTCTCTGCTGTAGACTAATAGCTACTGTGTATACTGTTTCTAAAATATATCAAAATTTAAACCTTTGTAGACTTTTCCCTACTGACTTGTTTGAAATATTCATTGATATTGGACATTATGTGCGTGATATCAGTGCTTATGAAGAGTTGGTATCAAAGCTAAATTTGTTAAAGGTAGGTAAAAACCTTCATAGCTTTAAGAAGCTGTATTCTTTGCACATTCTTAGCACAAGAAAGGCATGAAATATTTTATATTTATTTATCTGTCATTTAATTTATAACCAGGAGGATGAATTGAAGCAAATTGCTGAAAGTATTGAGAGCACGAATCAGAGTAAGGCACCTACAAAACATATAGGCAACTATGCAATTTTAGAGCACCTTGGCAGTGGAGCTTTTGGAAGCGTATATAAGGTAAACTTCCCTTTTGATATTAATTTACAGGTTTGAGGGGAGGATCCATGAAGAAGGTCTAACACCTATTTTAGGCACTACCATCCTTTGAATTTCAGTAGGGGAATGCAGGTCTGAAAGGTCCTTTAAGGATATGGGCTTGTTGTTAGTATTTACTGTGATTTTGTTTGTCCCCTCTTGTATTTATAAGCTTGACCAGTGTTATCTCTTAGGTTTCCTACTTTGGCTTCCTTTTAATTCCTTTCCACAAACAGCATTTCTGTCTATCGCAAAGGCTAACAAATCTGTGTAAAACCACAGAAATTCAAGCATGTTTTATCTGAAAAGCAACACTGGGCACACTGTTACTTCAAACACTGTGGAAAGTTCAGCAGTGTACTGCTAACCTGTATTGTGGGGCTCCAGTTCCTTTGGCTAATCACATCACACCCAAAAAAAGCTATGATTGTAGCTTTTGTGAGACAGGTTTGGGCTCTGATAACTAATCTGATAGCCATAATAATATCCTTTCTGTCCCTATCCTATATTAATTTTACAAGGGTTTTATCTTTTTCATAGGTTAGAAAACATAATGGACAAAATCTCCTGGCAATGAAAGAAGTCAATTTACACAATCCAGCATTTGGAAAGGACAAAAAAGACAGAGACAGCAGTGTGAAGAATATTGTCTCTGAATTAACCATCATCAAAGAGCAGGTATGATTCATGTGTGGGCATTCTGCTGTTAGCATTATTAACTGTGAGTTCTTGTATAGCAGGGCTTCCAGCTACTGTTACTATTTTTGTCTGATCAGTACAATATTGGCCCCTTTTACCTGAATGCTGTCAATATTGAAAACCTTCTTACTGTATTGTTAGCAGCAGTGCAAATGCTTGTTACTAAAGATTCTTACTTTCTGTGTTGGCAGTGTTTGAACTTTTTCCAGGCATTCTGTAAATTAAGATTGTGATAGAAAACTCATGAATCTTTGTTCCATTTAATGAATTCTTGGGTTTAAAATACGAGAAGATAGTCTTTTTTGTAATTGAAAATTAAAAAAACAGACTGATCATTAGTGTTCTTAGCCTAAGAAAGCCAATACTTTGCAGGTGTAATTGCCCGTCTTCAAACTTCATTTACTCTCTTTCAGTTATTAAAGGGAGAGTGGATAGGAATCATGCTGTATTTTGCTCCTGGTTGCTCTAGTAATGTGCAGCACTTCTCTGTGTTTGGGGTAGCAGCGAAGGTCTACTGCACTGCAGTTCATAAGCAAGTTTGTGGAATCCTTCCTTCCAATATGTAGCTAAATATTATAAATACTGTGCCATCAGTTTAACTATTCTAAACATCTAAATTTCTTTCCTCATTGTAGCTTTATCATCCAAATGTTGTACGGTATTATAGAACCTTCTTGGAAAGTAAGTATAAATGCAGAGAATTACCACATCGTACATAATGAAGAAATAGAAATACATAATAAAAGCACTTACAGCTTGGAAGGAGTGTATAAAATTTGCGCAATAAATGATAATATTTTCTTCAAGAACTGCTGCAGTTCAGACAGGCTTATATTCCTTTAAAATTGAAAAAATGGTGAGAAATAATATTTATATTAGTTTACCTGTCAGTAAAACTAGATGCAATGTAAATGCATAGAAAGCATCATTCTCATCCTATAGAGTTAGGATCCAAAATTTACAACTGGAATGCTAAGTAGGGAGAAAAGCTATACTGACTAGTAGAATTGATGATATAGATTGCTCAGCCATATTGTCTTAATTTTCTTTTTTATAAAGAGCTAGCTACATACACCTGCCCACTGAGTGATTATCAGGCAGTGAATTTCTTATAGTTGCTGTGATATAAATTGAGGAAAAAATGGAATAACAAGGAGTTGAACTACAATTAAAATGTATTTGTACAAATAAATTTTTTAAAAATAAAAAATAACAGCTTTTAAAATATATTTTAACCTCAAATACTCTATTTTCAAATGCCTTCTGTAGAAATGTAATGTTCTACTAATTCATTTTCTTTTATGTAGATGACAGATTGTACATAGTCATGGAGCTCATAGAGGGAGTGCCATTGGGAGAACACTTTCACTCTTTGAAGCAAAAGCAACAACAGTTTACAGAAGAAAGAATATGGCATATATTTATCCAAGTAAGGGCCTCCATTTTTTTTTTTTATTACCAGGACTTTCCTGCATGTAATTAGTAGCACCATTTATGTTTGTTACGCTAAAAAATTACAAAGTAATGCTTCAGGCACTAATATCAGATATGAATTTAATTTTATGTGCCTTTATTTAGGTTGTAGTTAAGAATCTTTGTAAGGCTCTTTTTGTTTGTTTTTAAGCTTTGTCTAGCTCTTCGTTATTTGCATAAAGAGAAAAGGATTGTTCATCGAGATCTCACTCCGAACAATGTCATGCTGGGGGATAAAGACAAAGTTACAATTAGTAAGTAGAACTACTTTACTTGAAGAGAATTTCCCATGATGTACGTGAGTAGAATTTCTTTACTGAAACTCTTAGAAGATTTCAGATTCCTGGGCGTTGGTCACGGTACTTGGAAGCTAGTAAATTATTACATTATTATACTGTTGTGTAAAATAATTGCAGATTTTGTGATCATTGCCACCAGGTGTCATCAGCCATGACTATGTTTTTTGCAGCTATGTATGTCAAATATGACGGGGGAGATTATTTAGCCCTAAAAAACTTAAACTGTAGTTATGCTTCAAGGCCTGTTTTTATTTAAATCAGCAAGAATATAAAGATAACCAGATTAGATAACAAGTGCTAATGAACATACAAAGTACAACAGTCATCTGTTCTATTCCAGTTCTCCCATGCAATTGTTTAGTACCCATCAGTTGTTCCCAGTGATCAGCTGCAGTGAGGTGCTATTTGTCTAAGCCTGTAGTAGTGAATATTCTTGACCTATACTTCTATAATCTCCTCATTGTGGAGGAAGGAGCCTAGGCAGGTTTCAGGATAGGCTTTGAAAGCAGTTTATTTGTGAACAGTACTCCAAAGTATGACAAAGTTTTACTCTTTAAGTGAATTAATACAACCTGGTACACACAGCAAGCCTTTCAGGCGATTCAGATACTGCAGTTTTTAAAGTTCTCAAAGAACTACTGCATGCTTTCTTACTGCTCATGACACAGAACTAAATAAACGATTTGAATACTGCAGAATTGTTGTGAGAAGTCTTGATGCAAAAATCAATCTCTCTTCTTTAAAAATAACAGGGAAGTGTAGATGTATGCACACACCTGACCAAAACCACTCAGCTATAATAGCAAATTGTTGTGGTTTAACTCCAGTAGGCAACCAAGCACCACACAGCCACTCGCTCACCCTCCCTGCCCCCCAGTGGGATGGGAGAGAGAATCAGAAGGGCAAAAGTGAGAAAACTTATGGGTTGAGATAAGAACAGTTTAATGATTGAAATAAAATATAATATTATTATTATTATTAATAATATTGTAATGAAAAGGAAAACAACAAAAAGAGAGATTGGGCAGGGCCAGCCCGATTGGCAGATTCCCTAGTATTGACTAACCAGGTGGCCTTTGCTAAATGTGTATCCCAGTGTTTGAATGTCCCACCACCCATTGCTCTCAGCGTAGTCTTTAACAGTCCGTTGCATCGTTCGATTTTCCCAGAGGCTGGTGCACGACAGGGGATGTGATACACCCACTCAATGCCGTGCTCTTTGGCCCGGGTGTCTACGAGGTTGTTTCGGAAGTGAGTCCCGTTGTCTGACTCAATTCTTTCTGGGGTGCCACGTCGCCGCAGGACTTGCTTTTCAAGGCCCAGGATAGTGTTC
>NW_008824808.1:3458843-3483356 GCF_000699105.1 Pygoscelis adeliae
TCCAGGTCACCATAAATCACCTCCAGCATGGCTAATTCCCTCAGGTACTGGATACCTCTCTCCATTTGCTTGGGCAAATATAGAACATCTTCCTTGAAGGAATATCTTTCCTTCATACCTGACAGGAGTCGCCTCCAAAGGCTGAGGGGTTGTGCCCCTTTTCCAATCACTTTGTCAATGCCTCCTTCCCTGGAAAGTGATCCCAGTTGCTTGGCTTCCCTACCCTCTAATTCCAGGCTACTGGCCCCATTATCCCAGCATTGGAGCATCCAGGTAACAATGTGCTCGCCCGGACGATGACTGAAATCTTTTCATATATCTCACAGCTCACTCAGGGACAGGGATTGGGTGGTTTCTGCCTTCTTCCTCCTCCTCTCCCCATGATGGCCCTGCTTTTTCATCAGCCCTTACTAAACGAACTGTTTAGTATTTAGCAACTGTTGTTTTATAGTAAATATTTATACCTGATGATGTACTACTTAAATTCATTCATTATTAAATTTTATGTGCTAAAAATCTCTGATTCTTAGTAATGATATAGTTTTGAAAGAAGGTGATTTAATGAAGCATTTGTCCCTGAGTGATGAAAATAAATATTCAGAATATTATTTTAAAGTATCATATAGTTGTTTTTTATATCAACATACTGCCACTGAGGGGCACTCTTGTCTTGATTTAACACCTTTGCCTTACCTCTGGTCCAATCTAGATATATAGAAGTGTAAATGTACTTTCAGATGTAAGCTCAAAGTTGCCCTTGAAAAGCATTTATATTTTTGTCAAAGATTTACGGGAGTTGAGGAAAATTGGAAGAACTGAAATTTATTTTGACCATTTCTACAGTGATTAATTCAAAACTATTGCAATATTTAAACACTTACTTTATTTAGTACTTTAATACCAGTGTATATTGAATTTTTGGAGGCTGCTGAAGACCTTTTATCTATTACTTCTGAATTTTACTGAGCCTTGTTGTCTTACAACCTTATGAAATTAAGAATAATTTACTTTCTTTCTGATGGTAGTAAATATGTACTGTATTGGTGCATGCTGTGGTATTATGCCTAACTCATACAGTCCACGTATGCCAAAGACTGGAGCATTTGCGATCTTGATAATTATGTCTCACAGTATTTGTGGATAAGTATACTGTCCATTTGAGAATTTCAAGTGATTCTAGATGAAAGTTAATACAAAATGTCAGATGAAGGTGGAAGCGTACGCTCAAATATTGACAAATCTTAAATCTGCCTCTGCAGTGAATTTAACCTCTCAGCTTTTACAAAAGGAGAGGGTCTGCTCTAAGATCTACTCAGAACTGTAGTTCCGTGTTTACAGGCTGTATAGTCATCCTAAAGAGAGTGAGTTCAATTTTCTGGAGTCTTTCAAATCTCAAAACTGTCCAAAACTTATCTTGATCTAACTAGAGTAATACTCCTATGGGCTACCCGTAAAGCAGTGTTGTGTGGCTACGTCATTAAGATATGGCCTCTGATGGTCCAAATTATTTTGGTTCATAAAAGAAGCTTGTATATCTTATAATGCTGCTCTATTCTCTTTTCCTCAATCAGTCCTTCTGGAAATAGTAACTCCTGTTAATCTTTTGCTATGAGAATCTGCAGGCTGACAGTATAACACAGGCAGCTTCTTCCTCTGTAACTAACGTTCTTCAAGTATGTTGTCTTTAGAGCAGTGCCTTAGTTTCAGACTCTCATGGTAGATTTTGATTAAAAAAAAAAAGAATAAAGTGAGCAATACACTGGAGCAAAGTGCTTCTATAGGCTAAGACTTTCATTCTGTACTGTGCATGGCTATGCAGCAGCCCCAACAATGAACTACTTTAAGAAAGTTCTGGGGCCCACAGGTAGGCATTTCTCACCACGTATGTGAGAACTGAGCTGCTCACGTTCCAAATCCCATTAAGACCTCTCATACAGTTTCTGAGTTTACGTTGGTTGAAAAGGAAAGGAGTGCATAGTGTGGGAGACATTCCCACCTCGCTGTCAGTACAGAAAAAAATAAACCTGCTAAAGAATCATGCTTGCTTGTGCTGACATCATGGAGAAATTGCTACATATAGGTGGCCCTTGCAGAACAATTCCAGCAGAACTTGGTAGGCAGGAACCTATGGTGAAAGATGGCTGAAAACTAGAATTCATACAGGAAGAGAACTCTGCAACCAGCCTGGCACAATGTAAGATTAAGCTATGAGGAGCCTTTTCTAGAAATGGTCTCTGAATATAATTTCTATAGGTTTTACTGAGAAAAGAATACCTGAGGTAATAGTAGGAAGAATTTTTTTAATCTGTATATCCACACTGTATTTTCTTTTTCTTAAGTACTGACTGTGATCAGACACTATCCTTATCCAGGTCTTTGTTTATTGTTTTGTTTTTAAACTTATGCAAGATACAAATGAAAGTCCTAAGCCCAGGAGGTGCTTCATTCTAATGTGAAGATTATATAACTTCCTTTGCATTTCCTATGACATCTTTTACACGTCAATTAAATCTGAATTATCCCAGTCTTTTTCAGGCTCTTTAAGTCGTGTGTTGTTACAAATGGAAACAGACATTTACAGTCTGACCCTAGCCAGGCTAGTGGTGATATAAGATCTCTGTTTCTGACTGTATAGAACTTTAAGCATGCTGTTGTTATGTAGTCTCTGGAACTGCCCACCCTACTCATTTGTTCTGTTTCATCTCTGATGTAAATTTGATAGGAAGGGGGCCATAACTACCATCTCTTATATGTTGGTACAGCATTTAATCATAATTGGTTGACCTACAAATGCTATGAAATATAAATATTAAATCATGCTAACCTGCAATTTCATAAAACATCTAATTCTAAATTGGTAGAAAAGTGTTACTGAAATTGGACATCTCTGGTCAGGATGAATGTCTGATTTATAATTTCTGACACAAAAAAAAGTAGAATTTTAGGCACAGCCTGAATGAAAGGGTTTTTTGTACAGGGTTTTAGAGATTCATTGAACCAATATTATCTGTGGCTCTCAGTTTAATCTGCCCAGCCTTTTTATAGAGGACAGTGAGAAGTTAGTTTTCTGAATTCAAAATGTGTATCTGCTCTTATTGCAGGTATTTTTTACTGCAGCTGTATTTCGTTTCTAGCACAGCATATTTCTGTCTAGAGCTCCATAGCTGCATCTGTTTGTAGAACAAAACAGGAGACTGTATATCATCGCTTTTCCTCAATGTCATCTAGTTGCAGTAAGGTTTAGATCTTGATGGTCCAAGAGGGCTGTGTGGAATCACTTTGACACCTTTCAGGTCTGATATCAAGGAGAATTGTGAAGGGTTCCATACGCTCTTTTGAGTGGCACGGTCTGTTTAATGTTTAGTACACATGATACAATAGCAGCAGAAAGGATCTGTATGGAACTGAAACCTAGGACTATATAGCAGCAGAGTACTAGTTTTGAGACACTCACCTGTCTGATATACTTCTTATAGCAGGCAGACATGAACTGTCAGAATGGTGAAGCGAATGAGACTTGAAAAGTTCAAATAGTTGCTGGATGCTGGAAGAAAGCTACCTGTTAATTTTGTAATTCAGAATACTTGCTTGTTGAGTGCACTTTTTACGAGACCTGTTGCCTCCTGATTCTGTGCCCTGCCCAGAGAACCAGTGGCCATGAAGTAAAGTGGATATAACTAGTATCTGTTGTGTGTTAGTCACTACTTTTCAGAGTCACTTGGATCAGTGCTAGTTTTTTTGCAGATCATATGGCTCATTTAACCAGTCTTCATTATCAGAATTGCTACCCTCCATCTATCAAGATTCAAGGAAATGCTTGTAGTGCTTAATTCTCAAAGCTTCCATAATAAGCTGAGTGGAATTTTCCACTTGTTTACATTCACACTATAAATCAAACGTTCTGGACGCTATTTGTGGATTAATAGCACAGTCACATCTTTCTCCACAAATCTCAGTTCTAGATGTGGATCAATGCTAAAGTTCTTAGTGCAGAAGTTACAAACTTCACAAAACTGACAGAGAGTAGACTGAGTTTACGAAGCGTTGATATTAGCACACAGAAAGGAGAATGATAGAATAGCTAGAAAGGTGTATTTGGGAATGATGAGAAATTCATTCAGTCAGTTGCTGATAAACTTTCTTGATTACAGTTGCAAACTTGCTGAAGAGAAGCAAAGTGATTTTTGTCTCATCCTGAGCCTTTCAGGGTAGAAGAAGAAACTGTTCAATGGGGACACAGTGAAAATCTGACCTGAGTAGGTCTGAAGTTCACATATGTGGTGAATTTGATACTCCATTCATCCTCCTTTTTTACTTTGCTTTTGGTCTTTGTGTGCACATTTGATTTTAGGAAAAATTAATGGCATTTTCAAGTAGGGTTCAAATATAAATTAGGGCAACAAATGTGCAAATATGAGATCAGTGTTGTTAAGATGTAATATCTGGAAAATTTTCCTCTTGTTTTTACTGTACAAGATCAATCTACTAGGTGAAATCTTTGGGAAATAAAATGGCAAATGAAAAAACAGATTCTGTCAATAAAAAGAGAAAAGAACATTGCACGTACCTAAAATGCGCATTTAAAGAGGCTGCTAAGATTTAGAAAGTTTTTGTAATTCAGCTATTATGAAAGTTGAAGAGATCATTCTGTAGGAGGTTAAGATAGTAGTCAAGTCAGCCTACTCATTTTTTCATAGTTCTCTCTTCCCTTCATGCCCTCTTCCCCAGCATGGTAATGTTTTCTGAAACAATCTTACTTTATTATCAGTTACTGTGCTACCCTAAACACAATGTAAACAAGTGAAGAAGGGTGTTTCAGAATCTAAAGGATTATGACTGCATCATTTTGTGTTAATTTTTCTTCCTATTTGAGGACTGTCTTGCATGGTTGTTTGACTATTTTTTAATGAATTTAAAAAAAAAAAGTTTTGTTTTCTAGATTCCTGATATACAGAGGAATAAACCCTCAAGGCTTAATGTTTAAAATCACAGTACAAAATCTAGTCAAATATAATAATACCGTGGAGAGATATGACTATTGGTAATTAATTGCTGGTGAAATTGCATGTCTAGTCATAGCGTATGAAGATCCATCTAATGGTGAAAGTTTGTTAGTTTTTTATTGTCTTTGAACAGACTTAAAAATAATCTTCATCTTCAATGAAGGATGCCAAACTTCCAACCGTTAGAGAAATTAGATGTAAAGAAATTATGTCAGTTGAGGTTGCACAGTAGACAAAGCACTATAAAAACTATTACCATGGAAATTTTATTTTATAAAACTTGTGTGCTAGATTGATGCACCTACCATTCCCCTCAGTTTACAAACTGTCATGTATTAGGATGGTACAATAAGTTGTACTGGTGATATGCATGTAATTCACATGAACCTGAAAAATTTAAAGTAGTGTTTAAAACCGGAAAAGGTATCATTTTCCAAAATGACATGTGCAGGTGAAAACAACCATTGTTTTGCAGCAACAGACAACTCTCTTTTTGGGCAGGTAGATGGATCTTTCCACTGGTGCCATTAAAGCTCCAAGACTGCTTTCTCATGGAAATGGGTCATCGACTAGCATTTGGGGTTTTCTTCAGCTGTACTACAAAATAATCATTGTTTGTTTTATTTTTGGTCCAAAAGGGGTAATTTTTACTTTTCAGGAAGGTGGGACAATCTAACAGTCAAAATGAGGGGGTTTGTTATTTTGGGGGGATGAGGGAGTTGCCTCTCTAATGCCAATTTTATTCCTGCATTGCAAGACTACAGAGGGCAACAGGAATCCTCTGAAGTGGTAGACAATTCAATGATTGTGGGACTGCAATATGAGGTCTGGGGCTAGATTAAAGCAGCATGAAACTAGCCTAGAAAAAGGGTGAGCTAAACTCATCAGGACACAAGTGCCAGATGAGCTGGTTTCCAGAGACAGTGCAAAAGAGGGGCAGGGCTGGTCTTTTTTATGGCAGGGGGTTACTAGCTCATCTTTCTCGTAGAATCTTGCTTTGAGTCACTGAGATGGGTTTATAATTTCCCCTTTGGATGGACTGATGCAGCATGCATTTCTGCATCCTGATGTTGGCGGTGGCTGGATGGCCTGACTGCCCTCTTACCAGACTTTGTTTTGGTTCACCTGATTTACTGGTTTACAAAGCTTTCACTGGCCTTCTCAGTATGATTCTCGAAGAGCTTTTCTTTTCCATTTTTCTCTGGCACCTTTATTTTACTGATATTTATGATGATATTGTCAGCATTGATATGGTTCCTTCCAGCAAGTACTCGCAACTTCTGTTAATTGGTAGGTTACTTTTTTACGTAAGTGAGAATGGAAACTGTAGGAAAATATTTGGAAGCTGTAAGTTTTGTTTTTCATTCTGAAATTGGTGAGATTTGTGATCAGATGCATCTGTGTTCACACAGATATGTGTGAATTGGTTAGGTCTAGCTTCTGAGGAAGGGCCCATTCCTGTACTTACGAGCTATGTCGTAATGCTTTGTGTACCACTGGATGAATTAACTGTAGTAAATCGAGATGGTTCAGGAAGAATGCTTTCTTTAATAATTAGGATTTTGAATTTCAGGAGTAACCAATAAGATGATAACATAAGAATCATTAGATCAGGTCAAAGATTCCTGTAGGTCTCTGTGATAAAAGCTGACACTTGGGTAAAGTTCATAAGAAGTTGAGCAAGTATTGAGTTATCTTGCTCTCACAATTCTGTTCCCGCTTCTAAAAGACATACTGCTATGGTGTGAAGCTGTTTCAGGTAATTGCCAAATATGAATTGTCACAATGGGTCCTCATTAACCAAGCCTCAGTTCACAGCTGAAACAATGAATACCAGTTAATAGGGGTCATCTTTATATTTGGTCATATCTTCATTTAATGGTATGGGAGGCAGGCCTCTCACAGTTCTCAGAAATTATTTCATTTGTTTGTTAGTTATTGTAGCAACTTTTGGCATCAAATACCAAATAAAGAATCCTGGAGTATTAAAAGTTGTAGACCAATTTATAAGCTGCAGACAGATGCCTAAATAAATTGAAAGAAGCAATTTCACTAGTTCAATGCAGTTCAACATTTGCCAGTTCCTTTTCATTCAATTCTGTACTATGGGCTTGAAGAAGCTAAGAAAAAGCATTTAAGTTTAATGTAAAGCTGATTGTCCTCTGCTTTACATTCCTTAGCTCTGGCAGCACCAGTTGTATTTAGGAGCTTCCTGCTGGTGTCAAGATGGTTTAGCAGAATTTGGAAAAAGTTATTGCCTGTGAAATGGGTTTTTTTTTCCTCCGTTTCTAAGGACCTGAGCCTAAAAGGAAGACAATATATTTACTCTATGCGGCTGATTTTTCCTTTGCTTTCTTTTTTCCAGATAATCACTAATGTTGTATTAAAATAGACTACTTCTTCCAGAACAGAGATGTCCAGCTCTCCTCTTCCCTTTCCTAAATCTTTCAAGCACCAGGAACTGAGTTTATTCATTGATGTAATGTCTTAATACTCCTTCTTCATAGAATATTATGTGAAGGATTCCAAAGGAGGGAATTTAGAATGATTCACCCTAATTAATTCAGGGAAGTATCAACATTGCAAAAACCTCTGGTCCTTTTGGGATTAATATTCCCTGGAGTGAACTCCCTGAGGACTGTCTTAACTCAAGGGCAAAAGGGAGGCTTCTCAGTGATCCTGTTAATTTAGCATTCTTTCTACTTATATTTTCCAAGCACTGCAGAGCTAGTCCTTCTTTGAACATTTTGTTCAAAGAAAAATGATCGGTGGCCTGGGTACCTAGATTTGGCTTTTTTATCAAAGACTCTTTCTGAATAAGAGTTCTACTCCTTTTCAGACCTTTGAGGCTCACACTGAGCAAGGGCCAACAGAAACTAATTTTTCTTACCTGTGTTTCTTCTGATCGGTAGCTTTTTTGATGAGTAGAAACATTTTTAACTAAAATGTTTATGAACTATCTCACTGTAAAAACAATTGGAATAGGAATGCTGTGGGCTCTGTCCAAGTAGAACAGGAGCCTTACAATATTTTAAACAATATTATTTACCACACGAATCTTCCCAATTCTGAAGTAGTATTACAATACAAAATATATTAACAGACTTTAACTTAAAGTACAGCGATTTTCTTTTGCTCTCTATGCTTGGATTTAATAAAGTGTAATGTGTCTTAGCTGCATTGTTGCGTTGAGGCAGCAGTAGAGTATTGAATTGAAAAAAATAAACTTGAACTGTTTGCATGGAACTTAGATTAAAAATATCTTCTCTAAAGACTGTGTGTGACAATTTTCTGAAAGACTACCTGATAATTACACAAAAGGCACTTGTATTAACAAAATTGCATGATCATTGAAATCTACAGCTTTTGTCACAAGGTAAGGCTAAGATTCACCATTATTTCTTACCAAATGCAATCTTTCAACATGAACTATTCAGATATTAGACCCCCCCCGTACTCCTTTGAAATTAAATTTCTGAGGAAGTCAGCCCTTCCCAGCTATCATAATTTGAAGGAAAGTGAAATAATTACTAACTTCATTACATTTTTCTTTTCATTAATTTAGGCATTAGATCACTGCTTATTGATACTTGCCACTGTCATGCAGTTGATTGGAATATATTAATAGAAACCTGAAACTGGTCATGTACTTTAGATTGAAAGCATCAGAGGTGTGTTTATAATAAGCTGGTAGGCCTGATTCAAACGTACGTTCTTGATTAATGTGGAGATAGGAAGATAGTATGGTCCAGTACGGTGAAATGTAAAAGATAAAAAAAACCCCAAACCCTCCTTCCACCCTCCCCCAACTTTTCAGCTGTTGTGAACCAGCACTGATTGTCATGTAAAGAGGGTGGTTATTGACATGTGAATCTTTTTTCTTTATTGTAGCTGACTTTGGGCTTGCGAAGCAAAAGCAAGAAAACAGCAAACTTGCATCAGTAGTGGGAACCATTCTATACTCATGGTAAGTACTCCTGCATACAACATTCAGTCCAGTGACTTCCATCTTCATGGTTACTTTTTGGAGCAGACAGGCAAGTTACAATGGAGTAAGGAACAAGGTGCAAGTTACCCACCCACAGCTACTCTGCAGTAGTCGGTTGCCTGCCTATTTTGCTGTTGCCTCTTCTTGCACGTGGCGGTTACTGTGGGTTAAGTTGGTGCAAAAATGAAGTAACTGTGGTTGTGTAGTAACTTATTCATCTATCTATATCCTTATAGATAAAGAAATGTGTTTTCGAGTTATAAAAAGAGATATGTAAACAATATAAATTAATTTTAATGGTTTTTAATGTAACTGCGGCTTTGTTGTTCAGTTACATTGTACGTGTGGACAACTTACCTTCTGAAAAATATTTGAAATTGGCGCTAGTGGATTTGTTTTGGATCAGTAGGCATTTGGTTTTAATAATTGAACTGAAAAAATATTTTCTGAAGTTTGAAATATTCAGTGGTGGAAAAACATGACACGCATTGTTTGCAATTTAAGCTTAGTAAATGCATAAATGACTGCTCTAAAATTTTGCCTTAGACAATACATTATTCAGTCTGCTGAATGAGCTGCAGTTTCCTTTGGCATCCCATTTGTAAGCAAGCCAAAGTGAGGAAACATATTGTGTTAAATTGCGGTACCAATATAGCTACCTAAGGTCCTACATTACTATTGACTTGTGTTTTATTTTCTCAAGAGCATGGAATAGAAAGCATTTCCTATCCAAAAGGTTCCCCTCAATATATAAACAGTGTATGTAATTGAGAGTGTTATATGCATGTCAGATTCTCTCAAACAAAAGTAATTGTGGGCAGGGCAGAGTATTGATTTTTGTGTTACATGATGTATAAATAAATGCCTGTTAATTGAGGTTACTGTATTGCGAACAAAAGGGAGCAAATGTAATCTGGGTAAAAATCTGAATTGTGGAAAGCACAAGCTCAGTATTCATCTAATAGCAGTTGATGTGTTCTGGGCCTGCCATCTAAGCTGAGAATTTCTGTTGATTGAAATGCTAACATCAGAAATCAATTAAGGAATTGCTAATCTGTGCCACAGTTCTGGATCTTGCTCTTTGTTTGCAAAATTATTGGTTAAGCTTTGCCTACCCTAACTACTACTTTATTAAGGAAATATGTTTACAATATGTTCAGCTGAAGCATTGCACATCCAGAGATTTCTCATGCCTGCATGGGCTTGTTCCAGCCTCTTTGCAACACCTTTTTACATACTGCTGCTTTTCCCTCTTGTCAGAGTCACTCTGTTGCTTCTACTCAGTGTCTAGCTTTCTAAGGTCAGAAGTTGGTTTTCTTCTTTTAGGGACTTTCTGGTGCTCTTGCTCCCGCTACTATAAATTGCCAATTCTAGCTCCTGTAAATAAAGTGAAGTTTATTTGGCATAGGGAATAGCAAAAGAAAACTACAATGAATGACACGTAAACAAACCAAGAATGTTGCACAGCATGCAGTCTATACTCTAATATTGTTTTCTGTTTTCATCAGAACTTTTAATTTACAAAATCCCTGCCAATAAGGAGAAAAACTGACAGAACATTATATCCTAAATAAAACTGGAAGTGGTTTCATCCTAAATTTCTTCTAAGACCACTGCACTGGCTGGGGCACTGACAGGATCTTTTGCAGAAGTTTACAGGCCTTTTTGATGTCACTCGTCTTCAATCTTCTTTTCTGCTGTGGTGACCACATATGATGGCCATATACCTGCCAGAATGCTTGGCCTGCGTGCTCGTAATAAGTAATTAAAGATTCCAAGCTATCGGGGGAGCTACTGGTGGCTCTTCTGAATTAAGAGGGAGAGTCAAACTCAGACATTCGGCAATTGAATATAATTCATGTTGCCACTTTTGAAATTGTTACTTGTGATTTCCTAGGGCTAGAATGATAATGATTGACACTTAAGCCCTAGAAATCACTAAATCCTAAAGTGGCTTCAAGAGTGAGTCCTTGTAATGTGTTAAATATTCAAGTCCCATACCTTGAAAACTAATGCATATACTGCTTCATAGTGAGCAAAAGTAAGGTGATTGCAAGACTGCCTTAACTGGTTCCCCAAATACTCCTGAAGCATAGCACAGTCTGTGAGTGATGCTGTATTGTGTTTGCATGGCAAGGTTTTGGTAGCACGGGCACTACAGGGGTGGCTTCTGTGAGAAGATGCCAGAAGCTTCCTCTGTGTCTGATAGAGCCAATAACAGCGAGCTCCAAGACGGACCCACTGCTGGCCAAGGCTAAGCCCATCAGCGATGGTGGTAGCACCTCTGTGATAACATAAGAAGGGGGAAAAGTTGCTGCACAGCAGCAACTGCAGCCAGAGAGAGGAGTGAGAATATGTGAGAGAAACAACTCTGCAGACACCAAGGTCAGTGAAGAAGGAGGGGGAGGAGGTGCTCCAGGCACCGGAGCAGGCATTCCCCTGCAGCCCATGGTGAAGACCATGGTGAGGCAGGCTGTCCCCCTGCAGCCTATGGATGTCCACGGTGGAGCAGATATCCACCTGCAGCCCATGGAGGGCCCCACACTGGAGCAGGTGGATGCACCCGAAGGAGGCTGTGACCCCATGGAGAGCCTGTGCTGGAGCAGGCTCCTGGCAGGACCTGTGGACCCGTGGAGAGAGGAGCCCACACTGGAGCAGGTTTGCTGGCAAGACCTGTGACCCCATAGGGGACCCACGCTGGAGGAGTCTGTTCCTGAAGGACTGCACCCCGCAGGAAGGACCCATGCTGGAGCTGTTCATGAAGAACTGCAGTCTGTGGGAAGGACTCATGCTGGAGAAGTTCATGGAGGACTGTCTCCCGTGGGAGGGACCCCATGCTGGAGCAGGAGTGTGAGGAGTCCTCCCCCTGAGGAGGAAGGAGTGGCAGAAACAAACGTGTGATGAACTGACCGCATCCCCCATTCTTCATCCCCCTGTGCTGTTGGCGGGGAGGAGCTAGAGAAATCGGGAGTGAAGCTGTTCCCAGGAAGAAGGAGGGGTGGGGGGAAGGTGTTTTAAGATTTGGTTTTATTTTCTCATTACCCTTCTCTGATTTGATTGGCAGTAAATTAAGGGTTTTTTTCCCCAAGTCGAGTCTGTTTTGCCAGTGATGGTAATTGGTGAGTGATCTCTCCCTGTCCTTATGTCAACCCATGAGCCTTTCATTATATTTTCTCTCCCCAGTCCAGCTGAGGAGGGGAAGTGATAGAGCGGCTTTGGTGGGCACCTGGCGTCCAGCCAGTTGCACAATCTGCGAGTGATAGTTTGGGTAGTTAAGTGTAGTAAGAATTTGGTGTAACTAGTTATGTGCCATCTTTTCCAGCTCCTCTGAAATAATTGATTTGTTTTGTTCTGGGCAGAGAAGCTGTTGATTGGAATTTATTTTGCTCTTTTAAACAACAGTTATGGGTAAAATGTCTGCAAGTTAGATCAGTCTTTAGAAGTGTCAGGTTCCAAACTATGCCCCAGTGGCCTTCAGGGTCACTGAGTTGTAATTCACTGAGTTGTAATTTTCTTATCCTATCTATATTCACTTCTTTTTTTTTTTTTTTTTTTTTCCCTGTTAGATTCTGTTGCTGATGTCTTTGGGTCTTTTCACATTTTATAGGAAATCTTTGTTTGAGAGTAGTGTTCTGTAGCTTTAAATATATTCTTTTTTTATGTTTGCTTATACCACATTTATTATTCTCATGCCCTGTCTTTTTATATGGAAGTTCACATCAGAGCTAGGACTTTGGCAGTTCTTTTTCTACCTCTTTGTCCAGTTATTTAGATGTAGGCATGAGGATAAAATGTCACTTACATGTTGCAGTCTCTCAGTAAGTGTTCTTTTGGGACATTACTTGTCAGTTCTACTCCACAGGCAAAATCATGGAAGCAGTGATCCTTGCCTGTCTGCCATCAGAAAAGAGAACAAGGACACAGTACTGATGTCTTTGTATTTAACATGTATGCTTGAGTAATACTTAAAATGACAGGCTAAAGCATTAAAGTCTTTCCAATGTCACAATAATGTAAGAATGTTAAAAAGGCTTTGCAAACAGCTGAATGCACTGGGTGCCACCTTCAAGGTACTTGGCTGGTACTGTGTGTGACAGTGGGCTTTTTGATATGGAAATCTATTCACAAGGAATGAAGTGAACTGATGGAGTGTTTTAACACAAGTCATGAAACAGAAGTCAGAGCCTATAGACTTAATCAGTGCTTGGACTAGATACTTTCGTGTTTGGTTTTTTTGGTATGATTTAAGTAGATGTGAAGGGCTATAAAATAATCAAAATATTGGGAATGCATATCTACCAAGAGCAGCAATTGTTCCTGCACAAAAAAAAAAGGTAAGGAGGAAGAGAAAGAGCTGTGAGACAGCATTGTCATTTTAGAGTGGCAGAAACTGCTTTCTTCTGAATTGGCAGGATAATAGTTCTGGGTAGTTTGAGATACAACTCACCCTTCTTGGAGCAGACAATGTAGTACAGAAACAAAATAACAAATGTCAGAAGTAGTGTCTGATGCTTATTGTTTAAATTTGGCTATGCAGCATTGTGTGGAGTGGTTCATATAAAAACACCTCACTATATGTACCAAACATGTTTGGTTTTGGGATTGACTGAATCAGTTTGCTAATGCAGTTTTTTAAAAACTGTGTCATCATAAAACTATGTTTAGAGAGGGGCTTATACAATTATGTTTTGTAAATGTGATGGTTTTTAATTCTACTTCATACTAAGTTTTATTCTACTATCATACTAATTAAATTCCTTTTAATTGGTTATGTCCTTGAATTAAAAAAATCCAGCAATGTGTATGTTTAGAATACCAAATGTATTAAATGGATGTGTTTACACTTAATACATTAAAAATTGAGGAAAAGACTGCTTTAGGGAATTGATAATGAATTCAGAAGTCTTTTTTCAGCTCATAAGTCACCAGAAACAATCTGCTCCAAGTTAGTGGTGACAGAGTCTTTATTATCCTGCTGTCTCGAAGGACTTCCCAGGAGAGACACAGCAAATCATACATGGTTATAGAGAATGATGTTTCCTTTCATGTATACCTGCCATTTTTTTGTTTCACAAAAAGGATTGTAACTTATGAAGGGGATGTATCGACAGCAGATCAAGAGATACAAGTAAAAGTTAGCCGAGTCATGG
Organism: Pygoscelis adeliae; assembly: GCF_000699105.1. Taxonomy (NCBI): domain Eukaryota; kingdom Metazoa; phylum Chordata; class Aves; order Sphenisciformes; family Spheniscidae; genus Pygoscelis; species Pygoscelis adeliae. The sequence goes on from NW_008824808.1 coordinate 3,472,985, forward strand.
TTACGATAACTGCTTTTGTAATTGTATATGTATCCAGAAATTTTAGAAAAACTCTAGGAAATGAAGTAAACTTTGAGATTGGGATGGAATAGAGAATCCCATCATAATTCCTTGAGAACTTGACTGATCTTGAAAAGCTGTTGGGAAACTGTGAAGAACAGACCCCTCAGGTATCATTAAGAAGTAGGTAAGGATGTTTCATGTTAGTTGGCGAACTAATGTGATATTTTTGAAGCATAATTGTTCTAAAATGTTGGAAAACTGATACACAGAACAATGTTATATAAGATTTGGCTTTTTGTGCTAAAGTTGAGGTGTTTTCTCTTTGTGGTGTTTTGAGAAAACTCATTTTTGTGGTAATTAGAGGTACTATTTTACTTGTGCCTCTCATCTTCTCTGCCATGGAGGAGAAAATATTCTTTCATCTTAATTTCTGTTTATGGACTACAACACAGTCTGCATACTGTTACGTCACCCAAATTTCTTTTCTAGTACTGGTCACTGCTTCTATTTATAGCCATATCTCGTAAGAGCACTGCATAAATCAATATTTTGATATGCTTTCATGCAGAGATCTGCAATAGCTGTTTTTTCTCATTGCTTATTCTGGTGACATGATAATATTTTCACTTATTTAAAGCATTTTTGTGTTGGGAAGGGTAATTTAAAATAAGGGAGTGTGTTGTACTTTCATACATACTTAATTTTTAGCTTGCTTTATGATGCTAAGTGATCAAACTGATTACCAGTTTTTCCAGCAGTTCCTTCTGCCTCTTCTGAACTATTTCACCAATTTCAACCAAATTTGAAGAGTTTAGGTTCTTTCAATGTTTGTGAAAATTTGGTGACAGAGAGCGAGTAGAGACAGTTTAATCTTTTTGGTGAGAAAAGTGTTTAGGCTTAGCTGAAATGTTACCTTCCAAATAAGCTGCAGTCCATGCTGTCATGTGACAGTAGTTTGGTGTATTTAGATAACCAAGAGAATAGGAAACTGAAGGTACTTTGGGGAGAGGGAGAGTAGAAAACTAGTGAAAAACTAGTGTTGCTTTTGTTTTGCCCTTCATGGAATAGCTGGCTCCTGGAGAGGGTTTGCTGATTTGATTAGAAAGATGACAGAATTTAAATAATCCTTTCGGTATATTAATACAGCATTTTTATCAGAGGATCTTCTGAAAGTCGATTAATACAAATATTCACTCTGAGAATGAAACATAGCAATGAAAAGTAATTGTGATAGTGTGGTTGTAGTTTAGGCACAGGTTTATAATAACAAGTGTCAGCAAAAAGTCCAATGCAATTGGAGGTGGAATCCCCAGGGACAGTATAGCTGAGGACAGGCAGACAATATTGTCTCTAGCTGTATGCCACAGTGCAGCTCTGCATAGAACATTATGTTTCATTATGGACATACCATTACTAAAACGATAAGCTGGATGAACTTCAAGGAAGAACATTATAAATAGTTGACAGGGATTGACTGATAAAAAGAAGACCAAATGATTTCACTTTATATCATTTTTATTAAGTAAGAAGTTTGGCTAAATAACAACTGTCACCTCACATTTGAAATGTACTTAGTACCACGTCCAGTATTACATAGCATTATACATGGAGTAAAACTGGAAATGATGTGGAAAAAAGTAAGAAAGCATGAAGATATCTGTATTTATCTCTGGAAAAATGTTTCAATGGAAATGATAGAAGTCCCTACCATAAGACATGAATTAATACTAGACAGGAGAGAATGCAAAAAAATCTTGGACTAAAAGAAAGCAGGCCACTTTGGAAGTGACATGCACTAGTTTGTACAGGTGGATTTTTTTGTATCCTAAGAAAAGAGTTGTTTTACTCACAAAGGCTTAGAAGTAACTTAAAGTCATAGCGTAGGTTTTCTTGATGAAAGGGAATGTGAAAACGTGCAGGTTAGTTTCTATACTTGTTTTCTAACAAGTGAGTGGTGCTGATCTAGCTTCTAAAGAGTTACTTTAATGCTTGAAAAAATATAAAAATAAAAGTATGGTGTGTAATAACTCTATAGACTCCATGATGAATTTAAACTGCTGTCTGGAAAAAAAAAAAGTACTGTTCTACCAATGTAACAGATTATAAACCAACAATGTACTACTTTGGAAATAATTCTTTCTGTAGAACTTGTATAATAATTATTTTAATGTATATTAATTATTATGGTTTTCCCCTCAATGGCTTAAGACTTTTCATTTATAATCCCTTTGGAACCAATAATACTAATGAGTGAACACTTTTTCTTAGAATAAGATTAGTCATTTCATCAAACTAATTTATGAGCTTGTAAATGTCTTTTTAGACCAATGTTGCTGATATTTGTTTGCTAGAAATAATTCTTTTTTAATTTTTCTTTTAAGTAATGTCAAATGAGATACATTTAGATGAAGTGTGTTACTTTGACATCTGAACTGCAGGAACTTGGAATACTTTTGGTGGGTGTTTTCTGTTTTTTCCCATTCTCTTCTATCTTAGAAGTCAGCTGTATTGGTATCTTGGCAGATCCTTACTGTTTCTAAATCTTCACTATTTCTTGTTCTGCTTTACTTTGCTGCTCAGTATATGGTGTGCTGTTTCAATTTCTGCTGCCATTATCTGTCATCTTGCTGTCTTTGATGTTTCTTTAATAGTGTGTTTGCTGTTTTACCATGTCTTTGGTGGTCAGTTAAAGCTATTTCCTGTTTTCACTTGGGTCTTGGGCTTTAGTTTCTGGCGTGGCTTTTGTTCAGTTGCTTGCTTTTTCATAGTAGCCAGATTTCAAAGCTCTGTCAAGGATTGTTCAAACTGCCTTAGTCTTTCCTTGGTTTCTTCCATGTCTTTTATACTTTTTCTTGGGTTTTTTTTCCCACAGCTGAGTTTTTGCACAGAATGATGATTTTGTTGTTACGATAACTTTAATGGTAGAATAAGTGAAAGCACATGCCACTGTAACAGAGTAGAGCTCTCGGACTCTATGTAGACATTATTAGAGTAAGCATCAGAGTGATAAGTGGCCATGTCTCATTAGAGAAATGTTAATACTGAATTTTTAAGGGTCTGCTGTCCTCTTTTTACCCTTTCCTATTTTGTGCAGTAGTAGATTCACTGTCTGCTTCAAGGAATGGCAGGCCAGCTGTTGCTTAAGAATTACTGGAGGCAGCATGAGGTATGCTAGGCATCTGACTGAAAGAACAGCCACGTCAAGAATTGACTAACAAGTGGGAGGCTGAATGTTTGTAATAATCTTCTAGCATAATTGAAATAAAGACAATAATTAGAATCAGAAATAGAATCGACATCTGGTTAAGAAATGCTAAAAGGGGCATTGATGCCTTCTAAATGAGTAAGAGGTTCATGTTTGAGTCATCTGCAAGCAGAGCAGCCAGTAGTCTTTCCTTCTGTTTCCTCTTTTACCATAAGTGACCGTATTTTCTGCTTGAGATGCATCCGTAGTCTTATCAGGGTCTTATTTAAAATGGGTGTTATGGAACACTCTGTTTTGAATGAAAGAGGGGAGAGGTAAAAATGAATTATTTGCTGATACTTGAATAGCTTTTGTGGGTTTAATAATTTGGAGTTAAACTGCCTTTAACTATGTTACTCACATTGGCAACTGACATTTTCCACACCTAGAGTCCTCAAACTTCTTGGTTATGGCTGGTCATTGCTTACAGGAATGTCATAAGGAGGTTACATTTAAATACCCCATGATTTCAAACAGATTTATATAACTGCATTTGCTGTCTACTCTGCTGAAGAATTCTGCTCTTTTCCTGGGTTACTACTCAATGTCTAGGCTCTTCACAGTTCGAGATGCAGAAGCAAGGGTCAATGATTTTATGACTAAAGAGGTAGTACAGTGTTATCCAGGGATGTAGCAGTGAATTAGCTATGTGATCCCAACTGCAGACAAGTAGTCTGTGTGTTTTTATAGAGATCAAGGTGCTGAGTTATTAAATTGGGAGATGCAGGAGTGTGTTGTAAATGTAATTTGTTGGTAGGTTTTCTTGATTACTATTTACAAATTAAGGTGTACAGTGTTTTCTTTCTACTTCCTATCTCAAGAAGAGTTGATAAAGGTTTTAGTTTATTCCTGGAAGGAATTTTAGAGATAATTTAGAGAAGAAAACTGTGGAATTAAATGTTTTTCTCATGACAGGATCATGTGACAATTCAGTTTAGGTCACTTGTCCTATTTTGCTTCTGGCCTGTTTCTCAAGGGTGCCCATTTACTGTAGTTAGGGAGTGAGCTGAATAGAATGAGGTGATATCTCAAATCTCCTCCTTCCTTCTCTTTAGTCTTTGCCCAGTTTCCCATGTAGCTTTACTTTTTCAGCTGATGTTTGTAAGTGAGCCATCAAACAATAAATTATTTGTTTAATATTGAAATATGTAACAAGTTATGCCTAGATTATTACGTTATGACCCTGTGCTCATATTTCATCTACTGACTTTTGTGAGGGTTTTTTCAGGCACCTGGGTCAACAGACTTTATTTAGATTTCGGAATTTTAAATTCTATGTAAAAGAAGACAATGAAGTTACCATCTTATTCAGGTAAAATCTTCAGCTGTCTGCTTTCTTTTTTTTTTTACATTTAATCCATACTGAACGTGATTGCTAGACAGAACAGTAGTTACTAGTTAATTATCTTGTATATTGGGTTCCAACAAACCCAAATATTTGCAAAGTCATCTAATTCATACCTTACTGTCAGAAACAAGTTACTGTCAGCAATAAGTTTCTGTGTGGCTGGGATTCATCTTACTTATATGTAGTCATTCAAAAACTAGGCATCTTAGTCAAGTCAAGCAGCTAGATGACTACTGAAAGTAATGGAAAAAAATAGGCACTTCAATAATGAATTTCATCCCATCTATCTTAAACAGATATTTTAGGATGAGATGAATCAACCACTTGATGTGCCTGTCTCTCTCCATTTGCTACAGAGGGAGCTGGAGCACTGGCTTAGCATAAATCTAGCTTACAGGAGTTTAAAGTTAGGTGAAATTAACACCTTATATGAAATCAGGTATTCAAGATTTAGGTTTATTTTAGAGTTGTTGTAGGATTAGATTTGCTACTGCTTGTGGTCATCTTCTTGCAGATACTTACTTTTCCGTGTCTTTCTTTCAGTTTTAAATATTCATGCAATTTCTTGATGAGCTTGGTTATTTGGACAAAGGCACTGAATTAAGTTCATTCTGAAAGGCATATCGCTCAAAAGCAAAATCCTTTTCCATTGTTTAAGTGTTCCGAGTTCTGTTCCATAGGTAAAAGGAAAAAACCTTTTTATTTTCTTGAGCTGTTTGTACAGTTACAGACTTCAGACAATTCCTCAAAGCATTTTATAAGAAATTGCAGTTATAATTCACTGGAAAACCTCTGGTTGGAAGGAATCAATTCTTAGAAGTATCTGTCAGATGCATGTTATGAGAACCTTTTAGAATATGAGTGTTTCAGTTTTTATGTACATGGATAGCACTTTGCCACAACTTACAGATATAATTTATCTAGAGCATTTCTGTTAAAACTGACAGCTTGACAATCTGCTAGATATTTTTGTATGAATAAGAACACCAGATGTGTGGACCATGCAGTGATGCTTGCCTTTAGTAATATAAATCAAAAATCACACCGAAGGGGAATTTTATTTTCTAAGTTATGGCTTATCTGGCTTATACTTCCTCTTGTTTTAGAATTTGTTCCATGATGTGTCTGAAGGAATAATAGGTGTAAATTAGAACTTTAATGTGTTTTTCTGTTTTAAGCCTCCCAGAGGCTCCATATGTAATACTGGAACACTAAACTACATATTAATGATACTTTGATTTGTCCTTATAATTTACTCAGAGGTGCATATGATAATCTTGAAAATTCAGAAGTATAAAACCAGTTGAAACAGCTATGCACATTTTGAGCTTAATTAGATAATTGTTGTATTTTCATTACAGTGTGAAAGGTGATACTTCATGACATTCTTCAGTAATAATAAGACAACTGAAGGAAGAAGCAGCTTGCTATAAACATCACCTTTTCTGATAAAGCCTGCAAGCCTTTTTAAATTGTCCTTGAAACAAGTTTTTTAAAAAAGTAAAGGCCTAGAAACGTGTAGTAGTTTTACCCACTGACTCACAGAAAGTTTTTTTTCCAGATCAACAGATGCAGTGTATAGACAAGAAGGCCAAACTCAAACTGAATTGTATCTTTATGGGATATTTTCCCAATATATCTGCACACAATATTTGTGACTGTATCCTGATTAGGGGAAAAATATTGCAAATAGTTGCTTAACTATTTTTTAAAAAAGTTTATAGAAAACCTTCAGTTGGGAATAAATGTACATAAAAGCCCATAAAACTCCAATACTTGCAGCCTGCTTGTAAGGGTACTTAAATATTGATAACCTTGGCCCTGGTATTATGTTGAGAGTTCTCCCAATTTTTGTTGCCAGCATAAGTCAATAGTACTGTAAATTTTTATACTCTAAGTGCTCCCCATTTGCTGTATTTCTGAAATGAAATATTCACAGAATATCGTTCTGGCTGGATAATTCTAGAGGCCCAAAATGTATCTTGGAGTAGTACTGTATGTATGCACATATATATATATATATTTGGACACACAAAGCCACGCACACACATATATAAAACCCAGTGAGATTGTTCATACTTGTAGAGAAGTTAGTTCAGTTTAGATAGCATGAGGCAGATAGATACTGTCATGCTTTTTTTAGTTTAATTCTTTGTTCCACATTGTCAAATTAAGCATAGATTGATTTATCCAGCTAGCAACACTGTTTCTGGCATAACTATATTCAAAGTTGTCATGTTGATGTCTTCAACGCTTTCAAGTACATATGACCCCTATAGGTTACGAGAATTACTGGCAGCTTTTTTGTTCTACCTGCTGCCATGGATACTTAAGCAGAAGACTTTGAAATTGCCCAGTGGCGTCCCAGCAAGTGCGCAATTGCCATATCTGGGAATTTTTGGAGCACGTTGTTTTCCATGTATTCAAACATGAGAACGTTGAGATATGGATGTCTCTTGGGCAGCATACTCGGTGAACATCAGTGAAATGTATCCTTCCGTTTTAAAGATCCTTTTTGAAAAGGCACTTATGCAGTGAGGTGCTTTTTTGCTACTGCTCCGTGAGATTCAGAAAGAACTTGTTTTCACTAGCGCTAAAGGTTCATATGTGTAAAAGCAGTGAAAATATAAAGTTGCCACAAAAAAAAAGGTCTGTCAGATAAATACATGAATCTTTTCTAACTGCCAGAGATGTACACTCTTGCAGGAAAAGTACAGAGTTCAAAGATGGGAGAACACATAGTAGTTGAATGTACCTCACTGGTCTGTATATGAACAAGGAAGTCCTCACAATAAAATTCTGCTCTTTATATAGCAACTTTTTATATAGGCTTTATGCTCAGAAGGAGGAACTGAGAAGAGATATTCTGAAGCTTTTTATACATTTTCTTGGTTTAGTTATATTTTGATTGACTAAATTTTTCTTACTTAGCAACGGTAAAATAAAATTTTCAGTTGAGCATTATGAACCAAGAGTAAAACTGAAAGTTGTGTTTCAGTGGAAACTGCTTTTATATTTATAAAGCTGGCCTCTTGGCAGTTGTATTTAGTATCTCCCTTCCCTAGAAAAAGCCTCCCAAATTTCTGCCAGTACCAGTTGTTTTTAGGGCTGTGATATAAACTGTGTCAATGAAATGATTCAAGGAAAAAAAACCCAACTGTGGAAAAAAAACCCCAAAACAGCCATACCACTCCTGGGCCAACATAAGCATTTGCATAAACATGTGATGATGACCTAGGTTAGAGAACTGACCTGGCTGAAAAATAATTCAGGTTATTTTTCAGGTGCATCAGGTCTGATGCATAATGCAGCTATAGAGGTACTTGTGCTGGCACAGCAGAGCAGACAGTGGTGGTAAAGAGTGACTGGGATCAACAGGAACAAAACATCATCTTGGCTTACAGTATTTTTCAAATATACAGCCTAAACAACTTACCACATGTGAGGCTGTTTTGGCCTTCACAGATTGATATGTGCTCTAAGTTTTGCTGGGGAAAAAAGCAGGTATGAGTGACTCTTTGCACTTAGGGATTAGGAAGAGGACCTTGTGCTCTGAACATGCTTCTGCCTTGGATATTTAATGATTTAGGTATGAAGAAGATGATTTTTGTTTGTTTGTTTTTGTTTAACAAAGCAATAGGAGTAAAGAACAATAGAGTAAACTTTTTAAAAAATGTAATTTGATTTGTATTAATATGTGACATGGGTGAATTAGAAGTGAATCGCTGGCAGTTTTTCATGTGTTCTAGAACACTGTCTTATTACACTGCTAGAGGCCATAAATTATTTTTCAAAGTTAATATATTTGGCATCTCTAAGCAATAATGTATAATGTTAGCACATATAAAAGCTTAAAGGTTTGTAAATTCAAAGAAATACAAATCAGTTTTTGAATGTTAACTGGATGTCCGTATCTTTATTTTGAAAACTGTAAAATAAAACTCCCAACAGGTGGAGTATAAAACATCTGCTTCTATTTCAGACAGAGACACTGAATATGTGCTGAAAGAAAGCAGTAAGTTAGTGATTTCTCTAAATTGTTGATCAACAGCAGTGTAGCTGAAAGCTACACGGGTTTGTTACTGGGATCTTGTATTTACACATTTCTCCGTGCTCATTAACATTTCAGATTGAGACAGACTACACAACTTTACTACTATTTGCAGTGAAAGTGTCCTTCCACATCAAACCAGGCTTTTTTTTTTTTTTGAAGATTTTACTAAAAACATAAGGGAGGTATTATATAGTCTGCTATATCCTACAGTTATTAGTGGCCTCTCAGTGACCTCAGATTGTTTTTGCCTCTCTATAGACTAAATTATATGAATGTAGAGGAACTTTCTGGGCAGAGGCAGGCAATGCTTGGACTAGAAAATGAAACTGTTGAGATTACACTGATGAGAGAGCAATTATACACATGAAAGTTATCTTTCTTAGCTGACTTCACCCATTATAAAATTACATTCCCCACCTCCTGGCAAAAGGATTTATTACACCGTAAAATTGCAAACTGAAGGTAGTAAATTTCTTCCCTACTCCCATACATTTTAAAAAATGGTGGAAATGATGACTTTTTCTATAGGCATCAGCAGAGGTTTAGGATGCCTGAAAAGGTGTCTTTTGTGAAGAAGAAATTTTACATATATATAATATTTTACAAAAATATTTAACATAATTTGTAATGAGAAAAATGTATACAGGTTAGAAGACAATGTAATAAATTATGGAATTACTCGGCAATACATTTCAAAATAGAAAACTGTGAAGGCAAAATTTTTAACTAGTGATTGAAAATCCCATTCCAGCTTCATCACTCAATGGATAGACAGAATATCCCCAAAAGGCTTGTGCTGAATTCTTCTTGTAGGTGAGAAATGCAAATAGCTTTCAGCAATGTTCGCAGAAGCTCTTTATTCAAACCGTCAGTTTTGTGGCTCCTGTTTCTTCTTCTGTTGCTTTTAGTGGTAATTACAAAGCTATAATACTGAATGCGTGTCTGTAACTTACAGCGAACTATCCAGAGAAAAACTGTGACAAGCAGCAACTGCTTTTCTATTTTTCTTTTTTACTCCTTTGGGATGATGCTGATGGTGAGCAGCTTCTTCTTTTTTTTTTTTTTCTCTTTGTCTCCTCCCCTCCCCCCCCCTTCTGTGATTCAGAGAACTGATTATATAGTCGATCTGTGTTTTTTCACACTGGTCTCTAAACACTCACAAATTATCCTGCAGTAGTTTTAGTAAAATGAAAACAGGGCACCTGGTTCATAGAAACCTAGAAATGGTGCCGAAACACAAGCATACCCTTGATTTTCTCATTTTTTGGACTGAAATTGGTGGTCTTGGCCCTTTTCTGAGAAAACAGACATTCATTGAAACAGGAGGGATTCCAACTTGATATAAGGCTGTTGTGGTTTAACCTCAGCCGGCAACTAAGCACCACACAGCCGCTCGCTCACTCCCCCCCAGGGGGATGGGGGAGAGAATCGGAAGGGTAAAAGTGAGAAACTCATGGGTTGAGATAAAGACAGTTTAATAGGGAAAGCAAAAGCCGCGCACGCAAGCAAAGCAAAACAGGGAATTCATTCACTCCTTCCCATCAGCAGGCTGGTGTTCAGCCATCTCCAGGAAAGCAGGGCTCCATCACACCTAACAGTTACTTGGGAAGACAAACGCCATCACTCCAAACGTCCCCCCCTTCCTTCTTCTTCCCCCAGCTTTATATACTGAGCATGACGTCATATGGTGTGGAATATCCCTTTGGACAATTGGGGTCAGCTG
>NW_008824808.1:3483882-3502910 GCF_000699105.1 Pygoscelis adeliae
TCAAGCATTGGAACAGGCTGCCCAGGGAAGTGGTTGAGTCACCATCCCTGGAGGTATTTAAAAGAGGTGTTGACATGGTGCTTAGGGACATGGTTTAGTGGTGGACTTGGCAGTGTTAGGTTAACAGTTGGACCTGATGATCTTAAAGGTCTTTTCCAACCTAAACGATTCTATGGTTATAACAGTCAAATGTAGAACAGGCTGCCTAGAGAGGTTGTGTAGTCTTTACTTCTGAAGGTTTTTAAGACACTACTGGATAAATCCCTGGTTAGCCTGGGCCAGAGGATGACAGTCTCGTTTTTATAGTGAATTGTCGCAGTTATAGGTGCAAAGATTGTGTAAATCCATTCCTCCACTTTGCTTTGATGAGTTCTGCCAGTAACTAAAAAGGCTATCCATTGCAAGCAAGTAGTATTTTATAGGTATCTTAACAAAGACATCTGAATATCTGAAGCTAATAGAAGCTGCAGAGACTCTTTTAGTATTTGGGACAAAAAAAAAAAAAAGATTTATCAGTATATGGCAAACTTGTCTACCATCTCTCCTACTGTCCTGTCTTCAACAGTGGCAATATCCATAGGGAAGGAAGAATTGGATAAGTATATTTGATACTTTGCTAGCCTCCAACTATATTCAGCTTGGGTTGCTTCCTGAACTAGATAATGGTTTCTGGGCATGAGTGTTTGTATAACCACTACCAACTGCAGGAATCTCCATCAAACAAATTAATTGGAGGAATGATAAAAACTGAAAGCAGTAACTCTGTCACTGTTAAAATCTTCTACAGTGGTGTATGCTTCTTATTTATTTAGTCTTTCATTATAACCATCACCTCTTCTGGGAGATAGTCTCGAAGAATCACTCTTAATTTAATTAATCTAGTTGAAATCATGTCTCATTTGAAAATACTCCTCGTAATGTAGGTTGACATATATCAACTTGTTCTTACACCTGTTGGAAGCACTTGGATTAACCAGTGAACACTGTACAAACAAGTCATGAGTGGCTTATTGAAGTTCTGTGCAGCTTGGGAATTCTTCACTGATTGTGTCCCATGTAAATACAGCCTGATAGTATTGACAAAATTTCTTAGAAGCTTTAGAAACTCTAGAAAATTTAATGCTGTTCTGAAAACATAATTTCCTCAGCTACCCCTTTCCTTCCCCTTCAAATTCAGGACTTCTTCCTTCATTTTGGAACTTCTATTCACTAATAACTAATGTGAACATGAGCTAATCCAGTGAGGATAGTCATCTTTCATATAGGTATGCGATAGTACTAATGTAGCAGATTCAGATTGGGACAGTCTGTTTGTAAATCTCTGTTAAAAGTATTCTTAAATAAAAACCATGACAAAATAACCTCAGTGAGCAAAATTATAAATGAAAGCTTGATTGCAAAAAAGTCTCCAAGGCCATGTAGAGATGATTTGGTGAAATGGTACTGTTTTACAAGTAGCACAAATATTGACAAGATTTTTTTTTTTTTAAATCCTAATTAAAAATATGGGGTAGTATGGAAAGCTATCTTCTGTATTTAAAATAGTTGTTTAAAATTTTGCAAAAGTAGTTCATAAGAAAAAACAGATAACTCTTCGGATTAAGCGATGGCTTAATCAAATTCAAGACTCATTTTAAGGCTGTTGGCATAGAAGATTTTGTTATTAAATATAAAAGCAATGCTGATATATTAAGCAAGAGTGAACTTCCTGAGAAACAGTTATAAAACTGTCTGTTCAAGGATGCTGAGAATTTGAAGAATTATTCTGTGACTATATTTCTGTGTCATTTAGAAGCATTTAGTCTTGCTTTTGCTATGGACATTTGTTCAGTGAAGGACTCTCCTATATTTAACATAATACTGCTGAAGTAAGCTTTTTCAGCTTGAATACGTAATTTGGAAATGAGCAGTAATTTGTGAACCTAGAGGAAAACTGTAGTGATTATCTTGCATATGTTAGCTGCAGGAACTAAATGACTAATTAGATAAGTATCTGCTGCTTCTTTTAATATCCAAGACTGTTGATATCATAGAGTATAGCATCAGTATTGCTGCTTCGCGGCGGTACGATCAGCCGTTGGAGCAATGGAAATGAAATTGTTTATCAGCTCTTAGAGTTTCTCCCTTTATGTATTTTATTTTGACACTGAATGCATTTTATGATGTGGACATCAGTTTGCTAAAAATTTAATTGATGCCACTGTCCTGTCCTATTTAACCAATCGAGATCTCTTAATCTAAGAATTAAAGGAAGAATCCTGCCTTTACAAATAAACCCAAAATGGTCATACCAATGCTACACCCTTAAATGGATTTTCAGTGTTTGTGGCTAAGACTGGTTTTGAAGGGTTTTTATGGAATAAAATTCAGAGTCTAGTTCTACTCATTCTTTCTGGGCTTGACCAGACAGTGACGGTTTATACATAGTTGTCGACTGAATTAGACAAACCGTATGTACTCCCACCACCCTCCTGTTTGTGGGTGGCAGTGTACAGGAACAGAACTGGGTGCTTTCTCTGCTTGGCATCCCTCAACAGTGTGGATCCAAAAGGTGCAACTCAACTGCAGAACTGTTTTGCTCGTCAACAAGTACTGTACCCTGCCCCGCATTTCTAACTAGCAGATGGTGAGGCAAGCCTGTAGAACATGGTGAGGGATTTCACTACATCTCTTAAAAGTAAATAAATAATATGTGAAAATTCTATTTAAAAATCTAAATTACAGAGTTAATTAGCTATGAAAGTATAGCATCGTGTAAGTATAGGATTTTATATTCTCTGTAAAACTTTTATGGTCACCTTAGCTAAATAATACTTCAGTAATTTAAAGTACTTCTTAAGCATGAGACAGTATTTATTTAAGGCATTGGTCATCCTAATGCTCTAAATACCAGAGACTTCTGACTAAAGACATTTGTTCTGGAAGAAAAGATCCAGCAGTACTCTGCTGCAAGACCTCCTTTTGATTTAAAAAAAAAAAAAAAAAAAGGGATTAGATATGCACTTAGAACAAGAAGTCTTTCAGTATGAATAAGCAGACCAAATGACTTCATTAACTTCAAGCTATTATGCATTTGTGTGAAACCATGCTAAAACTACAACCCTGTCAGCACTGCATTCTTTCTGTGATTTCCAAATCATAGTAGTAACAAATAAATTTTTCCTAGTCACCAGCCCAATGGACTGCTGTTCTGGGCATCAAGCTAGGTTCTTCCCTGCTGTTCATGAATACAAGATTCTGCAGGCCAGGTCATGGTGCTTCTGTTTCTGTCTCGATTGTATTCAGCTTATTCTTTCTGTGACTGCTGTGCAACTTTTTGCATAGATACATAGATTTGGCTTGAATAATCTCACTTTGGGATTTTAATATTACTTAGTCATTTAAAAATAATAATTTATAACTTGAGGTCTCTTTATGCATGAGAATTATCACTAGAATGAAAGATTAAAATTCAAGTCAGATTCATTTTTTTGAATAGGAGCATGCTTAGAACTTTGCTAAGACAGGGGCTTTGCCTTACATACATCTATATGATAAGTTGCAATACTGATGTTTGCTCTAATAGACACATTTAATACATAAAAATGAAATTTCCACAAAGTCCTCTAATGAATTAGTGTCACAGTGAGGAATAAAGACAGTCTGATTACAGAAATGGTATTATGTTCTAACACCGTGTTCAACATCCTGTATTCCCCTCTATGGTTATGTAACAGCAGCAGCAAAATTCAAGGAAAATGCTAATTAGGTTTCACCCAGGAATCTGTGTCTTGCTTGATCAATTTTATCAGAAATGTCTGACCTGTCAGTCTCTCTCACTTCCCCATTAAGATCACTTAATTTCTCTTCAGCATAACAGTTTATCTAAGGGACCTCATCCCATTTATTTTAAAAATCTGTTTTCTGCACTTTGTACATATCAGCAGCATACCTTCTAGCAATATACTTCATCCAGACTGCATCGTTACTTGAATTTACACAGTACCTCTCAGCTCCAAAATAAGGCATTTTACTAAAGATATCAATAGTATAATCATGAAGTTGATATAGTGGTTCCAAATTCTAAGCTGAAAGAAAAAGGAAAACAAGTAGGTTTTCAAGTTGATTTTATAGATGAAAGGAGTCAAGTTTTTTTTATCTCTCTGAATAATTACAGAGAGAAGATGCTAAGTGGAAAAAACCCACATTATGTGATATGACCTTTACTTACTGCTAAGACTTGAACTCCAGCATCAGAATATCCCTACTATTGTAAATTATTATCATCCAGGTGTATGAAAAGTGCTGAGGAAATTAAGAGAAGGAACTGGAGTCTGCTTTGTACTGAGTCAAAACTGAAATTACTGCCTTCTTCCATTGCTTTAAATGGATCTTTACAATGGATTTTTTTTTTTTAATTGTCATTCAGCTGGCTGTTGAGTGTCCATGCGGCATCCTCACAGGAATGCATTACTGTAGTTTTAAGAGGATGAAAATGATATAATAAGTAAAGTTTGTTTACTCACATTAATAGCAAAATCATATCCATTAGCATTCTAAATATAGGAATCTTATTCAAATCATTCTGATATCTGTATTACAAGAGGATGCAATATATTCATCTGTTCTCTAGTCCATTTTATTGAAATTCCATCTTTGTAAACGAGTTCTGAATGCTGTAGTTAATTTGTATCCATTAAGTCCAAAGACATTATAACATGAAATGAGTGGAAAGGACAAGTGAACAAAATTTATACCACTAGTGTTGTGAGAAGAACTGCAATAGAAGTGGAAAAGCTATTAATTGTATTTCCACTTAAAGAATTTGGCTGGTAAAGGAAGTAAATACCATTACGTTCAAAAGGTTGCATGTGCTCTGAAAATATGTTGTAGTGACTAAATTGTTTTGTGTTTTTTAAAAAAATAAGCCTACTTCTAGGTGAATTAGTTAAACACTTGTGGGTTACATTGCTTTTTACTTAGCCCTGAAGTTGTAAAGAGTGAGCCGTATGGAGAAAAGGCTGATGTCTGGGCTGCAGGATGCATCCTTTATCAGATGGCAACTCTGAACCCACCGTTTTACAGCACCAATATGCTCTCCTTGGCAACTAAGGTATGCAGATTTGTCAGATCAACCTACCAATTATTTCTGCATGTGTTCACTAGATCCATGAGAATTTATGTTTAAGGTTATAGATGCTCTCTGGTCTGATGTGTGAATGAGCACAAGTATTTATTATTGTCTGAATTGCTATCTTGCCATTCTAATTGCAAAAATTGCTTGTAAATGTTAGTATATTATTACCTCTCAGATTAGCATGTTTTTATCATTGCATTTGGTGATAGGAGCTTTAGATATATAAAATTTCTTGATGTACTATAATGTTGGATTTTCTATAGCATTGTGTATTACACCTTAGGATGTGATCACAAATAAAAATAAATCATTGTTTGTCTGGGTTTTTTTAATGTTTCCCTTATTCAGATATTGTAGACCTTTGACCTACATTGATTATGTACATTAATGTGGATACCTGATTAGAAGTGACATTCTGCATTAGAAGACATGTTCTAAGTTGTTTTGCAAGTTAGAGTTGATGATGTAATGGCCATCAGGTTGTGTCAAGGAGCAATACTTATCATATGGGATCTTCAAATAAATAACGGAATATTTTTCTTCAATTAACCATAGATTATTTATTTTGCAGATAGTAGGGGCTGTGTATGAACCTGTGCCAGAAGGACTGTACTCTGAAAAAGTGTCATTTACCATTAAGAGGTAAATTACTCATCTAGTTTTATTTCGACATCCTGCTGCAAAGATGTTTTGTTTTGTATGTTTCTATGTGACAGTTCGCTGACTTTAGCAACTGCCAGTATTTACCTCTGAATATGAAACATCTTCTGATTTAAAGAAAAACAGAGGTATCTCCTTACCCTGCTAATAACATATGCAATATAGTTGCCTACATGCAATTGGAAAACTCATGCCGGTATAGTCAGCACATTTATCCAGCCAGTATAGACTTTATACTCAGTACTGAAGTTCAACAATACCGGTGCTGTAGTTAATTCCCTACACATGAAAATACAGCATTTTGAGTCATTTTCAAGTGCAGTTTATGGTCAAGGAAGTAACCCTGTTGCAATATGTTATTTATAGATCACTGTATGATAACATTCATAGTTTTGTGTGTTTATTTGACCGATAGAAATATGTTTCCCACTACTTTCTAATCCTGTTAGCAGGATAGCAGAGGTGATAAAGCAGAGAGAACGCAGTAATTGAGGAAAAGATGAGCTTGTATTTGTTCTACTCACTCATCACATATTTCTCTTAGCTATGGTTACATCTTCCTGGTGATAATGTAATCTGTTAGGCAAAGTACAGAGAGTGAATTGGTGCACTTCTATGAGATTTAGCTCGCTTGATTTTTCCGTTTTAGAAAAACTCCACTTAGCACAAAAATGCTTTTTCTTTCAGATGTTGAATTCCATCTCTAAAAAGCACTTTATAGTACAAAGACTGTAACGTTTTAATACTGTGTTTTATTGTACAAAAAGTTTTCTGTAGACCTTGAGGATGAAAGGACAACAATGGGGAGGATAGGAGCTAATAGAACTAACATTTACCTTTAAGTGTCCTGAAATGAATTTTAATATTTTAAATATTTACAGATATTTGTAGTTAGAATAACTGACTTTATTAATTCATCGCTCACTATTTAAGAATAATATAGTAATCCCCAATGCATCCAGAAAATATCTTCCAGTCCCGTTATATCAGTATTGATATGTATTGCATTCTCTTACAAATTTTAAACACATCTTTATCAGTGACTTAGATAAAGTTATGTGAGTATCTGGCCCTCTGTCTTTTCCTCTTTAAATTCCTGATAATGATGAGAAACTCTGTAATAGGAAGTTTTTGAGGGTTTTTCCAAGGCCAGCTATTGAGTTATTTATGATTGCAGATACTGTGGCTGTATTAAACAGGTTCACTGAAAGTCCCATATCATCATAAGACTGGCTGCTATGGAGGCTAACTAGTTTAAATAGGTGATGAAATAGGTATTTGCATGAAAATATTAAAATCAAGTTTTCCTATCATGTAAGAATTTTTCTGCCTATTTTAATAGCAGTGGGAAGCATAAAATGTTTTTTAAAAAAATGTTGATTCTCTTACTATGGGTTGGTCCTTAAATGAAGTATTATGTTTAGGCTTTGGCTTATGCTTTGTGAGGTATTTAGAAAGAATAAAGAACGTTAAAGAAAAGCAGTAATAATGAGATTTTACTTATAATATAGATGAGGAAATATTAACAGAAATGAAGAAGTTCATTCCGAATGACAGAAGCACAACACATATTCAAAGATGAATGTCATAAATAGAAAAAATAATTTATTGATAATGATTAGAAAAAACATTGAAAGCTTCATGGTGCAACTGTAAATTTGCATTTACTGTTAACATTATTATTATTCAGTATTGTTATTATTAAAGTACAGTTTTATTGGATTAAGCTCCCGAAGAAAGTTCTGGAATCATAATCATCAAAGTCTTTCAGAGTTGAACATCAATCTACTCAGTGTTTAGTCATAAATAAATAATTTCTTTCTAGATGCATGGGAAATGGATTTAGGACTTATCAGAAACCTTTTATAGCTCACATAGTTCTTGGAAATTTTGACCAATTTCAGTGGATTAAAATAAAAAATTAAAAAGAAAAAATCAAACAGAACATTTCTTAAGGGTGAAAAACTTGCATCTGTTTAAAGGAAATAGAAAATTTTAAGTAAAACAGATTAACAAAGTTATGAAAATTAATGAGAAATCAATGGCTTTGAGCAAATTTAAAAAATTAAAAACAAGAAGTTCAAGTACTGTAAAACATTTTCAAAACTGCTACTTTACATGGCAGTTATGTTTATTATAGAAAGTACTGTTTTAGAAATGATAAAATCATTTGTGACTCTTTAAAGAAAGGTGTTGGGTTAAGTGTATCTGTATGCTAGCTGTTCAATAGTACTCTGCAGGGAAATCATAGTAAATTATCAGATTCACTGCAGTTAACAGATTTAAGACAGTTTATAGTACATGCAGAACTGTCCCTGTCAGCTTTCATGTCCTATACTACATACAAAATATTCTGGGGATTTGAAAATAGACCTAATAGTGTGTTATTACTGTTACTAAACAGCTACCTAGGGTGCCTGAAACAAGAACCATAGAACTGTACAGTAATTTAGGTTGTATGACCCCAGGAGGTCATCTAGTCCATCTGCTCAAAGCAGATACAATTAGATCTGGTTGCTCACTGCTCCGGGTCTTGTCTAACTGAGATCTGAATATCTTGAAGGATGGCGATCCCACAACTTCTCTGGGCCCTCTTCAGTGCTTGTCTGCCTTTATGATTAAAAGAAGTAGTAGTAGTAGTAATAATAATCCTTATATCTAATCAGACTTTCCTGTGTTCTAACTTCTGTCTATTGCCTCTTGCCCTATCACTGTGCACCTCTGAGAATCATAGAATCATTAAGGTTGGAAGAGACCTCTAAGATCATCGAGTCCAACCGTCAACCCAACACCACCATGCCCACTAAACCATGTCCCTAAGCGCCTCATCTACACGTCTTTTAAATACTTCCAGGGATGGTGACTCAACCACTTCCCTGGGCAGCCTGGTCCAATGTTTAACCACTCTTTCAGTAAAGAAATTTTTCTGCATGTCCAATCTAAACCTCCCCTGGCGCAACCTGAGGCCACTTCCTCTCGTCCTTTCGACAGTTACTTGGGAGAAGAGACCAACACCCCCCTCGCTACAGCCTCCTTTCAGGTAGTTGTAGAGAGCAATGAGGTCTCCCCTGAGCCTCCTTTTCTCCAGGCTAAACAACCCCAGTTCCCTCAGCCGCTCCTCATCAGACTTGCTCTCCAGACCCTTCACCAGCTTCGTTGCCCTTCTCTGGACACGCTCCAGCACCTTGACATCCTTCTTGTAGTGAGGGGCCCAAAACTGAACACAGAATTCGACGTGCGGCCTCACCAGTGCCGAGTACAGGGGCACGATCACTTCCCTACTCCTGCTGGCCACGCTATGTCTGATACAGGCCAGGATGCCATTGGCCTTCTTGGCCACCTGGGCACACTGCTGGCTCACATTCAGCCGGCTGTCAACCAGCACCTCCAGGTCCTTTTCTGACAGGCAGCTTTCCAGCCACTCTTCCCCAAGACTGTAGTGTTGCATGGGGTTGTTGTGGCCAAAGTGCAGGACCCGGCGCTTGGCCTTGTTGAATCTCATACAGTTAAGAGCCAGAAGGATCTGGCTCCATCTTTCCTATACCCTCCCATTATGTAGATAGCAATCAGATCTCTGTATGGGTGGCCCAGGTCCCTCTGACAGCAGCCCTGATCCATGTATCAACTGATTCCTGCAATTTGGTGTTCACAAACCTTTTGAGAATGCACTCCATCCCATCACGTAGGTCATTAATAAAGATATTGAACAGTGCTGGCCCAATATCAATCCCTGAAGGATGATACTCCTTCCAGCCACCAGCTGGACTTTGTACTGCTGATGACATCTCTTTGAGCCAGGAAGTTCAGCCAATTATCTACCTACCTTATAGTCCTGTGGATACTGTGGGATATTGTGTCAAAGGCCTTGCTAAAATAAAGCTACCCACAGCATATACTGCTCTCCCCTTGTCCACAGAGCCAGTAATCTCATCAGAGAGAGTAATCAGGCTAGTCAGGTATGACTGTTGTTTGGTAAATCCATCCTGGCTGTTCCCAGTTGCCTTCTTGTCCTTTGTGTGCTTGGAAATTACTTCCAGGGGAATTTGCTCTATTATTTTCCCAGGGACTGAGGTGAAGCTGACTGGCTAGTAGCTTCCTGGATCCTCCCTCTTGCTCTTCTTGGCTATGTGTGTGATACTCAACTTTTTCCAGTTTACAGGAACCTCCCTCTGATCCTTTCAGACATGCTGGATAGTGGCATTGACCAGTTGCATCAGCACCCTCAGGCTCATCTCATCTGGTCCCATGGGCTTGTGTATGTCCAATTGGCTTAAGTGCTTTCTCACTGTATTTTCTACTGTGTGGTAATGCTTCCTGTTCATGGATTCTACAGGTAGGCTTAGAGATCTGGAACACTTAAGGATGAAGTTTCCTAGTGGAAATGGAAGCAAAAAAGGGATTGAGTGCCTCAGCCTTTTCCATGTCCTTTGTCACTAGGTTGCATGGTGGGTCCACATTTTCCTTAGCCTTTCTTTTGTTGTCAATGTACATATAGAAGGCCTTTCTTCTGCCTTCCAGATCCATTGCTAGTTTCAACGCCAGCTGAGGTTTGGCTTTCCTAACACCACTCTTTGGGCAATATCTGTATATTCTTCCCGTGTAGCCCACCCCTGCTTCCTACACGCAGGAGTGAGCTGTTCTTGTGCTTTGAAGTGTCCCTGAAGATTAGCTACTGCTCCCAAGCTTTCCCTTTACCTTCCAGTCTTCCATGAGATTCTACCAGGAAGATCCCTGAACAGGCTGAATTCTGCTCTCATGAAGTCCTGTGTTGTGGCCATACAATCTGTCTTTCTCAGATTTTGAACTCCGTAGTTTGATGGTTGCTGTAGCCAAGGCTGCCCTCGATCTTCACATCCCTGTCTGGTTCTTCCTTGGTTGTGAGCAACAGGTCTGGCAGAGTGCCTTTGCTAGTTAGCTTCTGAATCACCTGCACCAACAAATTGTCATCAACAGATGCCAGAAATCCCCTGGATTGCTGCACTCAGCCATATTACCCCATCAGCAGGTATTAGGGTGGTTAATGGGCCGGATGAGTATGAGTGCCTGCAATCATGAAGCTTCCTCCATCTGTCCAACAAAGGCTTCATTGACTTCCTCTCCGTTTTTGGGTGGTTTATAGCAGGCATCTACCACAATGTCACCCATGTTGCTCTGTTCCTCTGATCCTTATCCATAAGCTCTTGACTGCACGCAGCCAGGTGTTGGACTGCAGGTTGCATCCACCCTGACTTGAGCCTTTCCCCATCACTGGAAGAATTGAGGAGAATATCACCTTGGCCCCCTGCCCTTCACACTTGACCCCAGTGTTCTGTAGTCACTTTTGGTATATTCAGGATCAGCCCTGGTAGTGTCATTTGTGCCCATATGAATGAGAAGCAAGGTGTAATAGCCCAAGGGCCAGATGAGTCTTGGTAGTATCTCCACAATGTCCTGAATCCAAGCACCTCACAAGCAACAGGCTTCACAATCATCAAATCAGATCAAGTAGATGGATGCCTCTGTTCCCTCAATCTCAAATGACTGTCAGCTACTGCTTCTTATTTGTGATGTAGACACTTGATTCAGACTCACCTGGCTCTGGTGTGTCCTCTGTTAGGTCTTGTTCTTCCTCACCTGTTCCCAGGTCACTATACCTGTTCCGTAATTGTATATCTGTAGGCAGAGGAAAAGCCTTCCTTCTGTTGGCAGAAGTCACAAGTCTCCAGCCTACCTCCTCTTGGGAGCCTCCATCCACTGCTCCTTTGAGTGTAATCTCTAGGTTTTCCTCCTTCTTTGCATTGTTTGGGGGTCTTGTCTCTGCAAAGTCTCTGTGAAGATCTTGTCATTCTCTTGTAAATCCTCCTGACAGCACACTCATCTCCTTCACAGCTGCATTGTCCTGCAGTGCAGCATATTGACCAGAGCACAGTCCCCACAGAGGAGGCCAATGTCTCTCCCAGCCCCAGGAAGAGGCATCAGGCACTCCCTAGTGTGTCTGGGAGTGCACAACAGCAGCGCCCCATAACAGTTCTGCCTGGGTCGGTGCCTCTGAAGTGCCAAGGATAATTGTTCCAGCTGATGCCAGAGACTCTGCTCTGTGATGCGTCAACACCAAGGCTGCACAGTGTCAAACTGTCCCATGCAGGCTTGAGCAGAGTGCTGGCCAGCATGACTTGATAAATACCAATGGAGGAATACTGTGCTACTAAACAGTTTTTTAGAAAGAAGTAATTAGCTTTCATTAGAGAATGTTCTTTCTGTAGATGCTTGACTCCTGATGCAGACGCACGTCCAGACATAGTGGAGGTCAGCTCACTGCTGTCTGATGTGATGATGAAATACCTGGATGTTTTATCCACCTCTCATCTCATGTTGGAGAAGAAACTGGATCGGGAGAGGAGACAAACCCAGAAGTACTTCATGGAGGCTAATCGAAATGCAGTAATCTATCACCATCAGCTTTCCATTTTATCACAAGTAAGTACATTTATTAGGTTTTATTTTTTCTTATCATTGTTTGCCATATCTGAGAAAATAAGGTACAACAAAGCAGAAAATAAATCAAAATGAAAAGACCCATCCTCTTAGAACATTTTTCCATGCAGGCTCTTTAATTTATTTTTAACGAGGTATTCATTCAATTTTGTGGACATGCTTATGCAGGAAAAATAACAGTATCTTAAAAAACGATGTCATTCCATGTTGGAAAATGGCATTGTTATGGAGGTACTTGCAGTTTTGATAGAATCTGATAATGTTTAATTATTACTGCACACTTGTGAATGGTTTGTGAATAGGAGAATATACACTTAGAATCATAGAATCGTAGAATCATAGAATAGTGTGGGTTGGAAGGGACCTTTAAAGGTCATCCTGTCCAACCCCCCTACCATGAGCAGGGACATCTTCAACCAGATCAGGCTGTTCAGAGCCCCGTCCAGCCTGACCTTCAATGTTTCCAGGGATGGAGCATCCACCACCTCTCTGGGCAACCTGTGCCAGTGTTTCACCACCCTCAGCGTAAAAAATTTCTTCCTTCTATCTCGTCTAAATCTACCCCCTTTAGTTTAAAGCCATTCCCCCTTGTCCTGTCGCAACAGGCCCTGCTAAAAAGTTTGCTCCCATCTTTTTTATAAGCCCCCTTTAAGTACTGATAGGCTGCAAGAAGGTCTCCCCAAGAGAGAGACCTCTTCTCTAGGCTGAACAACCCCAACTCTCTCAGCCTTTCTTGGACCCGCTCTAACAGGTCCGTGTCTTTCTTATGCCGAGGGCTCCAGAGCTGGACGCAGTACTCCAGGTGGGGTCTCACCAGAGCAGAGTAGAGGGCTATGGTGGAACAAATGGATAATCTTGTGTATGATTCACAAACAATGACACCTAGAAAATGGAACCTACGCAAATATAATTTTTAATTACAGATTGCTAAAGAAAGAACAGTGATGCTGATAAGGTATTTGCTAATGCTTTCTTATTGTCTGATACAGTTCTGCAGAAGTACTTCTTAAAATTCTTCCATTTGCTTCAGGCTGTGTTTTAAGCATTCTTCTCGAAGGACATCAGTATTTTACGTAATGAACCAAACTTGTATATGATCTCGGAGAATTTACTTAAAAAAATACAAGGACAATGCTTTTTTATAGTAAAAGCTCACTGTGAAAATTATTATTATGGTGATTATGAAGCAAAGTTATAATTTACATAGCTACTCTTGTCTGTTCAGCTACTGTATCTCTCTTAGATTCCTTTTATGAGGGCTCAGTAGTTTGCACTTGAAGAACCCCTGTGTAGGAAAAAGATTTTCAGGAACACCTTTTCCCAAACTCATGGATTTTTTTTTTTTTTTAATATGTTGTCTTCACCTTCCTGGCCAAACAGAAGACTTGTAGAAATTGTTGATAATTTTTTTTTTCAGTAGTTTTTTGACCTATCAGTCCAAGATCATTATTTGTATTATACCATTTTTTTTCAAGAAAAAGTATGCCAACAACTTCCAGAAGAACCTCAACAAACCACTGTCATTTGAAATGTAAGAGGTACTGAGATGGAAGAAAGATACAGAGTAGGATTTATAACTTAAAACAGTATGAGCAATTATTTTCCATGTTTTTTGAGTTTTCTTACCCTACACATTTGGAAGCTTGTTGTATGCCATTATTTTTTCATATTTTGATATAGTTGTTCTCTTGCATAACTATGCTGAAATTTCCATCCATACATACTATGGATGGAAAGCTGCTTGATTTGGGATTTCAATGCAATTATCTTGTCTTTGAGAGAAGAGTGCCCTATCTAGACACTTGTAAGACATGATAGAACTAATAGCTGTATATTGAAGTCAGAGTACTTCTGTTTTGTATAAATACTTGAAAAATACACTTATCTACAAAACGAGAAGGAAAATGCCTCTGTCTTTTGGGGGATAATGGCTAGTCTTCTCAAGGAAGGAATATTGTAATTGTAGTTCCGCTCCAATGGATATTTTATTATGTATATTAAAAGAAACAGGTACAACAGGAGGATCTGACAAAGATCCAGAACACTACAGAAGCTGAGAGGAGTATGGCTCGTTAATGAGAAGTAGGAGACCTAATTGTGTGTCTTTGCTGTAAATAAGAAAGAATAAATCAGGCTAGGATCTTTCAAATTTCAGAGGAGTGCTACAGGGCTTAAAACAGAAGGAGCCATGTTGTTTCCTTGTTCTTGGTATTGTAGGAAAATTTTATGAAGTTTATGAGGATTTCTAATAAAGAGAATAATTATTCCTGAAAAGTTTGACTTTTGAAAAAAAGACAATATTCTGACTAAAAGTACTAGGAAGAATTTCAAGCAGCTGTTCCCGAAATAAAAACTCTGTGAGGTATGGACAACGTAATTCATCTTAGCCAAGGCCCCAGCGATTCCACAGCCAGGTAATGTGTCATTTTTCCATGGTGTCAGAGAATTCGGTGTTTCTGCCATGTAGTTCAATATTTTGTTGAAGCCAGCTATCTTATACTTTGTTTTCTCTCTACTAAAATGTACTTATGGCCTCCTTTTTCATCCCAGTTGTGTCATCTAATCTTTCTGAAATAAAGAGCATACTCTCTGTCCTGGTTTATGGAACTAAGCAGCAGAGATCTTTTGGAGGCAGAGTGGAATCTGTTTTATAAGTAGTTTAAGACCGGTGTGGAAGCTGATAAGTAGGCAATTGAAAGGCAGGTCAGTAGATGATGTTGGAGAAGTGTAGTTATCTTGCCTGGCAAGTATAGCATAAAATCCATGCTTGAAAATAATCCTAATAAAAAGAATCATTATCAGCTCCCTACATAAGTTCTTATCTTTCCTTGTTTTCCATAGAAGTTGTTTAGGTAAGAACAGAAGCAGATGTAGGGATGAAAGGTGTTTAGTAGAGTTTGTGTGTTCAGTTCTGAAAGGTTAAGGCTGCTGACATAACAGAGGGTACAGAGGACCAAAACAAGTAATAATAATAGTAGTAATTCTTTCTCACATAGTACCTTTCATTTCAAGGTGGTCAATATTATATTTTGATGCTCTGGTTAGGAAAAGGAGAGGAAAAAAGTAGTTTGTGTAAGGTCACCAAACAGACCAGTGGCAAAGTTGAGTTTTCTGTGTTCCAAGCCAAATCTGAGTCTCAATATAGTAGTTGATTTAACTAATAATGAAAGTATCTTTCTAATATCTTCCTTTAAACAGATGAGACGGTGGCCAAATAATAATTTGATTGCTTTTTTGAGGTATATAGATTTGAAAAATTTAGACGTTATTTTGGCTGTTTGCAAAAAGCTGAAAATAAGTCACTTTTATTACTTTGGAAATATGTATTTGATTACATAGGCATCATCCATTATTGATTCATTTACTGTATATATCCTGAAGTGTTTTTAACTTAGAAATAATGCTTAGAAGCCCTTGATAAGCCAGTGCATTTGTATACTGTTTGACATATAAATAGAATAACTTTTTTCTCATTGCCAGATTTTTTAATGTAAAAATCAATATACCTAAAGCAATATAGAATGATGAATATTGAGATCTGTCCTATATTTTGAATGTGGGAGAGAAAACTGTAAGCTTTATAATCGGAGTCTTTCAGCTAAAAATATATAACAAAATATGAGCCATTTGTACCTCCTGCTACTCTGATCAGCCAGGTAGTCTCTCATGTCTGCCCATTTTTAATATATTCTCTGAGAGTTTCTCAGTTTCTGAAGCTCTGATCTCTGTCACATTCATGATTCATGACAGAACATCTCAGACATGTTCTGTCACATTCTTTCTCTATACCAGGTTTTCGTAATACTGTGTTCTTTGGGAATTTAAGCTTATTTTAATTTTTGTATTAATAATGTCACTAGAATACATATTTTATTTTTAAATCCATATATGCAAATCCATGTATTCAAATGATGTTCCCAATTATGCAGAGTAATGGGAGACTAAGATACTTAGATAATGGAAAAGTAGATACAACTTTTGTTTCTGAGTGTAGTGCGATCTATGGAGTGGCTCCATGTCCAGTGTTTGTCACGGCTAACAGGGTGTCAGAAGTCATTAACAGTGCTTGGTCTGAGCTGGTCCATTTAGGTCACCATTAGCTGAGTGCTTTGTCCCAGTGTTCAAACACACAAGAATGCTTATTAGCAAGGTTGCTCTCTGCATTTTTCTGTTTTCACACTTGAATTGATAAGTCTTCCCAGCATGCCGAAGAGCATGGCATATAGACCCAAGGTGTGTCGTCTTCTATCTAGATAAGATTTTTAGCTGCAGGTCAACACTGGCCCTCCCAGACCGAGGTCTGCAGGTATCAAGGTGTTGCACTTCTGGTGGACTAGGATACTACTGCTAGGAGACATATTCTGATTATTCTGCTCGCAGGCAGCTTGGTTACAGCCTATGCTAAGCAGCCTGCCTGGCGCTCTCTCTTGCGGAAGCAGTTAAACTATTTATTGGCTGGAAATAGTGAAAGAAGCAGTATAGCAGTTTTCAGACAGGACTACATCTAAACTAAAGAGCCTGGCCAGACCTGAAATGGCTGATGCAGTTTGCTGACTTCCATCTGTGGCATAAACCTTCATAATCCACCTGTAGATAATTAAGAGTGTGTTATGTCTTTTCTCGATTGGTTTAGAAACATGAATGGTGTATCTAAAGTCCTGAGAAACGCTGGGATTTCTTTATATGTCCCTTCTATCACAAAGACCCTAATGTAAATAATTGTGAAGCATTTTGTAGGAATACCTGTAAATACAGAGCATGCTACTGCTCCCACTTTTCTTTATCCACAGGAATGGATTTTCTTTATCCCAGTCTTCATCCACAGTGGCTGAAGGGGGAAGGGTTAAAGGTGATGGTTTAAGAATCCATACTTTTGTAACCACCCTGCAGGCTACTGGCAACTCTTGTAATTAAAAGCAGCCATCAACTTCCTCAAATTCCTAGAAGAAATGAGGACAGGATCACAGCTCTCTGAAAGGCAAAGAAACACAAAATGATTTAACTGTGTTTTCACCAGATCTTTTCCCCCCATACCCAAATTCAGTTCTGCACTGTTGGCAATTGCTGTGCTAATAATCATGTTAGTTTCTAAGCACCACCACATGCATTACAAAGTAGTGCTTAATAGCAATTCAATTTGAATTCATCTATTTATTTTTTTTGTTAACTCAGAAAAAGACATAAAGATTGGATTAATGTTCATTTTAATTTCCTCTTTCTTTGTGTTTAGATACATATTTTGCTCAATTCAGCCAATCAATGCATAAAAGATTTTTTTTCTTAAAACAACTGTATATGAATGCAGCAACTGTTTTTGTATGGGTTGAAGCAAAGAGTATGTTTGGTTTTAAAACACTTGGAATGCAACGGGTTATTAATATTGCAGCAATATAGTCCAATCTTTACATTAGGTTAGAATATTCAATTACTATTTTTATTAAAAATTGATTATTAAAAATGTTATTAAAAAATTTGGGTGGTAGTGCCTGTCTGTGCACGGCTGCATACAATTCCCATTGCTTTGGAAATGAGTGAGGACTCAGGAATGTCATGAAAGCTTAGCATTCCACAAATTGTTTTCTTCTTCCACCTTTCACTCCATTGATTTTGTTCTGACACTATTCTGTTTTGGCATTTATGTAGCAGGTACTGGAATTAAAGTTTAAATGTTAGAAATTACAGTTGGTGTGATAAGAAGAAAGTAACCTTTTTAGATTTATACTATTTATGTTTGGAGAATAAAATGATTATGCAAACACTGGTTTGCAGGTATAATTTTTTTAACAGTTACTGAATGTAGAAAATAGTCATCACAGCCAAGTTACTACCTGTGAAAATGTATGATCAAACTCTTAAGGACAACCCCATAATATGTTTAATTCAGCTTCAATTTGTTAGTGCATCAAAATACTTTAATAGAATCACAGAATATAAGGCAGGAAGATTATCGTGTCCATCTCCAAGCCTTAGAGCTACTTGTCACTCCTGACAGGTATTTGACCAGTCAGTCATAAAAAATATCAGGTGATAGAAAGTCTCTCCCAAGGCAAACTATGCCAAATTAGGGAACAGTTTGGAACCAGCAGAAATGCAAAAACTGTCTTTACAGTCAGCGGTCACATACCTGAATGAGTCTTTTTTTTCCACCCGAAGATAACGTCTGGAAAACCATGAGGATGCGTGAAGCACTGTCAGAAGATAATTGGAAATCCTGGGCATACCCATAGCACATACACACTGGGCTATATACTGTATCTGCAGTTAGTCTGATACTTTCAGAAAATGTTGGTCTCGCTTTGTATCCTTGACAAGAGTAGATGTGTTATGTATGTCTTGTTTCCAGGAGATATTAGATGGACAGATGCATGTGCACATATGGGATGTATATGACACTTGAAATTTTCACACCCGCTCTTAAGTGTCATATAATTGCTCTAAGAGCACTAAGTCCAGAATGTCCCCAGAACACTGCATTTGCTGAGCACATTCAAACCTGTTACAGAGTTGTCCTGGTTTCGGCTGGGGTAGAGTTAATTTTCTTCCTAGTAGCTGGTATAGAGCTGGGTTTTGGATGTAGCATGAGAATAATGTGATAACACACTGATGGTTTAGTTGTTGCTAAGCAGTGCTTACACTAAGTCAAGGACTTTTCAGCCTCTCATGCTCTGCTGACTGAGAAGGCTGGAGGTGCACAAGAAGCTGGGAGGGGGCACAGCCAGGATAGCTGACCCAAACTGGCCAAAGGGACATTCCATACCATGTGACGTCATGCTCAGTA
>NW_008824808.1:3504861-3508614 GCF_000699105.1 Pygoscelis adeliae
CGGTGCCTCCCCCCTCCGCTCTCCCCCTGCCCTCAAGCTCGTCTCCATCCCGCCGGGTGGCTGGGGATGCGTTTTAAAACCTGCATCCATACATCTAGTCAGGCGGTCGGTACAGAGTCATTGTTAGTGGCCTGGGATAAATTCTCAGCTAAATGTAGAACAAATTCTGAGTTAAGGAATCTGTACGTGGAGGTTAAGATATTATCCTGGCCTGGAGGCTGATCATTAATTCAGAAACTTCCTCCTCAGAGAGGTAGGATCAGTCTGTTTTGAGGCTGCATGTGGAACAAGAGTTTGGAGGATTTGTTAGACCTTAGTCGCACTAATCTAGCAAGCAAAGGGTGGGCAAGATCCAGCAGCTGGAGATGAGAAACCAGTGTTTAGCCAGGAGGGCGGTTAACCACTGCCTTCAGAGCTGGCAGATGCTCTGCCATGTAGGATCTTTAAATCAGCATGCAGGGGCTCTTTCTCTAGATCGGGTTCAAGCAGAAGTTACTCTTGCTGGAGGCAGGTACCAGTAAGTGAAACTTTGTGTCAGACTACATCATCATACGGTCCTCTCGGAGCTTAAAATCAAGAGGGATGTTTGACCGAAGTGTCAGAACAGACTGTCAGTCCGTGCGAGATGCAGCCTGGAGTAATGGAGATGAAAAGTCAGCAAATGCCTGCGCAGTGCTTACCCTCCCCCTGTGCGCTCCTCCTTTCCTGACAGACACATCAAATCAGTCTCTGCATCCACCTCGTGTTGATTTTCCAAGGATATATACGAAACCTCTGACAGTATTGAAGACCAGTTTAAAAAAATCCATGACTCCATTTATTTTTTTCAAGATGTTCTTTTACATCCGAGGGAAACTAAGGTAGCCACAGTAAAAATTGCATCTTGAAATTTGTCCTGGTTTTGGCTGGGATAGAGTTAATTTCCTTCCTAGCAGCTGGTACAGTGCTGTGTTTTGGATTTAGGATGAGAACAATGTTGATAACACACCGATGTTTTAGTTGTTGCTAGGTAATGCTTACAATAGCCGAGGACTTTTTGGTTTTCCATGCTCTACCGACTGAGAAGGCTGGAGGTGCACAAGAAGCTGGGAGGGGGCACAGCCACACTGGCCAAAGGGACATTCCATACCATGTGACGTCATGCTCAGTACATAAACTGGGGGAAGCTGGCCAGGGGGGCCTCTGCTCGGGGACTGGCTGGGCATCGGTCAGCGGGTGGTGAGCAATTGTACTGTGCATCACTTGCTTTGTGTAATATTACTACCATCAAAACCATCGGTCGGCAGGTGGTGAGCAATTGTACTGTGCATCACTTGCTTTGTGTAGTATTATCATCACATTATTATTGTTGTTATTATTATTTTATTTCAATTATTAAACTGTTTTATCTCAACCCACAAGTTTTTCTCACTTGTGCTCTTCCAATTCTCTCCCCCATCCCACCAGGGGTGGGGGGGGAGTGAGCAAGCGGCTGCGTGGTGCTCAGTTGCTGACTGAGGTTAAACCGCGACAGATGGTCTTAAAGTCTAACCTAAATTTTATTTTTTGCAGCTTAAGCTGCTTACTTTTTGTCCTCCCCACAGTGGAAATATGTAAGAATTATTTCTTTTCTCTTATATGTTTTATCTCCCCTCTGTAATTTTTTTTCTTTGGACTGAATAATCAAATCCTGTCAGTCTTACTTTGTAAGTTGTTTTGTAGACCTCTGATTATTCCCATTTCTCTCTTTTGCTGTCTTTCCAAATTTAAGTGTAGTGTTCAAAACTGGACTCAGTTACTCCAACTGAGACCCTTATTGGTACCAAGTACAAAGATTACACAGTTCTTGGAGATGATTCTTTTCATACATCCCAGTATGATGTTTACCTTTTCATAACAGCATGGTGTCATTGAGTCATGCTCCGTTTCTGATCCACCAAAATCCCCATATCGTTTCCTGCAGAGGTGCTGTCTGAGCAGTCCTTCCCCAGTCTGTGCATTTGTACAGTTGTTTTTCCCTGCTCATAGAACTTTGCATTCTCCCTGTTTAAACTTCATCAGTTCTTTTAGTTTCTCCGTTTGTCAAAACTTTCTTTGAAACCTGTTTTCACTTGCATTGATGCAACTCTGTGTATGATGTATATCCTGTAATATGATATATGATGTGAATGTGTCACAGTCTATGCACATTTAATAGGCAGTCTATCTATCCCGTTATACAGATTAGCATTGTAATTCAGTGACAGCACTGAATGATTTTAGAACAAGGTCAGAAGGGATCCTGAAAAGTTGTGCTCACTACCCATTTTCAGTTGAACAAACACTCAAAGTAGTTACCAAGTTGAGTACAATTTTTATGGTCAATTGTACAGCCAAGTGATCGTGATTTTGCCTAGGTCACACTTCCCTAGCTTTCTTGTAAGATGTCATGAGAAACATTGTCAAAAGCCTGACTAAAGCCATTATAAATAACATCTACTTCTTGTTCCCAGTGCACAAGAACTCTTACCTCTTACAAAAAGAAATACATTGGTTTAGTATGGGGCTTTTTTTCCCGGCAATTTCACATTAGCTGTTACTCGTTTTATTGCTATCTTCTAGTCTTTTACAAATAGTTTAATAGTGGAAATAGTTCTATTTTTTTTTTTTCTTGGAATAGAAATTCAATTGACTAGTATAATGCTGTAATTACTTGTCTCTAATAAAGAAAAGTAATTAAACACTGTTTGCAAATGCCATTGGAGAGTTCTATACTTCTTGAAGACAGGAAAGTTAATTCATCTGGACAGCTATATGGCAAAACAGAGCTAAACAAAAGATCAATATCTTTATTTTAGTTAAACCTAGTTTGTTGGGGGTTTTTTGACAGTGTTAATTTCAATTTATAAAAAATTAGATTCCTGTTGGAAGTCAAAAAGACCAATTTAGGTTTCACTTCTCCAAAAAAAAGTAAATCTGATTTTACAGTGTTAATGGTGACCAGTGAAGAGAGAGACAGTGCAAGTGTACAGGGTATGGATGAAGAGTCTCAGCTTGTAGACAGAGGTTTTTCTTCGTGGCTGGGATGAAAATTTCCAGTGTTTCCAGAGATGCTTTTGCTCGGTCATAAAGATGAATTCTGGAAAAAAAAAAAAAAGGTTTATAATTTGAACATTTTTGGACAAGGACTCTTTTCCCCTTAGATTTCCTTTTGAACTGGTTTGTTTATATTAGAAGGCAGCATTTGTTTCAACAAAGGTGGCGAACAATCGGACCCATGGGGAAACTGAGGTACTAGTTTGTTATGAAAATGTGGAAATAAACTGGATCAACTGACGAAGCCTCCAGAAAGATTTGTAAAATACTGGACTCTAGAACAAAGTGTAGGTATAAGCACAGTTCAAATGAACATGTATCAATCTAAATCATGTTTCAATGTTTGCGATATTTTGAATATCCCACTGTTTAATAGATTTCTTCAAAGGATAAGTATCTGTCTTTCTGCCTATCTGAAAGAAGTCTCTCCAAGGATATGGAAGTGGTTGTTTCAAGGTGTTGGAGAATACTTTCTCCGTGCTCTTCTCACAAAATTATGTTCTTTATATCCTTATATTCTTATGTAGGTCCTTATGGTTCCACTCCAGTGCTGAGCAGAAGTGGCATTAAACTCACAAACAGCCTCCTTCGGTCAGTGTACTTTTGTCCTTCTAAATCAGTCAGGCATCCTACTCAATAGAGAAAGAACAGTAGCTAATCTCATTGTTGTGGTTTAACCTCAGTCGGCAACTGAGTACC
>NW_008824808.1:3508643-3552691 GCF_000699105.1 Pygoscelis adeliae
GGGGAGACAATTGGAAGAGTAGAAGTGAGAAAAACTCATGGGTTGAGATAAAAACAGTTTAATAATTGAAATAAAATAATAATACCAATAATAATAATGTAGTAATAATAATAGACAAAGCAAGTGATGCACAATCCAATTGCTCACCACCTGCTGACTGATGCCCAGCCAGTCCCTGAGCAGCGGCCCCCCCAGCCAGCTTTCCCCCAGTTTCTATACTGAGCATGACATCACATGGTATGGAATGTCCCTTTGGCCAGTTGGGGTCAGCTGTCCTGGCTGTGCCCCCTCCCGGCTTCTTGTGCACCTCCAGCCTTCTCTGTCGGTAGAGCATGGGAAGCTGGAAAGTCCTTGACTAGTGTAAGCACCGCTTAGCAACAGCTAAAACATGGGTGTGTTATCAACATTGTTCTCATCCTAAATCCAAAACACAGCACTGTACTGGCTACTAAGAGAAATTAACTCTATCCCTGCCGAAACCTGGACACTAATTTTTGAAAATTGTTAGGTATTGTCTAGGTAGGGCAAAATATATCACAGTAAATTTATATATTACTCTCAGATTAGTAATGAAATACTATATTTCTCTATGTTCAGATATTATGTAAATGGATCAGTTTATGTATAGACACATGATAGCTTTACAGTTTATGTAACTGCTTTAAGACTTTAGGATACATTTCACTGATCTCTGAACAGTTTCTGTAGCAGGCACGATGATTATTTTTATCATGAGGTCTACAGAATTCAGTTCAGGCTTTTCACACAGATTTTCTTTCTTAATGTGGCAGTTAGATCTGACACCAATTGGTAACAGCAGTCTTTTTGATGTTGGTTTTTTTTTTTCCCCTTGGCTCCACTTGATTTACAAGTTATTGTTAACAATTAGTCATTTGAGTGTAAGGTTCAGTACTGGCAATGTTGAAAGGAGTTTTAAGTTTGAAATGTCCATGCAGTTTGACCCTTCTCTCCCTTTACTTTGTTATCTTTGATGTAGAACAGGTGAATTGGTTCTCTTCAGTAATTGTGCACTTACTGTTCAGGGCACAATAAGCGTGCTCATATGTCATGACTAGACTACTCTCTTTAAGAAGTGAGCTTGAGAGTCATCCTTAGTGGTTGCCATGCTGTGCTACACTGCAGTCACTGCTATTGTGGCATCTTGGACATAAGCTCAGTCCAGTACTTCAGTATAAAATGATCTTTTCCCACCCAAATTTAAAGAGAAAAGCTTGACAAGCCATCTCTTACAAGTTATAGTTTTGGGAATAGAACAAAAGGTGGGGAAATAATTGAAGCAGACCCGTTACGCAATGCTCAGGGGTGCAGTTAGGTTTCTGAAAGAGGAAGGGTTTTCAGAATGCACCCATTCTGCTGTGTCCCAATCAGGTCAAAATACTTCATGGGAAAGACTTTGGAAGAATATTGTCTTAGATACAGGCCAAATTGTCTTTGACACACTTGGTAAGAATATAACCATTTAGGAATGTATTATCTCCTGAAATTACTTTAGTATTAAAGATACTCCTTTGTTTAATCTGGTATGTTTATATAATTTATCTCCCGTTCTCCTTTATCACACTTTGCTCTGACAAGATAGAGTAAAAACAAGCATGAATTTATTTACGCACAGCAGAAATAATATGAGAAGACTTGGAACAATATATAAAGAGATCATAGAAACAGTCTGTTTTCAAAATAGGTTGCATTAAAATAGAAGCAATAACAGGGATCAGGGATCTCTATTCTCTCCAGAAAAGCTATAAACAATGATAACAGCAGAGGCAGAATTTTATACTCATTGAAGAACCCCTTGCTACGTTTGGTCAGTTCAGTCTTGGGGAGTCTCTCTGGCATCACATTGTATGAAGTTCACTTCATATTTTTCTACGATCTTGACTGTTGTGCAGGTTTTGTATTGTCCAGAACTGGTCTGCTGTTTATTATCTAAGCTGGAAGAGGGTAAATCTCCCATTGCTTGTATCTGGGAACCTACTATCTTTGTCCAGTCTTTTATTTTTTATGTTGTTCAGTATTTCTTTCTGGTCTGACATTTGTTTCTTTTTTTTCACTTTCAGTGCTTGTTATGAAAAGATCTTCATCAAGAACAAAGATGCCTTTTATGTAAAGGCTAGAAATAATTTGTTTAGATTAAGAGTTTGAAAGTTTTGCTCTAAATTTAGAATCAGTGGCTGAACCAGGTACCATGTAGTCCTGGACCAACAGCTAAGTGGGAACAAAAAGTGCATTTTTGTGTGTGTGTGTATACACAAGTGACACTCATCTGCAGGTTTTCTAATGAGTGCTGGATAAGGACAATATGTAACATTTCCTTCTTGTTCATTGTTGTCAGAAAAATTACGAGAAGTTGAGTCTTCATAGGAGCAGCAGTGGAGCAGCCAGTTGCAAAAGTGAATTTTCAGAAAATACTGACCTCCCAGCTGAAAGTTGTCAATCTCCGTGTGGAAAAGATGAGGAAAGAACATATGAAGAAATCCTGGTAGAGGATCACAGCATTTTAGAGAACTCTGAGAAAGGTAGTCATTAGCAAAAAAAGCATTAGAAGTACTATTATGCTGGTCAAAGGTGGGTTAAAAGATTCTTTGCTTTCATTTTTATGTGCAGATATGTTCTCTGAATTAGATGATGAGGTGGACATATTGGACAAACAAAGCAGCTCCAGTTCAAGTCATTTGAAAGAGTCTGCTGTTGGTAAGATTCCTTAAGAATGAAGTGTACACTACTTTCTGACAGCAAAGTAGTAGTTTATTCCAAAATATTAGGGTATTTCATGATTTGTTGCAAGTTCATTATCTGTTATGGGTCCTAAGCAAAAGAAAAATAAAATAACTGTGCCTCTGTGGCAGCCATTTCCAGTGTAATACATTTTGCATTACATTTTCTTTGTGTAGCTTGTCCCTATATTTTGAGGTAATGCCTGTGAAAACTAGAATACTATTGGGCAACTTGACAAAGAAAGTGTTTTTGGATTTGAAGCATAAGATAACTAGCGTTGATAAGAAACAGAAGGAAGCCAGTGTGAAAACTTCAGTCTCAGTAACAATAATGCTATGCAAATGAACAAATGCAGTGCCCTGTTAAGCGGGTTTCTAAAAAAGAAAGTTGAAAGAGGTAAGCTTTAGCTGTCTAGATGAATTGACTAAATGGAATTGAAGGAATGCTTAATGATTAGATTCGAATTAGGAAGGGATTATGTGACAAAACACAGCATTAATTCTGCCTGTAGTTATTTATGGTAGTTATTTACGGTAATCAGATAGGAAAGTACCAGCTGTGTTGGGTGTTATCTTAAGTAATAGTTTTTTGGATTATATTCTAAATATGAAAATTAAAAAAAAAAGAGATGAGAAACATCTGCAACCACTGTGAGCTACTTGCTAAATTCTGAGCTACTGTCGTGGTTTAACCCCAGTTGGCAACTGAGCACCACGCAGCCGCTCGCTCACCCCCCCACCAGTGGGATGGGGGAGAGAATCGGAAGGGTAAAAGTGAGAAAACTCCTGGGTTGAGATAAAAACAGTTTAATAGGTAGAGCAACAGTCACGCACGCAAGCAAATCAAAACAAAGGAATTAATTCACTACTTCCCATGGGCAGGCAGATGTTCAGCCATCTCCAGGAAAGCAGGGCTCCCTCACGCGTAACGATGACTTCGGAAGACAAACACCACCACTCCAAACATTCCCCCCTTCCTTCTTCTTTCCCCAGCTTTTATACTGAGCATGATGTCACATGGTATGGAATGTCACATGGTATGGGATATCCCATTGGCCAGTTTGGGTCAGCTGTCCTGGCTGTGCCCCCTCCCAGCTTCTTGTGTTCCTCCAGCCTTCTCAGTTGGTAGAGCATGGGAAGTTGGAAAGTCCTTGACTAGTATAAACACTACCTAGTAACAACTGAAAACATCAATGTGTTATCAACATTGTTCTCACCCTAAATCCAAAGCACAGCACTGTACCAGCTACTAGGAAGGAGATTAACTCTATCCCTGCTGAAACCAGGACAGCTACCATGGTCTACCAATTAAATGGGATGGGATTCTGATTAAAGGAAAATCAAAGAGCATTTTATACTAGAAGAAAAAGATTGATATTAGAGCTGAGCAAAAGTTGAGATTTCCATTCATCCCATGAAGTTCTGACAGAAAATCTGTGGATGATTTAAACTGTCCTTTTAAATGGTGAAGGGAATGTAGTTGTCTGAAGATTAACAAATTTTATTGTTTCAGAGTCCCAGGCTTCAAAAAATGTAGGATAACATTCCTTTATCTGTTCGTAGTGCTATTTGCTAGCTGGGTTTTCTTCAGATTTCGGCCCAAGTACTGAAGAAATATGACTGCTTTTAATTGAAATGTCTAGCCATTAGTGCAGGGTAAATAAATGATTTGATAATTCTACTTAAAATCCATTAATATGATTTGCTAATTGTAACTGGATAGCCTGCCATTCTAAAGGCTGGAGAACCTGTGGCTAGCCAGCCCGGAGTTTATCATCAAGGTTTTCTTTAAAAAAAAAAAAAAAGGAAAAAAACCCCTTCTTCTTTGTCATTTTCTTGTGCTAAGAGAGTAACAAGAGAAGCTTACAGGGAAGCCTAGTCTGACTGTGGGAGGGAGCTTGCATAGAAGGAACGTGTTGAGGAAAAGCAGCCTGCAGAAGCAATGGTCTATTTTGGTGTTTATACTGAAGAATAACACATTGTGCATCTCCCAGAAATTGAATTCTTTGTGGGCTAGTTCAGCATTGTACACAGACATTTGAAATCTTTGTGTAGTTTGTAACTTGCCGCACCCAAAGTGTTATTGGTAATTATTTCCTTGTTAATTTTTCTTTATTAAGATTCGGACATTAACAAAACATCAACTTTTTCTAATATTTAAATATTTTTGTGCCAGATTTCCATTGAGTTAATGAAATATTTTAACTGGAAAAATCCAGTCAGTTCCTATTAATCCCAGTAACTTTAATCAGCATTTCTAGAAGTCATTGCCCATTTTCCTCCCAGCATAGAGTTTAATTGGTATATAGATACTTCAGGATTGCTTTTTCAGAAAAATAATTCTGCAGTCATACATTCTTAGATCATCTGTAGTTTCTACTTAATGTTGAAGTTAGCATTGTAGATCAGTTGTAATCAATGCTGGCAAATTTTTCTTCTTTTCAGGGAAAAAGAAAAGATAGCTTTTAAAAAAAGTATTATAAATTCAGGATACTTGGGTATTGCTTGGGTTATGCTCCATTTGTTGCTAATAAATGGCTAGCTGTATGAATTATCAGCCATGGTTTTGTCAAGCAACGGGAAAATGTGACCAACTTACATCTAGCTAACTTGGAAACTGCTAATATGAAATTGTGAGTTTTGATTACGGGTGTATTGATCAGGGTCTTGAAAGGGTTTGTCTAATCATGCTGCCATCACATCACTTTAAGAGAAAACATGATCTGCAAATGTAGAAAAATATTGCTCTATTTTAAAACTGGGGTGGTATTTTGTAAAAAGGTGTGCTATACCAAGTTGTTCAGTGACACAGAAGCTGGTGTG
This sequence comes from Pygoscelis adeliae, assembly GCF_000699105.1. Lineage (NCBI taxonomy): Eukaryota > Metazoa > Chordata > Aves > Sphenisciformes > Spheniscidae > Pygoscelis > Pygoscelis adeliae. The sequence continues at coordinate 3,514,202 of NW_008824808.1, forward strand.
CGTGTGAGTGACAGTGTAGTAGTGGATAGCTTTTTTTGTAGTCCACTAATTGTCATAATGATTTTACACACCCTGTGCTTTAAGAAAAGGATTATTGTTCTTAGTCTAGACAATGTAGTTCTACAAGACCAGCTCCTTTAACAACTCCTAAGATTGCCAAATGCAGGGTATGTAGATTCTGGAATAGTTGTTCACGCTAGTTGGAATGATTAATCCTACAGGAGCAAGATTCTGCACATTTCGGAAGCATAGAGGCAGTAGTGCGAGATGTGATTTTTTTCCCTGAAGTCCTTACAATTTGAAATGATAAAGATTGACAGAGGATAGGGACATATTGAGTCAAAAAGCAACAAAGAGTGATCGGATGATTACAGCTTATTAGTTGCATTATTTTTCTTATCTTAAAATTAAGAAGGTTCCCAACTTTACCTTAGCTTAGTTGTATTTAAAGGGTTTTTACTTGGTTTTGATTTACAGTGTAACTGTAGCTGCATTTCTGCTGGTAAACCAAATAGCAGGAAAATATGCGGTATCTCTTAGTGCATTGTAGTCCAGTAGAGCTACTATGCCAGTTGGGTGAGAGAGAGTTTAAAAATTTACTCTATGTCTGGGAACACTTTTTGGAAAATATTTTTTGTTTCTTTGAATCATGTTCATTTACACTGCCATCAGGACCGTGTCCTAAATACACTGAAAGACTAGTTCTGTGTAAAATATGCTATTAGAAAACCCTAGTCCCTAGGATTTTATGTACTTGTCCTCTGACCTTCCTCACAATAAAAAGGTAAGCATACAATAGATCCCTTTCAGAATTGCTCAGCTACTAGCTTTTCATGAGGCTAAGAAGTCTCAACGCACAGTCCTGTTGTTGTGCTGTATCTTGCTTAGGAGTTTTTCTGTTACTTCATCATTTATGTTTCCAGTATTTGGAGGAATCTCTGAACTTATCTAACTTGTGACCAATAAGTAAAGATGTTGAGATACAGGACTCCTTTTCTTGCCAAAATTTCTGCAATGCTATAGTATTCAGAGTTACTGTGGAATGAAGAGACTGCAGATCTGCCAGAAGAATATTCTAGTGATGTAACTCTAGAAGGGTCTCCTATATCTTTCTTTGAGCTTTTAGAAAAAACCACTTGTTTACACAGTGCCAGGACTTGAGTCTTGTGCAGGTAATGCTCAAAGCAGTCAAAAGTATCCAATTGAATACTGGGGATTTCTAGAACTAGGATACTCTCAAAATAGGAACTCTGCATGTTGTATGTAGCAAATGATTGGGCTCTGAGTTTAGGTCATCACTTAGCTCCAAATTTAACTATTTTTGAGGATAACAACAAACATAATAGGAAATAAATACCCATTCAGTAATGTTACTTGCTGTCTGGAGCTAGTAGTTTCATTCAAAATTTGGACTTAACTGCAGGCAGCTACCTTATATCTTGCAAGTTATGTATCACAGAGCTTTTTTTTTTTTAAATTCAGACAGTTGTATTCTTTGGTGGATTTGATGATTTGAGAAGATATTTCTTCTTTATATAAGACATTTAGATACTTTGGTAAGTCTTAGGGGTAAGATCTCACATCTGCTATATATGGTTCTTTAGCTTGTGCGGGGGAAAGCTTAGGAATTTGTTGAAAATTATTATTGCATCAAGAAACCCATAATTTGCACAATGGGCTGTCTGTGAAGAATTTTGGAGATCTTACAGTGTTTTTAGGCTTGTTTTTCCCAAACTGACTTTGTCTAAGATTCAGATTTCTCTTGAGACCTCAGTGTAATGGGACTATGTTGAAGACATCAGCTAGAACAAGATTTGCCAAGACCTGGTTTTCCTATATATGATGCTTGAGTTAAGCTTAGAGTATGTTTATGGCAACTTGTGTTGCTGTACATGTAGTCACTGCTAATGAGCAAAAAACTTAATTCTGTTTGCAAAACAGCTTAACTAACATGGTTGGGACTGTCTGTTCTAGTGTACAGTGATTTAAAGGGCAGCTTACTAAGAGTATTTTGTGTAAATGAAGGTAGTTTGACTTTTCTCCTGAAAAGATTATTAAGCCGTCATTCAAAAAACCACTTCCATTGCTTCCATTTCATTCAAGGAAATGGATTGAAGTTTTCTGCTAATATGAAATCTTGATTCAATTTTCCTATCAGTCTGATCAAACTTGAAAGGGTTTTCAGAGGTTTTTTTTAGATACCAGTGAAGTGAAAGTGAACGCCAAAGCAAAAGTTACTGTCTTCCCAGGTTTTTCTGAACTCGTATCATGTTATAAGCTCTTTTCTTGAAATTACATGGTTAGGAGCCTGCAAGGGAAAAAAAAACTAAACTGCATATTAGAATGTATTTGTATGATTTGCAGTGATGTCAATGCATGTTATGAAGTTAAAGCCTTAGAATTTGCTTTAACTACATCAGCTGTTAAAGACCAAAGTAGCAGTCAGAAAAATGCTTGATGCCTCATTTGATTGATATATCTTCATAGAGCTATGCAGAATAGGGAGGCTGATGAGAATCAAAAGCTTTGGGTTTTGTGTGTCTTTCACATTCCAACAAGGGTGGGCACAGAACAGGAGAGAGATGGAGGATTTATATTTCATTTTCCTTGAGAACATCTTGAACTGAGAAATTCCCTCTTGCAAGGCATTTGAACAAAACGTATGTTGCCGTGCTCTTCCCATCCATGTCAAAGGAGGAAGCATGGTAAAAGGAAATATAATCCAGGTAACACCCTGGGCTGAACTATGCACTGTGTGCTCCATGACTTACGTTAATTAACTTTCCTACGCATCTGTGTTGTTTCTTATTCCCTGTCTGACTTTGTATGATTAGCATAACTCTTACACAAAAGACTGAGGATTATAACTAAAGTCATTACTGTTCATGGGTGTGTGTATGCACACATGAATGTGTGTGTTACAATGATTTTTAGATGTCTGAGTCTCCTCATGCTTAGTTATTGAAGAAATTATTTCAATGTATTTTCATAAAGAGACTTCTCTCTCAGTTGTAACTGCTCGGTGGGTGTCTAACATAATAATAAGCAATAAAAATGGCACTGAAGGGTGTCGGCTATTGTTTACTGATGTTCTGCATCATGATTTCTGGTTTGGGGTTTTTTTTAGCATTAATAAGTATTTTCCTAACTTTAGCATATGAATCAGAAAATATTGCATCTCTGCCATGTACAGTGAATGGTGAGACAGTATCTCTGGTGTGAAATATCATGCACTTGTAAATATACTCATAAGCCGGCAGATTAGCAAGTCAAATGTGGTGAGTCATCAGACTGATCAAGAAAATTTGGACATGAGCCCTTTACTGATAGAGAGACCATTTATTTGAAACAGCCAAAGGTATATTTCAAATCCAATTTTGTATATGAATACTTGGAAAGGGAAGCTGTTTTTAAAATTCTAGCAAACAGCTGTGTTCAAACTTAGCTTTCTAGCCAAGTGGCTTCTGTTACAGGTTTTCTCACATATATTCCCATAATATATAATAGTCTTTGTTGTAACAGAGAATCTGAGGTTGTAACTCAAAATCCTTACCCCAAACAACATGATTCAGGTTCAGTCAGAGCTTCTACTTTTGTATTTGTATTGTTGTGTTTGCATCCTAAGCAGGTAAAATATCTATTCGTTGAATAGGCACAATCATATTTTTTCATTTCCAAAGGCCTTGTTTACTTTCTAGGCACGGGATACTGTATTTTCCTATCTATTTTTCTGTCTTAGTGTTAAAGTTAATTGAAGTGTCTTTGCTTCTATAAAGGCCTGGTTTATTTGCTATTATGTAAATCACCTGCTCTTATCAAACCTTCTTTTGGGCTAACTACTACAGAGTTTTAATATTTGTTTTGCTAAGCAAAGCATTAGCAAGGAATAAAATGCTGTTTGTTTTTTTTTTTTTTTCTTTCGTTCTCTGTCTGTATGTATTCTTTTTAGGGAGACAGATTTGGCCTAAAGATGTATCATTTCTTTTGGTTTTAAAGTTAATTCTGTGTGACAGATGCCAGCCTCCTTCAGGATTTTTTTTTTTTTTTAATTCAGAGGATCTCAGAAAGATAGGAAAAATAGAGGCACTATATTTCAGAGCACAACAAAAAGTATGTTTGAACACAAAGAAAAGATTTAAGACTCTCAGAAATGTGTTTGCTCTCTGGAAGTCCTCTACTGTTGCTCTAGAACTAATATAACTGCTGTAACAAGACCAACAATGGGAAAACTAGTGTAAGTTTGGCATAAAATCTTTTTTTTCTTAGCTACTGTTTGAGTGATTAGATGCCTCTGTTCTTGTTTTATGATAATGCTTGTGATGTTACTAGTGTGGAAAAACATCTCATGTAGACAAAGATGCAGGGTATTATATTAAAATGCATTAATTGTACTGGAAAATTGTAGAATTTCCTAATCTTACTACTCACACCTTCAGTTAGCTGAAATATCTTATGATTTAAACATACACTTATTCAAAGTGAGATATCATTTGTAGGAGAGAGTGGTCTCATATGTCAAAATTGCCATTAAAGGAATGGTTTTACAGGAATGTTTTAAGACAAATGCTTGACAAATACTTGCTTTAAGACAATGCTTTCCAAGTGCATAAATAATAAATATATCATCAAACATTACCGCTCCTTCTCCACATTTTTTGGCACTATGCAATAAATGACATAAATGTTTGGGTTCAGTTTTATTGCTGATTAGATGTTTGACCAATAACTGGTCATACCGCTGTCTTCAAGGTCTTAAAATCAGTGGGATTATTTAAGAAGTAAGGTATTGCATATGTAGTAGTTTGAATAGTTAGCTAATAGGATGGTGGCAATAAAACTCTGGTAGAACAAGGTTTAGGCAACCCATCAAAGTTCCTTTGAGAAAGTGGGTAAATGTTCTAGCTTTTTATCCAGACTAGAGACAATGTTGTGGCTAAAATGGTAGCAGTAACTGAGGTAGTTATTTAATACAAATCCACATACATCTTCTGTGGACATCCGGGCAGCATATGTTATTAGTTTCTGTGAAATTCTGAAAGTATTTATTAAAATACTGTGCGGGGCTGAGATTTTAGTTATCATGCAAGCAAATCTTTGATACATCAAACAGCAACTCCATAGTCAAATGGGGTTTGGAGTTTGTTTAACACTGCTTTTTAAAAGTTATTTTGACACTGTGTCTGGGGAATAGAAAATGTTAACATGTATGTATATATTTTTTTTAATGTAGAGATAATATTTATACATTTGTTTCAGGTATAATTAAACGAAGTTTTAGTGCTCCTGAAAGACAACCTCAGATTAGGTAGGTACGATTTATGATTTTAATATAGATTATATAATTGATCGTTGTTATGATCAATTCCAGTCGGTCATTTCACAGTGGAACAGTTGCGCGATTGCCTTCATGAAACATTTCAGTACTTAACGTTACAACTTCATTTTATCTCAGCCTATGACACTCAGTCTGCTTGAGGATATTGTTCAAGGGTGTTCACACACATAAGCTTTACATGAGTAATTTGAGGACTGGCATTAAACTGATAAATAGTTTTAAAAGTGGACCTTGCTACATCAGCTTAAACTGACATTAGTTGGTTAGCCAAATTCTGGTTTTGCATTTTTAAGTGGCTGTTTTTCTATAGAAAAATGTGTTTGTGCATTTGATAGTGTAGAGTAGCATCTTGTCCCTTTGAACTCCTCTAGACCTTCTATATAAACGTAGATATCTATTTTTGGAATTCTGGAGTCCTCCTCATTTCTTTCAAAAAGGAAATAAACCAAAACAGAATATGGCATGGCCATCCCCATTCCCCTTCTAAAGGTCTTTCCTTTTTATTCTGTTATTTATTCAGAAATGCATCAAACACATTCTTGACCAACCATTATTTTTTCTGATCTCCTTGGCCCCACTCTTATTCATGGACTCTGTTCTTTGTTTCTTCATTTCTGCTTTTCTTTCACATCTGGAAAAAAAAAACCACAAAATCACTCCTGGCTCCATCTGCCTCCTGAACAATTTTTTTCTCTTACCTTTAATTTAACTAGGTAAGTGTTTATAATAACGGCATTGATTCCTCCCCCCTGTTTCTCCACAGACGCTGTTTGATCCAGCTTTTACTTAAGGAATATTACTGTAGCAACTCTTACTAAGCTGTTTAGTGATCTCTTCCAAGTCATAGTTCCTTTATTTTCTTGATCTGCTATTTACTATTGGCGCTATCTTTGTCTTCTTAAAATCATGTTTTTCTGACTCTTCTGACTTTATCCTTTTCTAATTCTCCCCCTATCTTTTGAAACTATTCTTAAGGACCATTCAGAAGGATACGAGTTTATCTGTTCATCTAATTTCCTCTGGATGTTACACGTGGCTTTATCACTGATTTTCTTGTCTTTTCTCCTGCATCGTGTCTTTGCATGTACAAATGTGTCTACTTACTCATCTACCTGCAAAATCATGCTGCAAATCATGAATTTAGCTGTATACACCAGATGTATTTCCTTCAGTCCATACTAAATTTTTGCTCATCTATGTAAGATCTCTTCATGGTCATGTGGCCATACAGTTGAGTACTACATAACTAAAAGGGATGTCATAATTGCCTGAACCTGAAGTCCTACCCATTAGCTTGGGTTTTGATCATTCTCAAAAATAACATCCATCCTCACCAATACTTTGACATCTGAACATCTGCTTTAACTTCTGCATCTCTCAAAGTTCTTGCATTCAGAGTATGTCCTACTGTTCTGCCTGGCACCTCTAAGAGATAATCTTTCCTATCAATATACACTGCTAAAACTCTTGCTTGGGTTCATAAGGCTATTATGCAAGCAACATCTTTCCTGGTTTTGATAGATGCATTCTAGTCACTGAAATGTCCATTCAGAACACTGCTGCGAGGAATATTTCTACAGCCCTACCTTCAATTCTACAGCCCTGCCTTCGACCTTGCCATCTTCTGTGTGTATCCTTTTACTGGTTGTGTTTTTCCTATCACTTCAAATGCAATGTTTTATTTTTGCTTTCAGAGTTGTTCTTAGCATATCACCATCCAGTCTGTCACTTATCACTCACTACCTTTCCAGTTTCAGTCCTGCTGCAGTCAGTAATGGCAGCTTCCTAATGCTTGAGCGCTGAAGCAAGCACACTTGTTTTTTTCTTCATCTCTGCCCCTCACATAAACATAGCAAAACTGTCTCCTTATCTGTCTTCATAACTACTACTTGCAACTGTAATTTTCCCTACTGCCTAAAAAATATATACAAATTCTTGCCATGCTAGGGCTGTTGAGGCTGCCATCCATCAGGACATCATATTGGTTCTTTCAGTTCCCCATTTGTCTGTATCCATTTGTTGTTGCTTATCTCAGCTAGTGAAATCTGAAGGCTGGGGCAGTGTTTGTGTGGAGTTTAGAGCAGAAGCTAGCACTGAAACATCTGGACCTATATTTCTGACATTGAGGTATTGCTGTCCTGGTGATGTAACATTAATCCCCCCCATCCCCCCCCCCTTTACTAATACTGTATGCATTATTGCTCCGGTTTTTATCCACTCGACAATAATGACTTTATTCTTTATGTTTTCCATCCATAAAATGGGTTAACTGAAATGTCCTTTGTCATGGTTTAACCCTAGCTGGCAACTAAGCATCACACAGGCGCTCGCTCACTCCCCTCCGGGTGGGAAGGGGGAGAGAATCAGAAGAATAAAAGTGAGAAAACTCATGGGTTGAGATAAAGACAGTTTAATAGGGAAAGCAAAAGCCGCGCATGCAAGCAAAGCAGAACAAGGAATTCATTCACTCCTTCCCATCGGCAGGCAGGTGTTCAGCCATCTCCAGGAAAGCAGGCCTCCATCATGTGTAACGGTTACTTGGGAAGACAAATGCCATCACACCGAACATCCCCCCCTTCCTTCTTCTTCCCCCAGCTTTATATGCTGAGCATGACATCATATGGTATGGAATATCCCTGTGGTCAGCTAGGGTCAGCTGTCCCAGCTGTGTCCCCTCCCAACTCCTTGTGCACTCCCAGCCTACTCGCTGGTGGGGTGGTGTGAGAAGCAGAAAAGGCCTTGACTGTGTGTAAGCACTGCTCAGCAGTAACGAAAACGTCCCTGTGTTATCAACACTGTCTCCAGCACAAATCCAAAACATAGCCTCATACACTAGCTACTCTGAAGAAAATTAACTCTACCCCAGCCAAAACCAGCACATGCTGTACAAGTGTAAAAATAATGTGTAATCTAGTGGATTATTGAGTTTTAAATATTAAATCCTGTCTACTGTTTTTGTACTTTCCAGACTAAAAACTGAGCAGGGAAAGGAATGGAGTCTAACTTTTATTTAGTAGAAGTCATTCTACTTTGGACATGTAGAGTAAGCCAGCCTTTATGTGACTTATAAATGCATAGTTAAAAACTAGTGAATTTGGACAGCTTTCCTTTAGAGGAAACATGAGAAGGAGTCAGGGAGTACTGATATTTCCTCTACAGTCATTGATGCCAAACACAATTAAAACTTTCTTTTTTTTTTTAAAAATAATAATAGAGATTATATTGAAAGTCCGGGATCAAGACTGCAACCAGGTAATTTTGTGCTTCCAACAAAATCAAGCTTTAACTTAAATTAAACCTAACAATTTCCAAGTTTTTAAACCTTATTCTCCTGTTGCATATAGAGTACTTTCTCTTTGATTTCTTCAGCTTTACTGCCTATTGATCTGTGTGGAGTGCCTCCACGGATGCACAGGGCCCACACTACGAAAATAGAGGATTCATTCATGACAGGGTGGCAGTCTCATAGTCTTCCAGTTGTAGTTCTCTGCAATATGAAACATCATGGTATTATCTAATATATTTTGAAATGTTAGAAAAGGAGATAATTACATTTCAGATACAAATATGTTATCTGAAATATCCTTAAGGAATTTAAAAAGATATGAATTCCAATAGTAAATCAGTAAGACCTTATTTTAATGGTCATTATCCTGGCAAAACTTCTGCTGAATGTAATGGGAATTTCTCCTATGAAAGGAATATTTCATAGAACCCTTGTAAATTATCATGTATTTATACATCATCATGGATGAAACAAGTTTTCCATTTGAGATACTTTTCTTTCTTACTGAGAAGCTTCACATACTGTAAGCTGCTAAGCTGTGGTTTCAGAATGCATATTTCAAATAATAGTTGAAAGAAAATTATTTTGAGGAGTTGAAATATTGATCTTCATAAAAAAAAGTACTTTTTTCTATACTAACTTCTATTTCACAGCTTTTTGATATAAAAATTGTATTAGGAATTTTAATTATGCAGTACAAATCAAAATTTGCTGTCCACTTTCAGCAGTTTTCAATGCTGTTTACTGAAGAGTGCCATTATAATACCAACATACAGTTTAAACGCACTATCCAGCCATAATGTATCAGAGCTATAACGATCTGCAGACAAACACTTTAGCCTTTGTTAATATTTTCAGTCCTGTGGGTAATTTGAGGAAATCTGATATCTTTTGTCAGTAATGTTTTCCTTTTGGGTAGAACTATTAAAAGTTTTGATCAAGTCCTCAGCAGCCTGTTCACACACACATGCCCTCATCCCCCAAATAATGCTATACTTCTGTATTTTAAAAAAAAAATATAATTGTGGAGTGGTCTGGAGTATATGGATTTTATGGGAACTCCTAAAGTTCTCTAGCTGTTTTTGAAGCACATAGGCATTACAAGTAGTCATTACATCTGGTCCTCTTCGACTGGTAAGTCGTATTGTTACTGTCAAACTAGAAAATAGAGAAAGCTCTATACACTGAATAACAGGGAAATCCATATTGCGTCCTACTCGGTCCTTTCTGTTTGCTGATACAATTCTAAGCATGTTTTTATTCAGAAAAAAAATTCTGAGAAGACCCACAAAAGAAAGGGCACTCCTTTATTTGCTTTTGTTTTGTAATACAAGCCATTGACAGCAAAGGAGAAGTCAAATACCACAGAACCAAATTAAGTCAAATACCACAAATACCAAATTAATGGCCTCAAGTTGCGCCAGGGGAGGTTTAGATTGGATGTGAGGAAAAATTTCTTTACTGAAAGAGTGGTTAAACATTGGGACAGGCTGCCCAGGGAAGTGGTTGAGTCCCCATCCCTGGAAGTATTTAAAAGACGGGTAGATGAGGCGCTTAGGGACATGGTTTAGTGGGCATGGTGGTGCTGGGTTGACGGTTGGACTCGATGATCTTGGAGGTCTCTTCCAACCTTAATGATTCTATGATTCTATGATTCTATGAACAGGGGTAAGTGAAAAAGGTAACATGTCAGGGAAGTAAAGTTTTTATCAGTGACCTAATAAAAACTGAAGATTCCTAGGTTGTAACGGCAAGATCACACTATTTATTTTGGGATTGAATATAGCAGTGTTGAAACGGTAGAGAGGTGAAAATGAGGCAAAAAGAGCTAAATCAAAATCGTTCTTCTCATGGCATATAATATTTTAGATTATTATAGCATGGCTTCCACTGTCACCTTGAGCAGAAAGACCAACCTAAATTCTTCCTTAAATGGCTCAGGGGAAATGCAAGACTTCTTTTCCTCTTATTCATTATTAAGAGGAGGCTTAGGGAAAAAATGTTGAACTGAATTTCACTTGCCTCTCTCAACCCATCTGCCAAAAGGCATTGCCACAAAAAATCCGACAATGGCAATGATGTTGTTATCTTCCTGATCCTACTAGAAATGTGTGTCTCTGTGATAGAGAATGACATTTTCTATACCTATTTTCTGTGAGTGCGCAGCTCAGATCTGGTTGGTCCCTAGACACTTCAGTCTGTGAATGTCTCTCTTCTACTTCTTGTTAAAGTAGCCAGCACAGAAATTAAAAAAAAGTAATAGTTCAGTTGTGGGCTAATTCATTTTGGTGTTTGGATTTCATCTCCCTCTCAGTAGAATTTTCATTCTTGATACAATTTTTTTTTTTGGGGGGAAAAGGTGGATGTAAATCTGTACATAAGACTTTATGATCCTCAGGGTGTTTCTGTATTAGGAAATTTTGGAATATGGATCTAAATTACCCTCTGAAGTGTAGTTTAGAGATAACTGTATTTAAGAGAGATACAGGGCTGCTGGCTGAAGTTCAGTACTTGGACTTAACCTCTTTGCTTAGCTTCCAGGTCTAATACTCAACTTGGAAAGATAATTTTGGTAACTAATGTTCTTTAGTGATACACTAAGTGTTTTGTAGTGACAGTGTGCTGATAAGCTTTTATTTAATCTCTGGGTCTGACAGTGTGTATGACTTAAATACACAAGATTAAAAATCATAAATAACAACTGATTTACCACATAAAAATTCAAGAATCTGATTTAGTTTTGGCTCTATACTCTTTCTCAGCAGGCAAAGCATGATAGAGGAGCACTAGGTAAATAAGAATCAAGTTGTTCTGTTTGTTTTAATTGTTATATTTAAAATCTGAATGATATTTTGTAAATCTACACAGTTTGTAGAATACATAATATTTACTTCTATGTCCTGATTCTATTAAATTACCTAAAGCTTGATCAGCAGTATTTCTCTATTGCTTCTTATGGCTGGAATTAAAATTATTCCATGGAACACAAATAAATTATTATGTATTTTTTTGGTTCAATAGGTAAGTTCATAATGCTCTTTAGTTAACAAAATATAGTCTATCTTTTAGGTATAATATTCACGAATCAGTACTGAGTTTACTGTGTTTTGTAAATTTTAAGTAATGCTCACTCATTTAGGTAGTCAAGTGAATTTGGTTTTGCTTTTTATCAAGCTGCCTTTGGCTAATATTGTTCAAATATGTCATTGAATATGGTAGGAAACAAATCACATGGATATTTGATATTACTTGCTGGTAAATTAGGGCAGTTTTGCTTCAGAAAAAGAGCACGGTCTTTTAATCACCAAGCTATTTGTACTATAAGAAAAAATGTACCTACAGCAGACAAGTATATCTGTCTCAAATTCTGGACGACCAAGACTGTATCTGATATAATTGCTGTGATTGTAAGTCCCAAACAGTAGTTCAGAGAGGGAAATAAACTTTCACTTTCATCTCTTGTTTTCAATTCTTGATCCCAAGAACTAAATATTTTCACATAGCTGATATATTTTTTTAATCTGATTTTAACACACAGAAGTAAATGAACAGGTTAATATTGTTGTGTTAAATTTATTTGGCTGAAAGAAAAGCATAGCTTCTATTCATACATGACTTCCTTTGCAGTGCTTTTGTCTATGAAAAGTATACATTATGTACATGGATTTGCTTGACATAGGATGGTAGTCTAGCTTTAGAGGAAGAGGAACAGGTTTACACCTACTCACTATTTTCATAAGATAAGAAAAATTCAGCTTTCTTGCTCCTTGCCATGATAATTAATTCACACATATCTAAATAAAATCAACAATAATCTAATAAAAATGATACGAGGAAGCCTAAATATTTGAAGTACTGCAGTATTCTTAATTCTAAAGTCATGTTTCTCCTTTTAATTCCAAACTGACTCTGTTCTTTACTTCAGAGTTTGTACTACAAAATGTAGCGTCATTGTCATCGGGTATGATGGATGCTTTTTAGCAAAGATCACATTTGGATACCCAAATAAATAGTTAAGCACTAAAACATAAGCCTGTGTGTGCACTGTTTGTGAATTTGTGTATGCGTATCTATTGGGCATGTTGTTAGGTAATAGCTAAAGGGAATGTTCAAATACAATGTGTTTAAAGAAAAAAGTTTTTTTGAATATCTGTTTTAGAAGAAAATATTAGAAACAACTTATAGCAACGTTATTTTCTCAACGTGCCCATAGTTTCTTATTGTGGATCTCAACTTTGTGATCTCTTAGTAATTAGTCAATGAATATTTTATCTTCTGATCTGTCTAGTGTACAAGTCTACTTGAAATGTTAATGCTTAGAGAAATTATATGGAGATATATTAAGAGACACAACACTTTTCAAAACTGATAAAATATTTAATTTCTACATTTGCTTAGTCTTTTCTTTTTCTTTGAACAGGCCAACTTTATATCCCATATAATACGGCAGGGGCGGGGGGATAAAATTTTCATTATATATAGTGTAGATGTAATGTGCATAGCTCATAATTACATGCATATGTACGTGGGAATTGAATCTGTGTTAATTTTTTCTGGTTTGCATAACCCCGTTTTGTGGTTTGCTTAACATCATGCATTTTTCTATCAATATCTAACTAGCTTTGCATTTAGAAGTTTTTAAAACCCACTTTTCCTTTATATTCACAGGTCAATACTACTATTTTTATGGAATTTACAAGCAAAAGCAATATGCAGTCTGTAATACAGAGCAGTAGTCTGTATGCTTTTCTTTGCAGGGAGAGGAATTTTTACAGCATTATTCTTTGCTTAGCATTGATGTTCTTTTATTCTAAACATGAGAAATGCTGTTTACGTGCTTTATGATGGTGTCATTTTGATCATGGAAAATGCTGATAACAGGTCCTTTCCACAGTCTCCATCAATATGTCCTTTTGATAGGGTGATCTCTAGTGGGGAGGAATTTATGACAAAGAATAGAGACCACTAGTTTTCTGATGCAAAGTAAAGAAGACCCAAGAGATTCATAGCTGCTTGCACATTTTCTTGAGGTTTCTCTGAAAACACGCTCTTGCTAGATGTTGGAAACGAAAAGCAGCTGTGGTAAAGCAACACACATCACTATAAGGCAACATAGAATCATAGAATCATTAAGGTTGGAAGAGACCTCTAAGGTCATCGAGTCCAACTGCCAACCCAACACCACCATGCCCACTAAACCATGTCCCTAAGCGCCGCATCTGCACGTCTTTTAAATACTTCCAGGGATGGGGACTCAACCACTTCCCTGGGCAGCCTGTTCCAATGTTTAACCACTCTTTCAGTAAATAAATTTTTCCTTACGTCCAATCTAAACCTCCCCTGGCGCAACCTGAGGCCGTTTCCTCTCGTCCTATCGCCAGTTACTTGGGAGAAGAGACCGACACCCACCTCGCTACAACCTCCTTTCAGGGAGTTGTAGAGAGCAATGAGGTCTCCCCTGAGCCTCCTTTTCTCCAGGCTAAACAACCCCAGTTCCCTCAGCCGCTCCTCATAAGATTTGTTCTCCAGACCCTTCACCAGCTTCGTTGCCCTTCTCTGGACATGCTCCAGCACCTCAATTAAAATATATTTTAATAAAATCATTCTTCAAATGGTCCACATCAGACACTTTACTGTAATTCTTACAGTAAGATCAAAATAAATTTCCTAACATCAAAATATATTAAAAATAAATATAATGTGTGTTAGTCTATGTAAAAAAAAATCAGTTAAAATAAGAAAATTGTGTTTATCATATCTTTAACTTTTCTTTTGAATAAATGTGGGAAAACTTTTATGGTTAGTGAGGTACATTAATACTTCTTTTCTCTTAGAGTAACTTAGAAGTGAATCAGAGAAAGGGATTTTCTTTTGAAACCCATTATCAATTACATTGTCTAATCTTTTAAGTTTATAGATTATCCTTTTTTTTGTGCCCAACACTATTGGAAAAACAAGTCATGCATTAAAACTTAGTATTTACATCTGCAGGTCTTAAACGGTGTACGCTATTAATATATTAAGGCAACAAAATGAGCTGTCCTCCTGATTTTACTGTTGTCATCTACAGCATCGACAGGAATTGCTGTATCACAACGGAAGGTGCGTCAGATCAGTGACCCCGTTCAGCAGATTCTTATTCAGCTGCACAAAATTATCTTCATCACTCAAGTATGTATTACTGTTGCTTCTGACATTCTATACTTTTTAGTTATTTGCTGTTGTCAAAATGATGGTACTGCAAAGTGCTGCTAATTTAGTCACTGTTCTTTAAAAACAACAGAACTTGACATTTTTGCAGATGGCAGGATGCTTTAAAAATATATCATTTAAATAAAGACTAACCTTGAATATTAGTATGTGGAGGATGGCAATAATTGAGTCATATGAAAAAAATTCATTGGCTCACCTCAGAAAAATGGATTGTACAGTAAATTATTTTTACAACATTCTGTCATGCCAGCAATATCAATATTTTAAGTGACTTAATATCATATACTGACATGGAGAGTACATAAAATGCTTTCCTCTAGCAATAATTTCTAAATAACTTCTAAGTAATAATTTTTATTTTCAATAAATAGTAATAATTTCTTGGGGTTTCTAGTGCAATAGTTCAAATCCTGAATATGTTAAATATTTTGAAATGTTAGATCTTTTTCAAACTTCAGATTTATTTTAAAATTAAGTTCAACTGTTCCATAGTGAAAGAGACTTAAAGTTATTTCATGCTGATTCCAAAGCAAAAATGGAGCTGATATAAATCTGCATTGAACTCTCAACTAAAAATGTGACGGAAAACTTTTTATTCTCCAGAAAAATGGCTGCCATTCAGTTACTGTGTGTTTATGAAGTGTTTATATTTGGAAAGTGATTTTTATCACCTCAGGGGATTTCAGATTGCTGAGCCAAATTTGTATGTTTTTGTTTAGAACAGAATAGCATAACTGAATTTGGGCGTATTTTACATGTATTTTTTTTTTAAAGTTTTTAAACTGTCAAGCTTATCAAAACAGGTAATACAGGAAATAAATTATCAGGGACAAAGAAAACAATTGTTATTTAAAATAATTGGAACTGATTGAATTTAATGCAAGAATGATCTTCACCTGCTAAGAGAAATGAGGCAGTTCAGTCTTTACATGCTATATTAGGAGTATGTCCAAGATACTCATTAGTGAACCTACCCTTTCTGCTGAAGAAGGTTTTCTTAAGTGGCCTACTAATTAATGCAAATTATCATAACATGGATGCCTGATAACTAACAGCAACTCAAAGACTCACTCAGAATTGACCACTGAAGCAGTAGTAACAACTTCGATGCTTTTGGTGTCAGTTGGTTTTGGAATGGGAAGGCAGAGAAACCAGGATCCATGCCTGTCCTTGTTCACTGTGTACTATGTTCTTCTCTTGTACTTGTTTATGTTCTTACAAATCTAAGGTAGAATATTTTTTATAATACATAGCTGTTTTCTAAAACTCTGTTACATATTTCAGCTGACAATTCTAAACTGAAGTTTACAAGGGAGAGTTCTTGCCTGTTAGTTCTTGGCTGCCAGCAGCCTTCCCAGTCCAGTTTCCATGGGAACAAGAGTCAGAGTGATCTCTGGAAAACAATGTAAGAGAAAGCTTTTAAAAAAGCATTATGTAAACTCTTGGCCTTTTTGGTTTTTTTAACTGATTTGACATCTGATTTCATTAAAACAAAAGCTAAAATTGAACACTGGTGCCTGAGGCAACTCTGAGTTTCTCATACAGTGGACTTGTCCTTTACCACCTTTGCTTCAGAATATCCCAGTATGCCCACGGCACATTAACTGCACACAGTTCATTGCAGTGGCATGTAGTCTATAGAGTATCTTGCAGGCCTTTCCTAAGGCATCATTTTTTTTACTCACTTATAGGCTAAGGAACATTCAACATCTGACTTAAAGCCGATGTGTAAGGCCTTATCTGCATGAAAAGAGAGTAGTATCTATCTGTAACAAAAAACTATATGCGACCAGCTGTCTGATTAAGTCTTTTATGCTTAGGATGTAACCTTGATCCCCGGTTTGCCAGAGCAAATCAGGACTCCGGTGAGGCCGATATAGCTGTTCCAGATTTATAGCCATCTAAGAGCAGTAATTTGTTCCAATGGGAAAAAAAATCTTTATAATGTGTAGTGTGACAGTGTTTGAATGTGAATCATTAGTGGTCAAACCTTCCTTGAGCAGTCAAAAAGCTTCCTGAATTCAATGGAGTGGCACTTTGTGAATTTACATCAGTGGTGTGATTATAAACTCTATACTAAATGGTAGAAAATCAGTTTTATAAACACTGTCTGCAGGTATAAGCAACTATACAGAAACAGCATAGGAGATCCTTCCAAAAGGGTAGTACATACCATAGAATTGTCATCAGACTGGGTTGGGGTCATTGCGGTGACCACCAGCTGAAGCTTTACATTTACTGTTGGAGCATAAAAATGACTTTAAAGTCTCAAAGAGCAAAGGAAGAGACCTCCTTTGAACTGTCTATTGAAGACTTTAAAACACAATAAAGTGTGATTTGTGCTTTTCTTTTGTAAATATAGTTGAAAGATGTGTACTTTTTCAATGAAAAAATACAGGAGAAAAAGTATACAAAATCAGTTTTGCTTTATAGAGAAGCGAAATGTAAATTACCTCCACAGGAAGCTTCTAGCAAAATAGACATTCTGAATTGTATTAAGATGTACATAAGGACCTTAAAAGAGCCTGTTGAAGCCATGAGGAAGATTCACATTAATTTCTGCACACATTGAATGAAGGTCTAAGCTTCTTGAAGTTCCATTAATTTCAGATGGAGTGACTCATTATAGCCAACATGAAATCTAGTCCAATGTTCTATGGGCTTCATCTGTACAAAAATATCCCAAATACTAGCACTTTGATCAGGGAGGCAGATCCAGTATTACCTGTATTAGGCTTATTATAATGCTCTTTACCTTCAAGGCTAGAGGGACTGAGTAATGTGATATCCCAAGTCTAACAGAATGGGCAAACTAAGGAGCATTATTATAATACGCCATTAAATCAAGTCTTGTATTGTTGTTTATCGCCGTGCTATTAAACGTCAGTGTTTCTTTTTGCAGTGTAGCTACTTTTTTCAATAATGGTACTGCTGATTAGATCATCTTTATGGGAGGTGTAACTGAGAGGTGAAAACATCTGTTTCTTTGTTTTGTATAGCTTCCTCCAGCTTTGCAATGCAACTTGAAAAGGAGAATCATTGAGAGATTCAAGAAGTCCCTCTTCAGTCAGCAGAGCAATCCGTGTAATCTGAAATCAGAAATGAAAAAGGTGTAGTACTCCAATTACTACTTACGCTCAACTTTGTCACTTCTTCTATTTGAATTAAGCTATTGATATTTAATATCACAAAAATCTAAGTGTAAGATTCCATTTTTAAAAGGAAATTTTTAGATTGTTCTCTAGCCTTTATTTGGAAAGTACGGAGGCTTCTTAAGTAGAGCAGTTTCTACAGGTTGGTTTCAAGTTTGTGTCTGATCATTAGAATATTTTTTGTAAATGGAAAGGACCTGCTAGCTGCTAATATGCAAAACCAGACTTCATCTCATCAGAGCTCAGAAAGAGAAGAAGAAGGAAAATGTAACTTTTTGTAGCAAAGGCTAATAAAGATTATGTAAGCTTTTAATTTGTGTAAGATCTTCTTAATTTACTATTAGTTTCCCAGTATTATTCATGTTTTGGAATGTATTCCTACTAAAACTATGAATTTTAAGAAAGCACTGTCCCAGAGTGTCTTGAATATAGTATACCTTGTCCCATTATTGCATAGTGTGTCAGAAACAGTTTACAGTCATCGGTTTAAAAATACTGCAGATTTGCAGGAATGGCATGACTAAAGAGCCATGCCTGCATGTTTTCCAATGACATGCTGGGCGCTCTCCAGCAGAGAAAGAGCTAATGACCAATATTAGAATTTCTAAACATTCCTTCAAAACTTCCTGAGAAGACTGTAGACAGCAGAGGATCTGAAAATGACATCCTTGGCATCTGTGTACTGTGGGAGACCGTGAAGCTAAGATATTTCATTTTTTAATTGATGACAAAGCAGTTATTAGATATGTTACTGTATCTAAAATTTGATAGCAAAGATAATTTCTTATCACTCACATAATTCCCCTGTGTAATCTAATTTGATTGTCACCTACTTGCACTGAATTGTGCAATCTTCTAAGTCATTGTTTGCTATGGAATGGACTGACCCCAAATGCTAAATCCTTCCTGTACTTTTGTAATAATCTGAGATGCTTAAGCTCCATGGAAGGTGGCTACTTAGTGTTTACATTGGTAGTACGTTTGAAAGATAGTTAAAGATGCCTCTCTCTGAGCCATTGGTTTCATGCCAATTTGCTGTCCTGTAAATCAAGCTGGGATTCCTGTATTTAAGCCATAACACTAAACCTAAGGAAATATTTGCTAATTGTGTATTGAGTAGATGTTTTCAGGAAAGGATGCCCAAAAATATGATAAGAAAAAGGAAATGTTTATTATAAAATTAACCTAATTTTCAAATGCCCAGAAATAAAGGAACCTATTTATTTATAAATTTATAAATGTTATCAAGTGTAAAATTGTGTTAGTTTCAAAACTATTGGATTTAAACCTGAAGAAAAGGGAAGAAATACACTATTTAAAAAGTAAATGGTAGTAAATTGAAGATGTTTGAAATGCTGAATGCAATTCTGGGTATTTCTACCTTGAAGGAAATAGTCATAGAAACTATTAATAGAAAGCAACAACAAAAAGCTCGGTTAGAAGGAAGGAGAATTGCTAAGCATCAGTGAATAAATGGTACATATTTTACCAAAATCACCACCATAAATACATTGGGTAACATGGATATAATTTGGCGGTAATAGGAAGAACCTAAATAGAGAAAAGAATTAGGTTGAACTCTTCCAGCAAGTGTTGTTATGAGGTTGTGCAATTTCTGCAAATAAAATCTAAAAATCGTGGGTTTTTAACTATGCTGAATTAGAAAACCTAATTAGAATAACAGACGAAATGATTCCCCCACTGATCAGTGGTGGGATAAAGGTCTTCCAACAACAGATATTGTTCTGTTTCTGTAACTGTAAAAGTATTAACATGCTGCATAACTGGAATTTCTCTCCTGCTCACAAAGATATTTTCATGTCAGAGTTGTTACCAGTGGGTATTTTCAAAGCCAGGTATATTTTAAAGTTTATTTTCAGTATCCTTGTTCACGTAATCAAGTAGCTAAACTGCCTTTCAGGTTTCAGAAGTGCTGGGATCCCTCTAATGGGAATTATACCACTTGAATATGGACTAACAATTTCACTTGAAGCCCCAGTTTTGAAAACCAGAGTCATCGGTTGTTTCTCTCCTAGGTTCAACGGAATACACTTCCCTGTTTGTTTTTACACAAATGTATAGTTTATGACATTTTATTCAGATAGTCTAAAGAACTCAGTGCTTTATACTGAGTGCAGGTTGGCAGCTTGCAATGTTCAGTCAGTGTTTCTGGAGAGTAGAAGGTAGGACATTCATAATTGTGTTCACCACTTTTTCATTAATCTAAAAAGTATTGAGATCTGCTTTGACTTCTGATTGCACTGGGAAACATAGGAAAGGGTAAACTGCCTCATAGAAGTCTGTAGTTTTGGCAAATGGGAAGGGTGGAGATTTCAGGTGTCTTCTGCTTTTTTCTCTTTTTTTTTCTTCCCCAGCTGCTGCAAGGTTCTCCTGAATTGATTGAGCCCAGCTTCTTCACAGCAGATTGGCACGTGGTACTTCTCTCTTCAGGTGGAAATATGTTGCTTCCAGATGATAGAAAAGGTAAAGAAAGCAACAAAACCTCTATGGTGGTGTATATATTTCTAATAAAGTGTATGGTATCAAAGCAGAAGGAATTGCTGCTCTAAGATCTGTCTTTAAAGACAGTAAAGTTAGGTTGACTATATTGATTTTAATTATCAGGGGGTTTTTTTTGTTTGTTTGTTTTTTGTTTTGTGTAATTCCTAGTAAGACATGCAGTTTACCACTGATGGAACATTCTACTGATTTAAGAGAGTGTACTTTGGAATTACAAAGAAATATCAAAGGTGCAAATAACACATGGTTAATCCATGAAAATCAATAGAAATGTTTGTAACTGAAAATATCCTATTTAGGATTTACCTGTCCTTGCACGTGATTTTTAAACAAACTCTGTTTAAACCCTATGTTGTTCTTCTGTCATGCTTGAAACAGTTACACTGGGATGATTTAATTACCTAGCTAGATCAAGCCCTACAAACTTGAGGAGAGAAATGCTACATGCTATACCACATCTATATAGTGTAAAGTGTATACATATACTTTAGAAAATGAATAGTGTCAAATATACTTTGGACTAGTGATACTCAGAGTGACAAATCATGAACTCCATCTTTAATCAAGCCTACCATCACTGGCATCATCCAGGGTGGGGAACTACTATTCCTAGTTCAGAGACTTGTTTCATCATATGTCTCTGTGCAATGGACATAAGGGAGATAACTTTTTGTGCAGCCTGTATTTTGGGATTTGTGCCATTTCCATTCTCCTAAATACAGGAAAAGCTATGTCACAATCCATGGACTAGAGGACATAGTAGCATTAAAAACTGTGGTGCCAGAAAGAAGGGTGAGAAACTTTGGTTTTGCTGGCCTTCGTGTTGAAACTGGCATATCAGTTCCATAGCTTATTGCAAGAAGTGAAAATACTGCTAGGTGTCAAGGCTGATACTTGAGTAGGAAATGAGTCCCTAACAATCACTTTAAATGTGAGCTTTATTTTGTTCCCAGAGACAACAATGCAATTTGATCCGATGCTCAGTATCTTTAATTTTTGAATCTCTCAACCTGCAAAGAATACCTTTGTCCTCACAAATTGCTGCTGGCTGTGTGCCCTTTCCACTATAAATTGTAAGTGGGGAAGAATAAGAAAGTTGCGTTGCTGTGTTGTGTGACATTAAGTATTTAAAACATTTTCCATCAGTTAGAACTCTTTCATAATGTGATAACATTGCGTGTCTCAAATGTTCACATCATGCCATAAGATGCATCCCACCTTTGCAGGGGGTCATTGTGGTCAGTGGAATAAGCTGCTGATAATCAAGCATCTCTCTTGTCGTTGTATTTGTACTGGAATTGCTGAGAAACTGATGAGGGAGCATAAACCCCAAATTCAGTAGTATAACATTACTTGCCTTTTACTTGAAGGTATTGTTGGCACTTCTGACATAGCAGAAGGGATGACATATGAACAGTTGCAGGTAAGCTATAAATATACCTATATGTATTAATTTATTACTTTTAATAAAGATAATTTACTGAAATGAATTTCTTTTATCTTGTAGACTCTAATTGAAGAGGTTTTAGAGGAAAGTGGTTATTACAATTTCTCTTCTAACAGGTGAGTCTGTTCAATTTAAAAAGAAAAAGTTAATTATGATGTGCTAAACCCAAATGTATCATCTGTCTGTTTACGTGATTGCAATTTCACTTTAAACTTAGTGCAGTACATGGTCTACTATAATACATGGACTGGAAGAAATGTATGTGGGACATATTAGCTAATCTAAGCCCTTTTTTTTGGCCACATCTGTTTTCTCCACTCAGATGATAGTGGTAGCAGTTTGGCAGCAATTTCCTCACATTTTTCCCATATAAAATCACAGCTGAACAAAAGTTTTATTTAAATAGAAGTATATTTTATTATAATGCTCTACCATTACAGGGTTGAAAGGATGAAGCTGACATATTTAGTAAAATGTTTGAGTACAGCACAACAAGCAGAATAAGTGGTTGCGAGCACAAAAGTGCAGGGGATGAAAAAAAAATTTAATGGTCTTTGAAAGGCAAATGCCTTGTCCTAGAGATGGTATATCTTTCCTGCAGGAAACCTTTGAGGAACACAAGAAAGAAAATACATGAACAATGTCCTTCTAGTCCACAACATAGGCTTAGCATTTCTCATTCTTTTCACCTGCTAGCCTGTTATTTATCATCTCAGATATTCTTTAGCGCAAAAAAAGTTCACTACTTCCATCAAGTAAGTCTGTTCTGTGTCTTTGCAATAATCAGCGTTTTAAAGCCTGGAGGTCTGCAGTTAGGTTTTCTAAAACAAATAAACAAACATATGCCCCCTCCCCACTCAATACAGATATTAAGAGATTTTAAGAATGTATAGTTCCTGGTGCTTCAGTGATATTTTGCAGTTATCTATTATCTCTGCAAACTTTTCTGTATGGATTGACTCCAGCTTGAAAAGTTTCAAATGTTAGTCTGAATATTATTGTAGGCTACTCATTAAATTGGAATTCCAGCTTACAAGTGTCTTGCAGCTGCCAGCTGTAAATATTGAAAAATCATGATTCAGCACTCCCAAAATAAAATAATAATTCACTCTTTAAACCTTCAGGGTATACTTGAATCATGTTTACAAATCACTTTTGCAGCCATGAGGTCTAACAGATTTGTTTGTAAGTGTTTTCAAGTATTTTAAATTTTTGTCCTAATCACAAGCTCCCAAGATTTGGAGCTGTAGAAAAAAACATCACACAACTTATGAAAAAAAAAAAAAAGAAAAAGGCTCTCATTTTTAATATCAAGATCTAGCAAGTCTTATAAATGTATTAATGTGTTGTAGTTGTATAGGCATTTATCTCATAGACTGGCAAAAAGCATCTTAGTGCAATTAACTGTAATGAAGCAGGTGTGTGCTGAATATGGACTTGAGTATTTTACACAAACTACTATAAAAATAAGATATCTATTAATGGAAATAATAGAATCATAGAATATCTCAAGTTGAAGGGACCCACAAGGATCATCGAGTCCAATTCCCTGCTCCTGGCAGGACTACCTAAAACTAAACTATATGGTTAAGAGCATTGTCCAGAGGCTCCTTGAACTCTGACAGGCTTGGTGCCGTGACCATTTCCCTGGGGAGCCTGTTCCAGTGACCAACCACCCTCTCCGTGAAGAACCTTTTCCTAATGTCCAATCTGAACTTCCCCTGACGCAGCTTCATCCCATTTCCTCATGTCCTATTGCTGTAAATGTAATCGCTGAAATGTAAAGGATGCTTAAAGATTGCAGGCAGATATGCTAGTGCTTTCAACATGTAACATAGGAATGCCACAGAAATGCACGAGACTAACAGCAGTAAAATAATTAACATTCTATTTTTCCTGATTCATTCAGGACTACTTATTTTCCTGCTGTGCTGAAATTCTCTAGAGAGTAGTTGTTCTGTAGAATCTTAAGTTATTTTTCTACATTTTTGGAAATTTTATTTTAGAGGAGACATAAGAGAATATTCTTCATAGCCACACGGGATGACAGTGTAGTATAAGGTGTTCTTCTCTATGCTACGTATATCCTGCAGGAGGAAACAGGGGCAAAAGAGCAAGCAGCACATCTCCACACATACATAAAGTCTGGAGAAGGCCAGTGAATGCTCAGCATCCTTCTTCACATTGGTGGATGTGCTATGTATTTGATTTTCCCAGGAGCACAGGAAAATTGGAAGTCACATGGTGTTTCCCCTGAGTCATGCAACTTGTTCAGCAGTGCTGATAATATGTTTTCCACAATCGGTGCTGATTTATGCTCTGTTCATTGGACTTGTAGCAAAGACAAGATTGATTTTGGAGTGGGTGAAAGGAATGGAGTGAAATCTCCTTATAAGTATGAATCTCCTTAGAAGTTTAGAAGTATGTTGTCTAGATTTGATTTTTTTTTTTCTTCTTGCTTAAATTGTTAACGTGTGCAGGTAACAGCTATTGTTGTAGACTTTGACCCACTCCACTGCATGTGTGTCACTCTAGCATGTCCTGGCTTTAGGTGGCAGATACAAAATAGCTGTACTGCAACCCAGATGTTGATCTGTCACTAGTGACAATACGTGCACTTGATTTTTCACTATGTTTTTGAATCCTATTACCTGCTGTGATGCATAATTATGTTTGGTTCCCCTGTCACTCTTACATTACTTCTTTTCCAGACAAGGTTCTACTCCCAAAGAACTTACTGTTTTTCCTTCTATTCTGGAAAATTGACAGACCATGCTTTGGCCTTGGCTGTCAAAAACATGTCTTTATTTCCAGAGGACTTGCCATGTTTTCTAAAGTCTGCTCTGCTCAATGCCATTCAGAGCTTTCAGAACTTAAGCAAAAATTTTTTTTTTTTTTGCTTCTCACACTCTCTCCAAATAGCCAAACAGTCCAGTTTTGATGCTGTCCAGTATTGAATGATTCGTTTGGCTAGCAGACATGCATCATTAGGCTTTGCCTCAAACTCTCCAAAAAGCTTAAGCAAGCTAGAAGGACAAATCACTCTCCCAAGCTGCACTGCAAGTCACTTATCAGTGTCCACCGTTATCTGGTTTTATTCCACCACGCAGAATTTGGTTTGCAGCCCTCAGAGCAACATCCTATCAGCCATTCTTGCCTAAAACTGTTTTGAACCTTGCTCTACTTCCTCTCTTTTATACACAGTGAAACATTTCAGAAGC
The DNA here is from genome assembly GCF_000699105.1 of Pygoscelis adeliae. NCBI lineage: Eukaryota > Metazoa > Chordata > Aves > Sphenisciformes > Spheniscidae > Pygoscelis > Pygoscelis adeliae. The sequence goes on from NW_008824808.1 coordinate 3,539,376, forward strand.
AACTGCAAATTTTCCAGCAGAAACTCAATACATCCTGTAGCTTTCCTGGGATCCCCTTAGAAAAGTGTTCACGGAAAAGCTTTAGAAGAAAGTACTGGGAGTAATGAATATCTGTATCTTGTTTGCTTTAGCAACCTATAGGGCAATACACGTATTTTTTAACTTTCTTAGCTTATTTTAAAAGCTTTTAGTTTAGATTGAGTTTTTCAGTTTCTAAGGTGGGAAGCTGTAATGATGCAGCATGTGTGGGGCTTTCACAATGGAAACAGAATGATAGTGTTTCTAGCAGGAAACAAATTGCCTTCCCTTCTGTCCATAGTAAGTTTCTAGCTCTTCTAATAGAAATGTGAAAAAAAAGAACTCTAATGGCTCAAAAGTCCTCAGAAGGTACATCAGAACACCACAAACTTGATTTGTGAAGTTGCAAATTTTTAAAGATGTTTCTTCATTTTAGGGCCAAATTTCTTCATGTTTTCTGACCAAGTTAACTTGACGGGTATCAGTTCCGCATGTTGTAAGGCTACAGAGTGAATTCTGTTTTGGAACAAAGAATTCCACAGCTGCTATGCAATGACGTGGGACGTGTGCTATTGCTAAAAGCACTACTAAATGCAGAATAAACAGCTAGATAGTGTGTAGCGTAATAATGCAATCTCCTACCTCATCATGGAGCACACTTTATAGAGAAAACATTCTGAAAATATTTTTTCTTTATTTTCTGTTTTTGGGGGATTTGTGTGCATTGTCTTTTTTCCCATCGCTGTTGCCCCTTGTTGTGCCCCCAAAATTCCAGGAATATATGATGGGAAACAAAACTCTAAGTGGGGCAACGACATGAAAATTGTAGTAGGATGAATAAACTGTATAAAGGGTTAAAAATGATTCAGGCAACTTGATTGGGTGATGAGAGAAACATGAATTCTTTAGAAACTGAGACAGCTTCATAAGAAAAACATCATGCTTCCCCCCCCCCATTTTCATTATAATAGTAATTACTATCTCAATACCAGTCATTTCATGGGGATTAATAACCAGCTGAGGATAATGACCCTCAGCTTTACGTTGAATAATCAACTTGTGCGCATTTATCACTAATCTCCTGAAATTACTCAGCACTCCAATTGTATTACTTGTTTATACAGAAATTTGGTAAACATGCATAAAACCCCCCTGTAATGTTTCAGAATTATTCTATTCACATCCATTGTGCCACTCTTTCTTTTTTTCTCCTTCTGATTTAATATTATACTGCACAAGAGGCAAGCTCCTTGTTGTTTGTGAGCCTATTTATGAATAGGACAATGAATACTGGTTTCAAACTTTCATCATGCTTTTTTATATTAAAGTAGACATGTAATACCCAAATTGATGCAGAAATCTATTTTTAATGAATTGCATGAAGAGACTTAATCCAAGCAGAAACTCAGTTATATGAAAAAAAATTTGTTATAAATAAACAAAAATAGCAATGGTCAGAGGCAGGGGTTGTTCAGCGGAGTGCTGCAGCTTTGTCATGGTTTAACCCCAGTAGTCGGCTCAGCACCACACAGCCACTCGCTCACTGCCCCGCAGTGGGATGGGGGAGAGAATCAGAAGAATAAAAGTGAGAAAACTCATGGGTTGAGATAAAGACAGTTTAATAGGGAAAGCAAAAGCTGTGCGTGCAAGCAAAGCAAAGCAAGGAATTCATTTGCTACTTCCCATCAGCAGGCAGATACTTAGCCATTTCCAGGAAAGCAGAGCTTCATCATACCTAATGGTTACTTGGGAAGGCAAGTGCCATAACTCCGAACATCCCACCCCTTCCTTCTTCTTCCCACAGCTTTTATTGCTGAGCATGATGTCGCATGTTAGGGATATCCCTGTGGTCAGTTGGGGTCAGCTGTCCCGGCTGTGTCCCCTCCCAACTTCTTGTGCACCCCCAGCCTACTCGCTGGTGGGGTGGTGTGAGAAGCAGAAAAGGCCTTGACTGTGTGTAAGCACTGCTCAGCAGTAACGAAAGTACATCCCTGTACTCTCAACACTGTTTCCAGCACAAATCCAAAACATAGCCTCATACACTAGCTACTAGGAAGAAAATTAACTCTACCCCAGCCAGAACCAGTACAAGCTCATATGACCAGAGGTCTTTTTGAGAGAAATGTTGTTTCAACATCAGTTTTGTAGGAAAAAAAAATGGTTGCAATGCAAGTAAGAATAGAAGGAAACAGTCTTCATAATCAAGGGCATATATTGATATGTTGTCACTTATAATTTCCATAACTTTGTTCAATTCAATCTTTTCCATTGTTATTGATGTTTTAGATTTAGAGAAGCAACCATTCGTGTAGTTAGAAAGATCTAGTTCATGAAGAGGAAAACTGTCAAGTCTGGCTCTAATGATAGCTATACATTTTTAACTACTCAAAGAATAGCTCAACGTATTACTCACAGAAGGGTAATATAGCTCAGGAATGACAGCAAATTCTGAATTTTGCCTGTTTGAGGCAGCCCTCATTTGCATTGGGTCTGTGATACATGGGTAAATCGTTCAAAAATAGAAATGCATTAATAGAGCTTTTTCTAGCTGCAAATTCTTACCATGTTATCTATTTATTCTTCAACATTAATGTACCTCTTTAACTGTCTTACATGACTAATGGATTCAAATTTGTATTTAGCTCAGTTAATGTTTTTTAATGTTCTAGAACATACCAAACCTGAGAGTAGATGAAAGTACACAGTTCCAGCGCTTCTGGAATCTAAAGTAGATTTTTTGACTTAGTGATATCTAGGTGATCTAAGACACTCTGCTACTTTTTATTCCGTTCTGGCACCACTTCCTGCTAATGTTGCCTGGCATTTTCTGGTAATTGTTTTCTTCTTCCAAATGGTTGTACATTCTTACTTCTTACATCTCATACATACAAAAGAAGATTGTTTTGGCCAGCAATGTTTATTAGAGTCACAGCAGCAATCTGTTCATTTGTACTTCTCCCCAAGGAGGTAAAAAAGCCTGCCAAAGCTTAGTAGTACTTTTAGTAGTACTTAGTACAGTACATCCGAGGCTGCAAGAGTCTTTGAACTACCCACCTACAGTTCTGATGGCTATCGGCTGAGGGTCTGTGTGGCACTGTTAAGTATGCTGCCCTGTTCCCACAGACCAGCATTCACTACATCTTTTGAGTTAGCTGTCCTTCCACTAAGAGGCAGTATTGGCCTACCTTTCCCTAGTCACAGATTGCAGAAATTAGAAAAAGGAGAAGCAATGTGAAAGCATGGGGTAGCAATTCGTCCTAGCTTCAATTTAATCCAACTCCTAGGGTAAGGCAGTGACTAATCCTTGTCACATTGATGAATATAGAGTGTTCCAATGACAATGAAATGTGTGGCCAAGAGATGGATTAAAAGACACTTGCTGGATAAAGTTCACCACTGCACATGGTAATAGTCACACTGCACATTTTCATGCTTGCTAGAGACATAATTTTTACCGAGTTATTACAGCTGTACCAATATTGGCTGTACTTGGAAGATACATGTGCCAAGACTTCCTTTTAATGGTAAAGTGGAGCTCTAGAGAAATAATGACTTATAAACTAGGGAAAATATATGCCTTAGATCCTAGGGTATTAGCAGCTGTACATGTCAAAATCAGATGGCCAGGTGTGAAAAACTTACTGCTAACTGGCTTTTTAGAGAATTGCAGGAATGTTCTGGTCACTTCAGGGATGGCCAGTAATCTAATGAGACAGAAAAATTTTCTGTCATTTTTGTGATATTACAATACCATAACAAAACACTTTTCCCACTTTGGTTAGTAAGTCAGTCTTTTTTTATTTTAGCCTTTTTTTTCCTGTGAATCAGAATGATAGGAACTGTAGCAGAAACTGTTTATTGCTCTAGCAGTTAGTCAGCATCAAGACTACTAGATTTGGCTAGTATCAGGGCTGCTAGGTATAGAAGACTTAGATGTAGAACCTGGCTGTAATTCATGAGATTGCGTTGTGCAGAACAGAGAAGTGATCCAGTGATCCATCTGGTGCAAGTACCAAAATAATCTGATCATGTGGTAGGACTGTCATTGATGCAGAACCTCTCCCCTCACTCAGCTGAAGATTCTCTTTAGCAATGAGATATGTGGAAAGGTGCATTTCACCTCTTGTTGGAAAAAATGAAGGAGCATCTGGCCTGAATTTTGGCTGACTGGTAGGTACCGAGTCATTGATACAGTTCAGTGATGAATACACAGAATTAAGTGGTCTCCTGACAGTGGAAATGCCTGAAGTCCACACTGTCTGTAGAAAAAGTGCATGTTTATGAAACTGTCTGTCAGCATTTGGATTGTGGGAATGACTGTTTTCAACACTAGGCAGATGGCTCTGATCCCTTGCAGAGATCACACGCCCCGAGCTCTCAGACGTTCTTATATGAGCTTCCCATCTTTGAGTAGAAGCATCTGTCATCACAGACTTGTTTGGCTGAGATAAGATGGGTTTGCTCTTGCAGTTCTGAAGCAGGTCTTTCTACCAGTTTGAGGAAAAGATTTGCTTTGAGACTGACTTCTGTGTGTCTGAGATGTCTGCTTGGCAGAGTTCTTGTACAGACCATAGATAAAGTCTGTCAAATAACATCAAATAAGAAGGCACCTTCCTACTCAAGGTGGTTCAGAAAGCTCACTGTAGTCTGGAATCATTCTTGTGCTAGCAGACCTGTATCTTATACAGCTGCTGTGAACTAAACACTTTGAGTTGAAGTAAAGATGATTTTTTTCTTTTTTTGTTTGAGGCTTTAACGGTTTGGTCCAGCTTGGGCAGTTTAGCTGAGAAGAATGTAATACGTTTCCATGTCACAGCAAGATGCTGTTGAAAGGGTTTGGGGAATTCTTAGGCTAAGTGAAAGACAATCTGAAAGTTTTTGAAGAAATGGAAGGCAAGATTGGCCTCAGTGTTCAGAAATCAGGGCCATACAAAGATAAATTCTTTTTAACTGTCACAAGGTATCCTTCATGACTGTGGCTAGGGGAGGAATTGCACATTGTTACATAGGTAGCTGTTTTGATATAGCGGTGTAAGATACAACAAAAGCTATTCTAGGATGTCAGTATAGTACTAACAGGCACAGCATTCCTCTACATACTGTAGTTGTGTCCCTTGTCCTTGAAGACTGCCTTTTTGCTAGCAGAACTTCCGTTCACCCATAAGGGAAAGTCAGATCTTCATGTTTCTGACACGGTACTCCATAAAGATAACTCTTAGGCCTCATCAAAATATCAGCCCCAGTTTTGAAAGTTAATTTGAAACCTTTTATTTAGGACCAATCATCTGAAAATTATGTAAAAAGAAGGAATAGCTCATGTCTTACTGGGATTTTGTATCTGTAAAACACCTTGATCTCCTTGATCTCCTGAGTTTTCCATGTTTCCATGGAGTCCCGTAGCTTTAGAAATCTGCGTCATGCATGGAAGCAGCTGAAAGATTTTAGCCTTTACAGCATTGGATGAAGGCATTGAAAATATGAAGCTTTGCCCTACATTGCTTGCCCATATTAAAAATAATCTAGTGATGTTTTCTTTATTAACTTGTGTGTTAGAGCAAGGATTTCACATTTCGCCAAGGAAGTACCTCCTTTGTCACAGGTATGACTTTTACCCTTCTCTTAGAAGTTCATGCCAATGTAACCAAGTTATGATTTTGAAAAATCACAGTAGGTATATGCTTAACAGTATCCTTAATAGAGCACTGAAATATTGTCGGATCAAGTCTAGACATCAGAACAAAGTGAGTCTGTCTGATCATCTTAAGGTAATGCCTGGGCAAAGAAATTATGCATAGCAACTGATGAGATAGAGGCTAGGAAGTGAGCAGTAGATACATACATCTAATACAGAGCCAAGAGCAGGAGACAGAACGTAGGAGTCCTGGAAAGGAGGCTGGTATGGGGAGAAGGAAGAACCAGCTGTAGCTGGGACTGACCAGGTGAAGAAAATGGTTTGCAGTAAGGGCAGATGGTAGAAAGGGTAGGCACACAGAAAAGGAATCAAGCTCAAAAGCTCAGACAGAAGGGGATCCTTTGACAGCTGGAGCACTTGAGTTCACACTATTCTTTTTCATATTGTGAGAAAAGTGTGTATATAATTATCATCTGGTGCTGGTCCTCACAGAAGGATAGCTACCCATGTCTGCTACAAGCTTTTTATTAATTTAAAGAGCAGAGTCTGTGCAGTGTAGTTAATGGTTTCAATGAACTGAGTTGGTGATATCACATAATGAAATTCCTGGAGAGGGGTTAGTTTACGATGTAAAAATTAGGAAATAACATACACAAAGCTTTACATTAAATATTCTTATCTATATTGCAGAGGTTCTGGTTCAGAAAGACATAGAAAGTACTTTTAATATGAATCATGGTAAATATTTTAGTTGTGTGACTACAGCCAAGATGGCTTCACCAAGGGCAAATCATGCCTGACTAATCTAGCGGCCTTCTATGATCAAGTGACTGCGTCAGTGGACAAAGGAAGTACTATGAATGTCATCTACCTGGACTTCTGTAAAGCCTTTGATACAGTCCTGACGACATTCTTACCTCTAAATTGAAGAGGTATGGGTTTGATGGATGGACTGCTAGATGGATAAGAAATTGGGTGGGTGGCCACATCCAAAGAGTTATAGTCAATGGCTCAATGTCCCAGTGGAAACCAGTAAAGAGTGGTGTCCTTCACGGGTCTGTACTGGGACCAACACTATTTAATATCTTCATCAATGACATAGCCAGTGGGATTGAGCGCACCCTCAGTAAGTTCGCAGATGACACCAAGCTGAGAGGTGCAGTTCATTCACTTGAGGGATGGGATGCCATCCAGAGGGACCTTGACAGGTTTGAGGAGTGGGCCCATGCGAACATCATGAAGTTCAACAAGGCCAAGTGCAAGGTCCTGCACCTGGGTCAGGGCAATCCCCAGTATCAATACAGGCTGGGGGATGAATGGATTGAGAGCAGCCCTGCAGAGAAGGACTTGGTGATACTGGTGGATAAAAACTGGACATGGGCTGGCAATGTCCAATGTCGAAGCCAGCGCTTGCAACCCAGGAAACCTGGGCTGCATAAAAAGAAGTGTGGCCAGCAGGTCAAGGGAGGTGATTTTCCCCCTCTACTCTGCTCTCATGAGACCTCGCCTGGAATACTGCATCCAGCTCTGGGGTCCCAGAAACTACAAGAAAGACATGGACCTGTTAGAGTGCGTCCAGAGGAGGGCCACAAAAAAAAATCAGAGGGCTGGAACATCTCTGTTATGAAGAAAGGCTGAGAGAGTTGGGGTTGTTCAGCCTGGAGAGGAGAAGGCTCCAGGGAGACCTTATTGCAGCCTATCAGTACTTAAAGGGGGCTTATAAGAAAGATGGAGAGAGACTTTACCAGGGCCTGTGGTGACAGCAGAAGAGGCAATGGTTTTAAACTTAAAGAGGGTAGATTTGGATTTGACATCAGGAAGAAGTTTTTTACAATGAGGGTGGTGAGACATCGGAACAGGTTGCCCAGTGGAGTTGTGGATGCCCCATCTTTGGAAGTGTTCAAGGTCAGGTTGGATGGGGTTTTGAGCAACCTGATCTAGTGAAAGGTGTCCCTTCCATGGGGTTGGACTAAATGATCTTTAAAGGTCCCTTCCAACCTGAACCATTCTATGATTCTATTTTTTGCACAGGTACAGTGCCCCGTTAAGGATTATGTTATCCACATAGGGGGCTGAATGAAAGTTTGCTGTCAACCTTCAGTCTATGTGTTTTTTTTTTCTTATGTGTACTTGGCTTTACAACTTCAATAACAATCTTTCAGCTTGGGGATTTCTATCTACATGTGTTGAAGTGTGTGTGAAAAACTGTAAATTATTTCTCATATTTTTCCTTTCCTTATTACTGGAATACTTCCATATCTTTCAGTACTTCAGTAATCAACATAACACTGCTTCATGAGGGACCATGTGTATAGAGGAATGTTTGAAAGGGCTTTGGATAGCTGGGTTATACATATTGTATACAAGTAGGGAAAATTTCAGAAGAGGTCTTACTCTTGGAATGGAGAGTGGTGGAGTTTTGAGACAGAAAAGAAACACCTGATTTACTTTCTCATAGCACTGATTAGAAGAAGTCTTTACATCATATTTTCACAGAATAATTATAACAATATAATACAACTTGATTATGAGGCAATTTTCACCTATATAAAGCCGACAGAAGCAGCTCCATCACTTTCTGTGCTAATTTTCTATGTAGCAGGCTAAAGAGGAATTAGAAAAGGAGAAAGAAGTGATGTTAAAGACTTTCTTTCAACTAGTTCTCCACAGTGCTGAAGTCTCTGGAGATGTTACATCAGCAACATAAGTTAAATCTGGCCAAAAATACATTACGTTGCATTCAGGCCTCATTGATTAGCTGTGGGAGACCTTTGCGCCACACTGCTCTAATTCTATTTGTGTACAGTGCAGACTAGTCCATAAATTTTGAGTCAGAGGATCATTAGAGGAACTAATTCCCTGTGTATAGCATAAATGATAGAATTTCACCCAGAGATTTCTGCATCAAACTCTGTTGTAAACTCTGAACTAAAACATTTATTTTGATAGACTTCTGAGGTTCCTTGTCTTTGACATCATGCTTGTACATCAGCTTTCTGCTGATAGTGCAAAGACTGATCCTATACCTGGTGACTGTGAATAGCGGGGAATTCTTTCTTCCAGTACATCTTAACTACTGATTTTTCCCCCTCAGGTATCTCTACTATCCAAGGGGAACAAAGAACTGTCCATCAAAAGGAGAGAACTTGTAATTCTGAACAAAGGGTTCAGAATTGTTCCTAATGAAGTCAACCTGCCTGTACTTCAGCTGAGGCTGTCTGATTACCAAAGGCACAAGCTTTGCTCGTTAAATAGCATCTGGATGGAATTCCAATGTGGAACAGCTTCAAGAGACCTCACGTGATATTTCAGGACAATACTGTTAACTTTAGCTTTGTTTACAGCATAAGCACTTTACAAGGAACATTGGGAAAGATGCTTCCAGGTTTATACATTAGGAGGAAAACACAATTCCCAACAGTACCTATCTTCTATTTTTATATTTTTTTTTAAAGGATTGCTGCCTAGTCAGGTTTTCTGGAACGATAGTTCAAAGCCTGTAACCTTATTTATATCCATGTATGTCTTCTATGGGAAGAAAAAGAGCTTTGTAATATGTCCAGACAGAAAATATATGTAGGTTCACTGTACCAGAATTAGAAACAGATTAAACACCATCAGTATGATTTTAATATTTAGAGGGAATTTCTCTACTTACATTTGGTTGGTAGCAAATTCTAACGCTGGTATGACATGTTAATAGTCATTATTTGCAACTGGCATAGCTTCTGAAAGGATTGTTATTTTAAAAACAGCTGTTTTTTCTGCTATTTCAAAATGTCTGTATATTATATGTCTATCTTTAGGCACACATTGTATAGATCTGTGTCTATAAAAGGTGCCATGTACATTTATATAAATTTTATATACACATTCATTTACTGTTTAACAGACTAAGTAAATTAAATACATGCTTTGCTGCTAATCAAAACTGTAGTACTTAAAAGCACTTTCAGAATTTCAATATTTATTCACTCTGTATTAAATGGAGAAAAAAATGTCTCACTGCAGTAGGAAAGAAGCTATTTTTTTGTCTACAGTTTAGTAAGGAGTACTTATTTAGTACAAAGGATTTTCTCTACAGTTGATACGTGGCAGTCATAACTGTTGAAAATAACCAGAATGCACTTGGTGATATAGCTTTACGAACTGTGTTGAAAATTATTAAACATTATAGTCATCACATGATTACTCATAAGTAATTTGATACAGATGTATATTGTGTATTCTTCATAGGCTGGCAAAGGTTTGTTTGTTTGTTTGTTTGTTTTCCAGTGGATAAATTGTAACCATAAATAGCTAACTGGCATTCATTTCCTAACAATTCAAGTGTATTACTTAATCTATAATGTGTGACTTCAACATCCTGAATTGTGAATCATTGAAAAAGGGCCCAATGGGCTGTGTAAAAAAAAAATAAAAAAACCCCTATCCTCTTTTCGCATATATGTAATGTAGAAAGTCATCAGGCGCTATCTTTGCATCTATACAATGGTACAGTAGTGATAGCAAAGGTCTGTTTCTTAAGGTACCACCATCAGGTAGTTACAGTTTCCACCATGAATCACCACAGATGATGCATTTCCTGCAATGTTACCACTAAAAATCAGTTCCTATTCTAGTTCAGAGTGTTAGTTTTGCTTTGCTAGAATGGAGAAAGGGAATGCAGTATGGTTAAATCTGATGGATTATAAAGTAAATCCACACTATATATGACTGCCAATGGAACTGATTACACTGATATTTTATCCAAAAAGACTTCATTTAAATTAAACCTTGATATGCTGGTCCTATTCAAATTGCATATGAATTCTCATAATAATTTTCCATTACAATAGCGTAAAACCAATCTACACTTAAAGTAACCTATTTTAATATATTTTTGCAAAAATGTCTTATAATTTTAAATTGTTGGAGTGCATTGAATGTCTAAGAAATAATTTGGACCTTATTTCAAGTGTGTTTTGAAATATTGTTTCTGTTTTGTCTGGATTTGTGTGATAGTGTGGTGTTCATACTTGATGACATTATTTTTGTTGAGAAATAGAGTATAATTAATTACTCTTATTGTGTTTCTCTTAATGTATTTTTAGTGCTGTTAACTTTGCAGCAAATTTTGTGCTCGTTTTTGTGACTGTGAAAAGTGGAATACTAGCTGGTGGCCAGCAGAGGAGAGCAAGACTTCTCCCCGGTAACTACAAGATGAGAGGTGGATTGGTGGCATGTACAGCTCTAACCACCAAGGCAAATCAAAGTAGGGAATCAGTGGTCTTTTCTGTTTCTTTCCTAGTGTTCACTGGGATTTTTTTTTTTTTCTCCGTGGCTGCAACTTGAACTGACAGTGCTGGCTGTTGTAGGAAAGAGCTGATGCATTTTACATGTAGAGCAATTAACTGCCACAGAAGATTCATTATCTAAGCTGTTAAGTAATTTACGGCATTAGTACATAGATGTTCTCCACTGAGATCAGGGCCCATTGTGTTTCCCATTGTATGAAAAGTAACAAGAGCCAGTTCTGCCACGAATAATTTCTGTATGGCTAAATACTGTACAGACAATATAGGTAGAGCATATTTAGGGAAACACAGAAACCAAAATTAAGTTGCCCAATATCATTCAGCAAATCATCAGCAAACTTGAGAATGGGACCTACATCTCCTGAGTTCCAGTCCAGTGCATTACTGGTATCCTTCAAGGTGTGTATCTTTTTTTCTTGTATGCTTGTAATCTTTAATGTAACCTGTTATCAGAGAAAATCAGAGAAACAGGCATAGCTGTACTTATTATTTAGCTAATTGAAAATGATTCCGCAAAGTTTGGTACTAACAATGTTGAAACACTGTACTAAACTACAACTAACTTTTGATTATTTGTGAGTTAATCTAAACTGTGACTTATGTAAGCCTTTCCTTTAGTTTGCTTGGCTGCAGTGAAGTACCTGAGATTATGTAGTATTCTGCCTTCTATTATTCATACATGCACCTACTTTCTACAGTCATCTGATTACAAGTACTTTCTCAGGAGAATGCACTCTGTGTGTATTCTGTAGCCTGTTTTACATATGTTTTGCTCTACCTGAATAATTTCCCAGTCCCCTGTCATATCCCTGAATAATCAAATGTTGACATTGGATCAAATCATTAGTTTTATTCCATAAGGGAATTCCTGTTTACAGTCACAGAATAATGTATTTAAAGACTATTTCTTACAGTCATTGTAACTTGTAGAATTACTGCCTGATTATTGGAATTTCGTATCGAGAAATTTGACAACTGGTTCATGAACTTATGGAATTATGTTAATTAAAGAAGAAAGGCCAACAACATTCCTTGCTAAAAACAAGAAAGCTTCTAAGATTGACTTCCCCAAACGGAATAATATACACAATTTTAGCAGGTATGAATTCTGTCATGCTTTTAGGAAGAACTGGCAATTCTGAATGACTGCATTTCAGGAGATGTGAAAAGAGGAAACCACTTGAGAATGTTTGGTTTTGACTGTATGAATTTGCCATGCATTTGAAGTTAAAAACTTCTCAACTGAAAGTTTCATCATGCAATTTGTCTAGATGGACAACAGCAATTGGAAAGAAAGGTCTTCTAATTAATTATGTTTCTTGACTTGCAGGAAGGTAAATCATACAAATCCTCTCTGTTCAACTGTTCTCAACAGGAGATGGTGAGAATCATAATGAGAAAACTAGTTATTTTAAAATATTTGACGTTTGAGTCCTCAAATTTCCTACCAAACTAAAAACTTAAATCTATTAAGATTTTGCTTCCATAATTGGGTAAGGATCTCTCTGTTCAACTGTTCTCAACAGGAGATGGTGAGAATCATAATGAGAAAACTAGTTATTTTAAAATATTTGACGTTTGAGTCCTCAAATTTCCTACCAAACTAAAAACTTAAATCTATTAAGATTTTGCTTCCATAATTGGGTAAGGATGAGGGGGAAGGCCAACAAGGCAGATATCCTGCTGGGAGTCTGTTATAGACCACCCAACCAGGATGAAGAGGCAGATGAAGCATTCTACAAGCGGCTGGCAGAAGTCTCACAATTGCTAGCCCTTGTTCTTGTGAGGGACTTCAACTTCCCGGACGTCTGCTGGAAATACAACATGGCAGAGAGGAAGCAGTCTAGGAGGTTCCTGGAGTGTGTGGAAGACAACTTCCTGACACAGCTGGTAAGTGAGCCTACCAGGGGAGGTGCCTCGCTCGACCTGCTGTTTACAAACAGAGAAGGACTGGTGGGAGATGTGGTGGTCGGAGGCCGTCTTGGGCTTAGCGACCATGAAATGATAGAATTCTCAATTCTTGGTGAAGTAAGGAGGGGGGCCAGCAAAACTGCAACCATGGAATTCCGGAGGGCAGACTTTGACCTGTTCAGGATGCTGGTTGAGAGAGTCCCTTGGGAGACAGTCCTGAAGGGCAAAGGGGTCCAGGAAGGCTGGACGTTCTTCAAGAAGGAAGTCTTAAAGGTGCAGGAGCAGGCTGTCCCTGTACGTCATAAGAAGAACGGGCGGGGCAGATGACTGGCCTGGCTGAACAGGGAGCTTTTGCTGGGACTCAGGAAAAAAAGGAGAGTTTACCGCTTGTGGAAGAAGGGGCAGGCGACTCAAGAAGAGTACAGGGATCTCATTAGGTCATGCAGAGAGGAAATGAG
>NW_008824808.1:3554350-3558049 GCF_000699105.1 Pygoscelis adeliae
AAATTTCTTTACTGAAAGAGTGGTTAAACATTGGACCAGGCTGCCCAGGGAAGTGGTTGAGTCACCATCCCTGGAAGTATTTGAAAGACGTGTAGATGCGGCGCTTAGGGACATGGTTTAGTGGGCATGGTGGTGTTGGGTTGGCAGTTGGACTCGATGATCTTAGAGGTCTTTTGCAACCTTAATGATTCTATGATTCTATGATAATTGAACTAGTTGTCCACTGTCATATTTTGACCTAAACTCTTTCTTTCCCAGCACCACTGTGTTTCTAATTTTACCAATCAGGACACGTTCCCTGACTTAAGCTGCAACTGGACTTACTCAGTTTTGCTCAAGATTTAGACTTACCGTAGCTTCAGTAATGTCTTTCGTCTGCCTCCATCTCCATTGGTGCATTATAAGCAAGTATAGATAGTGTTGGGAGTTAGCCTCAGCAATGGAATCAGTAGTCTGCTACACTCAAAATCTTGTCTACAGACAAAGAGGGAACACAGATTTTTAGATATGTATATGTGTGTATATATATATATAACGTATATCCCTGATTTTCTTAATTTGTATAGTTGAAATCTTAGCAGTCTAATTCAAGAATCATTATTAGTCTAGATCCGTTGCAGAAAAAGAAAGAATAATAATAGCGTTAAAATTGCTTTACAAACACTTCTTAGCTTCTCCCCATTTTGGGGGATTATGCTCACCCTTTCACTGCTCTGTGTCCCAAGGTCAGTGGTGTTGTTCTGGTGGGGGTGTTACCATGAGTTGTGAACATCTGGCGTCCTGTGCCAGGAGGAACAGGATGTTCATATCGATGGTTCCTTCTTCTTCACTCTAGGATCCACCACTTGGGATCATTTTTATACAGTTGCTAACACACTTTTACACCTTTGCCATTTCTTCATTGGTCTGCAGCTCCATGATACATCTGGATTTATAATGTATGGTGCATTTTACATGTACTGGATACTGGTTCTTTGTTCTCTTAGTTCCCTGTAAACCCAGTTTTGTCCAGGTCTGCGTTTTATTACTGATCATAGTTGAGTTGTTTATAGTCACCAGTGCCAAGTCTGTGCCTCACCTCTTATCCCGTACCTGTACTCTATACCGCATTCACTTCTCAAAGCCTCTGCTATCGGATCAGGCCTATATCTCTTCATACTACGTCATTATGTTAGAGTCATAAGTATCTCATTCTGCATAAAGTAACTGCTTTTTACTGCTAGCTGTATAAAACTATGGTTGTACTATACAAAGATGTTAAACAAAAGTAAAACAAATTAGAGGTACACAACTGGTCAGTTAGAGGAACTGCAAACACAGCTACAGCAAGTAAAACAAAGCTGCAGGCAGATCAAGACATACTCGGACAGAGCAAGGCTGACAAGCCTCAGGCCTGAAGCCTTTGGCCAGTATGAAGCTTATGGCCTGTTGTTAGCAATGGTACTGCTGTTTCGCAGAGCTACATGATTACAGCTTTCAGAACTTTTCAAAATGCACTGACTCTTGCTCTTGTGGCCTGTGTGCTGCCCTTAATGCACTCAAAAGGTATAAGTCATTAACACAGTGGCAATATTCCCATGTATCTGAAAAGAAGGCCTTGTTGCTAAAGTGTTGTCAGTACAGTCTAGCTTATGTGTGGTCAACAATATTCAATTAAGAGAGAGAATGTTTCAGAGCTTGCCAAAATGGTGAATTGTAGTTGCTGAGTGTGTGACCACATGGCTGAACAAGTGGTCAGATAGATGTCTTTCAGAGCAGCTAACAGTGCCACAGTAGGATGAAAAGGAAAAGATAGAAAGAGCAGATCCACCATACAAGACAGAAAATGAGTCTCTTTTTGCCAAAGATGTGGTCTGAATACTTAGGACTCACTGCCTGTGCATCTGGTGCAGCCTACGTTGCAGTGCTGACGGGTGGGAAGAGAGCACTGGCTTCGTGAACTGAGCAGAACATGCCCATAAACTGTGGTGTTCCAGCAGCTTGTGGGTATCTTGGACCCTTGATAGCAGGGCTCCATGAGGAATAGTTTGACTATTACTGCTTCTAGCTACTGAAAAGATCATGTTGACTATGAGGACATATTAGTAGAGGTTGGTAGGTCAGATAATTTGCTCATCTTTGCTACCTGGTCCTCAGGCAACATAGGGATGGAGTTGTCTCATAGACCACCTTCCTGAGTTTCTTCCACAGTGTCATACATGTGTTCTACAAATACATGAATACAATAATTGAAACAATGAATACAGTCATTGAAACAATGTTTATTGACTTCAGTTTTTAAAATTTTGTTTTAATTAACAGTATCTGTTATCAAAGGTTTACATTTCTTTAGCTTGATCATGACGATTAATTCTTTACCTTTTCTCAGATGGGTCCTGATACAATGGAATTATACAAGATGATGAATGTTGGCAGAACATGTTAGTTTGATGTAGTGGGTCTGATGCTCTGGCCCACAGCCGATGACACAGTTTGTGCCGGAAGGGTTTTGTATCTAGTATCTGCTGTGATTCATTTGTAGTCCAAATGCAGCCAATGAAAATAAACTGAGACAGCAGTGTGCCAAGCAGAAGCAGCACTGACCAATTTTTCACTTGTTAGCAGTGTTGGTATGAATGATCCTCTTCTGAAGACCTGTAGGAGCCAGCAACAGCACAATAAACCCTAGAGACTTTTGTAAAGCTCTACAATGCAATCTATTAGTCTTAAATTATGTTGTGCTGAATGGATCATTTCTGCAATTAGGTTTATATTGCAGAGAGTAGACATTAAATAAATGAGGGAGGTGTAGCACTCTGTAACTGTAGACAGCTATTTTTAAAGATACCTTCAGTGAGACTTAAATTAATGTTGACCTATTTGTCATCTTCCCTTCTCTGAGACAGACATTTCCCATGGTCCTTTACATACAGTTTGGATATCCTGTCTGAGTAAGGAAGCCTGGCAGTTGATTAGAGCTTTGCCTTGAGCGACCTGCCCACTGTCTTTCAGAAAGAATTTTTCCTGAGAGTTTATTATTAAATGATGATGCAGTAATAGTGATTTTTTTTTTTATATTGAAAAATAATTATAGAATGGATGGAAATTCAGGGGCTGGTGCCGTCGGAGGAATTTTGGCTTTTTTGATCATGGGGAGGTTTACACGGCACCGGGCCTGCTGGCGACAGATGGAGTCCAGCTGTCTCACAGGGGGAAAAGGGTCATTGCTTATGAATTGGCAGGGCTCATTGAGAGGGCTTAAACTAGGTTTGAAGGGGGAAGGGGATAAAACCGGGCTCGCTAGAGATGAGCCTAGGAGTGGCATGTCGATGCCGGGGGCGAAATCGATAGCCCAGCTCAAGTGCATCTACACCAATGCACGCAGCATGGGCGGCAAGCAGGAGGAGCTGGAAGCCATTGTGCAGTGGGAGAGATATGACTTAGTCGCCATCACAGAAACATGGTGGGGTGACTGTCATGATTGGAGTGCTGCAATGGATGGCTATAGACTCTTCAGAAGGGACAGGAGAGGAAGGAGAGGCGGCGGGGTGGCTCTGTATGTTAGGGAGTGTTTTGATTGTATAGAGCTCAACGATTGTGATGATGATACGGTTGAGTGTTTATGGGTAAGGATGAGGGGGAAGGCCAATGAGGCAGATATCCTGCTGGGAGTCTGTTATAGACCACCCAACCAGGATGAAGAGGCCGATGAAGCGTTCT
>NW_008824808.1:3560443-3560690 GCF_000699105.1 Pygoscelis adeliae
TAAGTAACTTGGGTTAACATGTTAGAATATGAGCCGGCAGTGTGCCCAGGTGGCCAAGAAGGCCAATGGCATCCTGGCCTGTATCAGACATAGCGTGGCCAGCACGAGTAGGGAAGTGATCGTGTCCCTGTACTCGGCACTGGTGAGGCCACACCTCGAATCCTGTGTTCAGTTTTGGGCCCCTCACTACAAGAAGGATGTCGAGGTGCTGGAGCGTGTCCAGAGAAGGGCAACGAGGCTGGTGAAG
>NW_008824808.1:3561057-3562276 GCF_000699105.1 Pygoscelis adeliae
GTTGGACTCGATGATCTTAGAGATCTCTTCCAACCTTAATGATTCTATGATTCTATGAAATAGCTGTTCCTGACATGAAGGAGTAACGGACAATGAAAACTACTGTGTTCCTGAACAGGTTAATCAACAATGAGCCTGTTTCTCATAGCCCTGTTCTCAGTAAGAAGTGACTGCTGAGAGACATGCTGGTGGAAATCAGTGGTACAAACCGTTTTTTCCAATAGGAAACTCACTTTGTTATCAGATTTCACTGGGTGAAACTGAGTCTACTTGACAGCACAGAATTCTTGGATGACTATTGAAAAGGTCCACTAAATGCAAAGCACAACAGTAATAATTCAGCACTGTTCTGCCGAAATCACTATACATTGTGGAGCATTTTGAATATCAGATCAGTCTACCTCTCTACAATTTCATTTGTTGAGACATGAGACTTCCCATACTCACTAAATACTTATAATAAGGAGGGCAACCTTATTCTTTCCAAGAATGAGACTCCATTGGTCTCCTTCATGCCTTTTCTGAACACTGTGACCTTTGCATTGGTGCATCTAGCACTGAGGTCACACACAGAAGATCAGGATACATTGCTCTAGAATCTGGGGATCAAGGAATTCCTGCACGGAAGGAATTCTTGCAGCTTTTTCTTACCAATGTAACAGGAAAACATGTAATATGGCTGCAATGTAGAGCTAGAGCAGTGAGCAAAAACCCAGCACACTGAGACTATCCTGGTGAGTACTCGGGAGACTTTGTTGAAGCTGCCACTATAAAGGCATTTTGGAAGTTGACTGTGCCCTTTTGCAGGATGCCTGGAAAGTATGTATAGCTTCCAATCAAAAGGAGTTTTCTTAGTTATTAGTAGTGGAAAAAGATAAGCTCTATATAAACCCAAGCTATGTCCAACCATTTTGGTATCCAAGCTTTAATTCTAAGTTTAAATCAATTCTTAACCTAACCTTTTATCACCTTCTGTTTCAATTGCTTCACTTATTCCTGCCTTGTTTTTGTCAGCCTATGAAGAGAAGATAGCATACTTAGATGTAGGGGAGAGATGAATTTCCTCAGGCTATTTTCCAAGATTTGTTCTTTGATTTTGTGTATTTCTCTGTAGCTGCACTGTTCTTTTGTACACCTCCGAAAGATCTAGAGGATGTTCTCAGTCCTTAAGCCAAACATCCTTGGCAACAAGCTGCATCTTTTGTTTAATGAAGAGCGG
>NW_008824808.1:3562316-3572564 GCF_000699105.1 Pygoscelis adeliae
CCATCTTTTTTGAATGTATGCTTGTTTCCTCTGTCTGGTCTCATTCCTGTTTATCAAGACCGCACATTGCAAATGGTCACTGTTTACTGCTTCAAAGAGACAATCCCAATGCATTGCATTCAAATAAACTTCAAAAAAATATTGAAGGGTATCCTAAAACATGTTTCACCATAATCTGTAAAAGAAAACACAATTAATTTTGGACTGAATTTCTGTAGTCATCAATGTAGCACATACTGCTTTTTTTTTTTCTAAAGCAAATTATATATTTCCTCTTCACTAAAATGTGTTAATTGCTTGACAGTAATTATTCTACATGTTTGCTTCATTACCAAGTAAAATATTAAGGCTTAAGTATCCTTAATGGTAGGGACTAACATCCTGTAGCTTTGAGTCATTTGTATGTTTGTAAAAAGCCTTCAAATTTGTTGGGTGTTTTAATATTATTCTTTCATATTTGAGGAAGTTTTTTGCAATTTTTTCATTCAGTTTTAGAGGGAGGTGAAGATTATTGCTGTGTGTCACTGGGATGAAGTAGATGGAGGAGGAGGGAAGAAGACTAGGAATCATGGTAAATATTTTGAAATTTCATTATTACATTTAAGAGTTCTGTTTAGATGAGACAAGACAACTGTATTTTTGTAACATATGGGAGAACTTATTAGTAATTTGCATTTCTGTACAGCTTTCCAGCTAAGGCTCCAAAGTGCTTTATAAACTTTATTGAACTAAATCGCTTAGTGCCCACACAAGGTAAAGGTTAAGATCTTCATCTTAGAGATGCAAAAGCTATACAAAGAGACAGAGAAGCTAGCCATAGCTTAGCTCTTTTACCCATGGACCAGAACTACGGAGTGGAAGTTTTTGTTGAGTGAAACATCTCATATCATGGGTGAGAACAGCAAGTCCTTGAGAATTTGTTGTGGACCTTTTTCACTCCAAGCTGTAGGATCAAAGTCTCTTGCTTCTTTGACTTGTATTTTAGCAATTACATCATCTTTCTTCTCTCAAAATGGAGATCTTACATCTAAGAATATTCTTATAACTATTTACTTGTTTGAAAAAAGAAGCTTTTCTATGTGTTGCTGAAGAGGAGATAAAATTTAGTTTCTATGAGCTTGACTCATTTTCCAGTCCTGTTACTCACACCACAGTTAGTCATTTATTTAAAAAATAAAATCCCGAAGCAGAAATGTAGTGATATAAAGCTGGATATAAAGACAAAAACTGGAGTGGTGGATGGGGGTGTGCAGATGCAGCTTTGCAGAAAAGGACCTGGGGCTCCTGGTGAACACTAAGTTGAACATTAGCCAGCAATGTGCCCTTGCCACAAAGAAGGCAAATGGCATCCTGGGCTGTATTATGAGGAGTTTTGCCAGCGGGTCAAAGAAGGTGATTCTTCCCTTCTGCTCAGCACTGGTGAGGCCACCTCTGGAGTACTGTGTCCAGTTCTGGGCTCCTCAGTACGAGAGAGACATGCACATACTGGAGAGAGTCCAACAAAGAGCCACAAAGGTGGTTAAGGAACTGGAGCATACTAACCCTCCAATTGTTTTGGATTTTATTTTATTTGCTAATACTGACAGCAATGTCTTTTTAAATGTTGGCTTTCTACAAATTCCTATTAGCTTGTTAGCCTGTCCCTCAGGTGCACATTAATAAAGTCTTTTAAACACATTCAGATTTTTGTTTTTCCTTTTTGATTCCTGACAGTGTCATTTGCTTCCTAACTGTTAGACTTCTTATTTAATATGCATTAGCCTGAAACATTCCATGAAAAATGTGTTGAACGTGAATTTTAATATATTTCAGAGACTTAATAGGTATTAATAGAGCAATAATACCTACAGTAGCAGGCACAAACTGGATTTGTAGCTTTACAGCTTGTAAATTACAGCCAATGTATTGAGGGCAAACACAATTAAGAGAACATAATTTGAACATTAAAGAGATTGTGTTTGCAATCAGGACATCTGCCAAAACCGTATCCAAAGATGTAGAGGTCCTCTACCACACTTCTTTTGCAGCATGCATTTATACAACCCCTGATGTCTTCATCTGTCTAATTGAATTAAGTATTTCAAAGTACTGCCAGAAGGATAATTACTACAGGAATACCAGATACAAATACAACTTAAGTGAAGGTAATATTTGTAAAATGTGGTCTGCCGACAGCCTTGGATATAGAACTCTCTGTCTATGTGAGGAGATGGAGGGATTCCTGTCCTGTGTGGGGCCCCACAGAGAAGACAATTGGCTAGTTGCTCTGCTACTCTGTTTTCAATCTCTGACCTGAAACTACATTGGCTTGAGTCAATCACCTATATGAGAACATCTTTGAACTCTGTGTTCCTTCAAGAAGAAAGTGATCTTCCTAGCTGGAGCTTGAGTGTGGCTGAAAATCAGAAGGGAGAATCCTTTGCAGTTTATAATTTCCCAGGGTTTCTGATAGTTTGTCTGTTTTGAGATTTCTGTTAAGCAAAGGAATCTAATCTTCCCGAGTCTTTCTCTGACCCCTGTATGAAATGCTGTCATGTTCCCAACCCTGGTAACATCCCCAAACACTTAAGAAAAATCCCAAACCCAGGACCTAATCCCATGTTGATAAAGAACTTTGAAAAAGGATTCTGGTAAGAAGGGGTGAAACATGAAATGCAAGGTTATCTGTCTGCATTGGACAATATGCCTAAAAAGTGATCAAGAACAAACAGATGCAGTGAACATTTAATCTTTCGCACAAGTAGAACTTTATGTACATTCAGTCCTTGGTTTGTCTGATGCAACTACCAAGAAGGGGCTGCTTTGCATCGGTTCTGATGGTAGAATTTGATATATGGTACCTATCAGTGGGGAACAATTTCTTTGAACTCAAAAGAAATTGCTTCATGGAAGCTGGTCATATCAGATCATTAACAGATCACAGATGGTAGATGACAGCCACTACTTATAAAATCTATTCTCAAAGCAGTGACTGAGAATAGAAAGGCCGATTAAAAAGCTATGGACTAGTCATCTAGCTAGATGATCATCACAAGCTCAACAGCTGTTTCATGTCTATCTCTGCGAGTCATGAGTGATTTTAGGCTTTGTTTTTCCTGGCATACAGCTGAAATTCTTGAGTTTACTCTCTAGGTGATTCAAACAATAATAATTTACTGTTTATATGTTTGAATCCTGACTATGATCATGTAACATCTTTTCTTCCTTTCTGCAGTGGCTCTTCTAGGTGCATCCTATTCTGTTTCCCCCGTCTAGTTTATATATTTGTTTCTGTTGCTCTCTAACACTCTCTGTTGTAGTGAGCTTGTAATAATTTTCACCAAAAGTGGGCTGGCTGCTCAGATCTCTTACAAGAGCTCTACAACACAGTGAAAGCCACGTGCTCTGTAGTGCCTTCTCACAAACAGCTCTTTCCCACCTTGAGGAATAAAGGGCAGGGCTGTTTCCAAGTTGTGTGGTATTGATAGACGTCAGCATTTCCAAGGAACTTTCCCCTTGTTTGACAATGATACTTTTAAAAATAGTTTTATACATTTACATTACACTAAAGAACCAACCAGGGCCTTTTGGCCCAAAGTGTGCACACCTCCACATTTTACTTTATTGACAATATGAGGTACTTGGATCACCAGTTGCCAATTGTATTACCACTTGCCTGGCAGTAGTCTTGAACACTGATTGAAGGGGACAGGAGAGGAAGTGTCATAGTGTTATTTCAGTGCCAGGGTGTTTTCTCTAGATGCTCTGCTATGTTTTACCTTTGGGCTTTGTTTCAGGCTCCCACCCTAGTTTCATGCTATTCACCCTATTCATCAACCCTATTTTTAAAGCTTATATAGAAATCATGGCAACTTGTCAGAGCATGAAGCTGTCTACAGCTCTGTCTGATTTACAGAGAAAGCATCATTACGCTGTACACACGCCATGACCAGAGCAGAAACATCACTGGTGGCTTGAAGCTGAATGTTTGATTTGGGAATGACAAAAGAAGGATTTTCTGTTGTTCAGACACCAAGAAAAAAGAAAGAATCCCTATCCTAGAGGGAAGTGGACAAAGAGCACCGTATTTGCTTTTACCTACCACAGCAGGAGCTGCCTGGGAGAATCAGAGGCCAGAACAGCAGACCTGAATGAAGTCTTTTTCTGAGGCCTCTTCTGCCTCCGGTCAGTCAGACTCCTCTCCTAGGCTTCAGTTATCACCCACTAGTCCTTCCTTGTATGCTGTAAGGACCAGTATCCCTACAGAAAAAAATGTGCCTTGAATAACTTTAAGGCTTTGTAGCCCTTTCAGATTCCCCTATGTTAATATTTGTATGTGAAGCTAACTCATGCAGTAAATTAGGCGACTGTTGATTAAATTAGAGTGATCTGAGAGAAAAAAAAAATAGACGCTAAGGAAACATTCTTAAAGGAAGTGTTTTAAATGGCTCAAAATCTTCAAACTGCTGCTGAGCATAGCTGGAAAACTAATTTGGAGTTTCATTTGTTTCCATTCTCAGAAATGACACAGATTTGGCAGTCGTGCTCTAATGTTAATGATTTAAGGGACTTACACCTTGCTTTATGAACGGAATTCAATCCAGCCTTAAGGCCAATAGGCAATTACTGGAATAGACATTTGCATGACCACATGCTTTTAAACTCTATATATATTGTAAAAATGCTAGGGGAGGGGGTTACAGGGAGACAGCAAACTCAAGAGGAAATCCTAATGGAGGAACTGCATGATAATCTTTATCTAAGCACATAGGTCATAAAGTGCAGGAGGAGATGTTAGTAATATTTGTTTCACATTAAGAAGGCATCAGGTCAGGGAATGCAGGAGAACTGAATATTATTGAAGCAATCAGACTGAGAGTGTTGGAGTCCAGTAAAGAGGTGCCTAAAATTAAGAGAATTTTCTGAGAGCAGTGATGGCAAATGGCCACGACTATTATCCAGGTAAGTTTTTGAATGTGGTAGCAAAAAAGCAAACTCTTGAAAACCTGGAACAAAATAAAGGAGTTTAAACACAAAGTTCTGAAGGATCCATTCTTGATCTCAGCAGTTGTTCTCCCCAAATTTTAGAAAAGTGATGTCCTTGGTTAATATAAAATGGTATGAAATGTTCCTATCCTAGTTTTGGTAATCTTGTTTGTATGTGTAAAGAACAGAAGAAACCTCAAGAGGACTACTACTGATAATGACAATTTTTTTTTAACTTACTATGCCAACTTTTGGTTCTCACTGCCATCTAACAGGTTCCACAGCAGTTTTTCCTGTCTCTCAGTGCAGATCTGCTCTGGATCCTTCTTTTTTCCTTCCTGTTTATTCCTACAGAAAGTGTTAGACATCCTCTTCATAACAAAAGTGTTGGATTGAGATGGAGCTATCTCTCTAACATGCCTCTAAGTTGTTTTCCTTTAGTTATTGGATGTCTGACTTGTAGCTTGATGTCTTCACATTTGATTAGTGAATGCTTGTCACTTAAAAAAGTAGAGTAAGATGGAGAGGAGAGAAAAGCTTCAACAGGAATGGTAAAATAGAAGCATCTGTAGTCTGTTTTCCATTCTTTAACCATGAACCAAATGAAGCCATTTCTCAAGCCATTTCATGTAATGTTTAATCAGTGTTTAAGTTATTTTCAGACATTCATACTGCTCTTTTTAAGTAAGGGCTTCTATGTGCATATAGTTATTTTGGAAGAATACTGCTGGACTACTTGCATGTGTGGACACTCCTTAATGCGGAAAGGAGTCCCTGATCTCTTTTAGTTTAAAGTATCTGGGAAGGAATAGCTTTAACAATATCCATGTGCATAAAAGCAATGAAATACAATTATATCCTGTAGTGCATTTACTAGTGCAACTGGTGCAAGACATGTTTTCCCTTCTTTCTTTCTCTAGGCCAATAATCTATTATTAGAATAATAGAAAATAAGTCTGTAAAGAATTTTGGGATTGATTCTTTTGCCTCAAAGTAGTATCAGTAAGACCTGTTTAACTTCTTGCAGATGATTGTGTATAACCAATTATTTTTTGGATTTTTTTGCAAGTTTCAAAGGTAGGCCCTTTATGAGTCTTTGAATGACCAAAATCTCAGTTGTTCTTGAATGGAGAAATGATAACCAGATAGACCTGCTACCTGTAATAATTTGTATTCATTCTCTTGCTCTAGTTGAACTGATGTTGGTAATTCACCGACTAGTGCAGAAGCCTGACAGCCAGCAGTTATGCTCTGTTCTCACTCAGAAGTTAGGAAGACTCAGGCTGCTGCCATCTGGGATAACTGAGCTGCTGCTGACTGTTGCTGTATAATATTTGCAATTATTCTGGACTCTGCCAAAACCCCTGAGGAGGTCATGTGACTGAGCAACACTCATATTTTAAGACTTGAAAATCTCTCCAGGTGCCCTAGCCCACTATTTCACAATTGTTAACGTTAGGAAGCTTTTCTTGTTGTCTAAGCTGAGCTCCCTCACTTTAAAGTCCAGTTTAAATTCCTTATTTATTATTCTTTTCTCTATGAATATTGTTATTTTTCTCTTTGCAAAAACTTTTTATATTCTTGAAATCTATTTCTGTGTTCTTTTCAGTCATCTTTAAGCTGAGAAGTTTGACTCAATTTTTTATTAGAACCCACTGTCTGAGAATACTTATGCACTTAAAGTCTTACTTTCAATGGGACTTTTGCCATTGGTTTCTCTGGAAAAAAGTATTGAACCTCACTGCCAAATTGTTATATTTTGGATATTAATGAGCCCTTGAAATTGATTTTAACATTAAACAGTTGTTTAAAAAAAAGCCCTCTCTTCTTACACGTCCATTTAGAGATTGTCATGTATGAGGTAGAGACCTAAGTATCTGATATGTAATTAAAAATCAAGAGAAAGTTAGTGGCCACAATCTTCAACTTCTGAAATAATCTTAGCCTGTCTGTTTCACTTACCTTACCAGCTAAATCTTGCTTTCAGATTTGTCATCTGCTGCAATGACATGATAAGTCAACTGTACATACTATGTTGTACCTAATTAGTGCACTTGTCTCTTGTCCTTTGCAGACTATCTCTTTCTAGGTAGTCTGACACATAGTTATTGTTTAGTTTCACAAGCATCGTTTCAACACATCTGCAGACAAGTATGGGTCCATGACTTCAGATAATACTGCCGTGTTCTAATTGCAGTAGCTACAGCAATATGTTGGCCTTGCACTTCTTGTTCTGGCATGGCTGGATTGCTCACAAACTGTAAGAATGATTCTAGAAACTTATAAACAAGGTTCAATCTTTCATTAAGGTAAAAATTGTTTAACAATTTTGTTCATGAATTCTAACATAGGATAGTGTTTAACATCAAAAAATGTGTTCAATGCTGTTTTCTTTTTGTTTTGTAATAAATTGGCACATAGTTCTCAGGCAGCTCATGCAGCTAGAGAACCTGTTTAACTGATGGACTGTTGGGTACAAATTATCTTTCAATTGATTAGGTCATGGTCATTTCAGAGAAAAAGAGCTTTAACGTATGATCAGTGCTCTCCGCAACCCAGGAATCTGAATGAAGATCAAAGCTCAGGAAACTAAAGGCATATGAAAAGCAAGATAAATGCAACATGCCATGTTAAATATTTGAGAACTTATGCCAAATGGTTATTGATGAAATAATAAGATCAGAGCTAGAATTCATCAGACAAAATCAGTTTTGAGTAGTCACGGGAAAATATCTTGCTGTCACAAGGTTAAACTAGAGCTATGGTTAATACGGGGAGTGCTCTACAGGTTTAAACATTGTTGAGGCAAGAAGTTGAACAAAGGTATAGCAAAAATATATGAAACCTTTGCATTTAGTTGAGAAAACATACTGAAAACTATCTGAGCAGCAAGAATGGGGAAAATCATTAGATATTGCAGGGAACGGCATAGGCCAGAGAACAGGTTGTCAGCACAGTAGCTTGAGATAAATGATAGGTGAGAAATGGAAAAATCAAACAGAGGAAGGAGAAGAACAAGCTAAGGCTAAATGGGAAAGTAGCAAAAAGTGATAACATGAAACACAGCATGGGATTGTGAACTGTGGAAGCTGATCGTATATGATCCATGTATGTTCCTTGGCACTACATAATCAATTTAAGTACATAGATTATCAGTTGTTTTTACTATTTACTGTACTTCATCGATCAAGTCTTTAAGAAGGTTGGTTTTTTGGTGGTTTTTGTTTGTTTGTTTTTGGTGATCTAGACCGCATTGACTAAGCAATTAAATTTTAGTATTTTATTTTGGATCAGAAAATTGTTCACTTATGTTAGAATATGCTATGTATACTCTAGAATATGAAGTAGTGTGGGTCCTGTCCACGTAGATCATCAAAGGTGTCACAACCTAAACCTCAGAGGACTAGATTACATGTGCTTTGAAGGAAGTTCTGTTTCTATTATGGTTTTGCTGATTCCCTGGAAGGAAGTTAGATTTATTGGTCTTACTCCTGGAAATCTTTGAAGAAATTGTCATCAGCTTTTCTATCCTCCATTCTTCAGATAATACGTCTTATTTAAGTGAGGAGTTACATCTCCCAACTTATAGCTCAGCAACTCTGTATTTGAATTCCTTTAGAACTCTTCAGTGGTATCTGTTTTTTAAGCATTTTTTACTACTACTTTTACTGATTTGTTCTAAAACCTTTACTACTGGCTCTTCAGTTTGAGACAACAATTCTCCCTGCAAACCACTGTGTGGGTGAAGAAACCTAAGCAAGCTCCTCCATAGTGAAAACCAGTGCAAAGAGTTAATCATTTGTACCCCTACAAGTGTGCTCTGTTACACCCCCATCATCCATCAGCCCCACAGAGCCCATGACCCAGAAGCCTCCTGCGTTTTAGAAAGATGTTGTTATTGGCCATTAGCAGGTTGTTGCTGTTCTATCATGTTCTATACTTCTAACATGCCAAGACTAAATGCTGGGTTTTGGTGTGGATGTGACTTGCTCTTTTTGAGATTGTCTTTTTTTTAGTTGTTACCTTTGTAATTTACTGTTTAATGGTGTCAGTTTTAATTTGTTATTCTAAAATTTTTTTTAACAGTGGTTTGTATTTAGTCTGAACTTGTACTTCTGCTCTGTTTGTACTCTCTGAAAATGTCTTCATCTTTTAATCTTCTAATAAGTTTCCTTATTATTATATAGTTGTCCCTTTTTTAGGTTATGTATTCTTTCAGTGACTGTTTTTGACTTGTCTCCTAAAAATATGTCGAATTTAAATAATCATGATCACTATGTCAGTATCATTTTGATCCAAATCCAATAGTGTACTCAGGAATCAAACCCGCATTTCTTCTCCTCTTCTAGACGTTAGTTGTTTCAAGAAAATGTAGTTTAAATAGTGTAAAATTGTTTCTTATGCTCCATTGTGACATTTACCCAGTACGTATGGAGATAAAACTCCTCCATTATTAGTCTTCTGCACTTGCAGTCTTTTTCTTGGCCACTCCTCTGGATGATTAAGAATGTAATAATAATATTCCTTTTCAATTTGGGCATGGAAAATTCAGTCTGTATGGATTCAGTGCTTCTTATTGACCTTGTTAATATTTGTATCCTATTTGATTCTCAGCTTTCTTTAACATGTAAATACTCCTTCACAGATGTCACTACTATGTTGTTCCTATATAATTAGTTCACCTTCAGTATTATCATGCACCACAGATTATACTTTTCACTGAATTTTTGGGATATCATTATTATCACATATAGCCAAGCATTTCAGTCCACCACCTTATTTTTAGGTTCTTGCAAAGTATTTGAAAGGGTGATCTTGAGCTGATCACCTGTATTTATAGACCTACCATAACAGAAGTTTTATTTGCTGGCACTGTAATTCACTATTTCCTGTTAGAATTTTATCAAATTTTATGTTAAAATTTATTTGAAAATATCATCTCTAGTTCAATGACTTCATCCCTCAAATATCTGTTACATCATGCTGTTCTCCTTCATGCCTGTTGGCTTTTTTTAAGTCTTAACTTTAAAAGCTCTTCTGTATTGTTTTTAGTTTCAAATGTGAACAGATGATTTCTCTTGTTTTGTACAGAGACATTTCTTTCCTTATAGGCTCCATCTATCCCAAGCTTTCCCAAGTCACAATAAATTAAACCCACTCTGTCCATTACTGTTTTCTGAGCTATGCCTTGAGTTAACTCAACAGGACCTCTCCTCTTTGTCTGGTCCTAGTCACGTACAAGAAGCACTTCAGAAAAATGCTATCACAGAGATCTAAGCCTTG
>NW_008824808.1:3572631-3573657 GCF_000699105.1 Pygoscelis adeliae
CTTCCCATGGCCTAAGGAGTTAGGATTGTATTGTCCTCTCCCCTGACTGGAGTTCCTGTTGCATCCAAGTTTCCCACACTGCCTTGCTTGCTTTCAGCCTGTGCCTGTATACTCTTAGCATAATATACATGAGCAGAAAAGCTTGTAGTGGGGTGTTTTCCACCTATAAGTTTCTTGTAGCAGGGATGTTTTGCTGGCTGCCCAACTTGGAATGGGAGCCAACAATGGAGATGTCATCCCTCAACTTGATTGTATTCATTGCTTCCATAATAATTCCTTGATTACCTGTTTGTTCTCTTCTAGGTCAGTTGCCAACTAGGTGAATGTAGTTCACCAGGAAGATGGAAACATATAGAAAGCAAATAGATAGAAAGATAAGAAAATCCTTGGGTGAGTGTGGGAAAGCACTAGAAGATTGTAACAACTGAGGTCTGACACCCAAGAGTCAGCTGGCAGTACAGACAGTCAAGCCAGGCAGGCATGCTCAGTTTCAGGGTGCATCTTAGCACAAATGAAATGATTTTTTTTATGGCTGCTTTAGTGAAGCTTCCATTAAAGCCTTGGCAACAGCCCACAGTAAGTCTGTGTTGAAGAGATTTAACTGCAATTGGTACAAATAATCCTTATGCAACAGCTGAGTCAGTGCTTGAGGGAGGAGTGCATGTTTTTCACTTGTGTGTACAAGAAAGACGGGAAAAGTCTCTCATCCTTTGCACACCCAGGAAAAATGTTCAGGATGTCAGTGCTGTGTTGCTTGTATTGAATTTTATTTGCAGTGCTGCCTCAGAAGGCCTCTGTACAGTAAAAACTCTTATAATCAGTTTAGGATTTCTTCCCTGAAAACATAACCTCTGAACCTGCAAGTTTTGTTTGCGAGGAGGCAATCAACGCATGGTCAGTTGAAATCTCTTTGACACGTGGTTTGTGGCTTTTCCAGTGTGCTTCAGACAAGCATTTTCATGCATTGTGAGGCCTGTGCAATAGAGATAAGCCCAGCCCCATGCTCCTGAACAAGCCTGAAAAGGC
>NW_008824808.1:3573680-3588319 GCF_000699105.1 Pygoscelis adeliae
TTCTAAGTTGTAATCCAGATCTGCATCTCAATCTGGAAGCTTGAATCTATCTCTATTTTACATGCACTGACCCCCGCAATAGCTGAAAAGATTTATGTTTCTTCAGGACAAATAAGGGTCGATGGTTCATTTGCCTGGCTTTTCTTTTGAGAGCCCCTCTCCATAGCAGGCTTTTGCAGTTTGCTCACAGCAAAGCTTCACTTGCGTGTGTGACCTTGTCGACCACTGTCAGAATGTCGCTGCCATTTGTCAATGCCTCTGACACTTTGCTTCTGAATGTTTTGTTGCGAACTGGTTATTGAACTACTTCTGCCACTGCCAAGAGATCCGTGCTTGTGAAACTGGTGACATATACAGATGTCTGTCACCTGTGCGCTGGGAAAACGTCCAGCCTAGCAGGCCATGAGATCAGAGTGCTTAAATGAGCTGTGACAACCATGTAGCGTAATGGCTGTGGCTCTCTGCTCCGGCTGGCAGGGTTGAGGAGCTCTGCAGTATGTAAGGGATTTTTCCTCCTGCACAAGTAAAACCCTGAAAGTGAGAAGCACTCTTTGCGCTTCCTTGGGACTCAAGACACTTGAGTTTCGCTTCTTTCTCTGCTCTTTCATTATTACTATTAACATAAAGCGATATCATCAATATGGTTAACATTTCATGTGTGCACATGGCATCAACTTGGCAAGACCCACAAGTAAGCTTTTATAGCAACTGCTAATTGTTTTTTCATTTTAGAAACCTGAAGAACTACTAGTGAAATTAATCATGACACAGCCTTTTAAATTTGATATAATTCAATATTAATTAGATTTAATAAGCAATAGGATGGATTGAGACATTGTTAACAGGACACAGAATCTTTAAGCCCCCATCTGAAAGTCAGTGCTGCTTACAGATTAGTGAGGTGATTTCCGTGAATTGAATCTGGCAATGTCATTGCAGTGTCTCTGGCAATATCTGGAGTGGATACATTTTGCAGTTCACTCCACAAAGTCTTCATTATTCATATTCAGAGACTGGCATGAAAATCTTGCATGGAAATCGGGACATAAGTTGGGATGGTGCACCTAGCTGTGTAGTGAAATAACTGGAATGCTGAACCTCAGAGCTTGGAAGCACTTGCAGGATCCATAGGTTACCCTGTGACTGTAGATATGCCACCTCCAAATTAGCTGCCCAGAGGTTAGGCTCAAGAGGACTAGAATGGTTGCAAAGACATGTCAACTTCACTGCTGACCAGAGTTTGTAAAGCCCTGGGTAGATGGGAACTTCTCAGAAATTTTTGCAGTTCTTCCGTGAGTGAAAGGAGGTTCCCTTGGGTATCAGCTTAACAACTTCTGTAGACGTTCCATCAGTTTGAAAAATAACCAAGAATAGTGTGTACAAAGAGAGCAAAGGAGTGAAAAATAAGGTTCTTGTCAGCGAATATATTCTTTTTACTATTTTGAATTCTACAGGTAGCTACTTCAGCTGTCACCACAGTATCTAAATAACGTCGAGCAATATGTTAACATGTGTGAATAGCCTCAGTCAGGAGTGGCTTTTTCCTTCTTTCATACTCTTTTCATCCTGAGAACTGAGTATATATTTCTGTAAGGAAAAAATGGAAATGCGGTTTGTGTAAAAAATGTACCTAATTTTTTATTGTTTTGCTTTTATATCATTATATATACATACATGTATAGATATAAAATACTATATCTCTATATATTATAGATATATATTATATGTTAATATATTTTTATAAATATATATTTATATCTGGCCTTTTTGGAAGCAATGATGAAGAGATTCCTCAGGCTTTGAGAAGGGGATGCCATTTAAAGTAGTGATTAAATGCAATGGAAAATTTAATATATGGAACAAAGAGAGCTCAGGAGCAAATGCCTAGTTATCTGCACGACCAGTATCCCAACTGAGGCTGCAGGCTGGATATTTGTTGAAGGAAAGCAGAAAAATTATGCTTTGCTTCCGAGATGTGAATGATTCAAGACTTTTGGAGAGTATGGAAGGATTACAGCTTTCCATTGATCTTGTACCTAAGCCAGTGAAAAAGAAGTGCTAAGTATGGCAGTGTAGCTTGTTAATCCTTTAGCACAGCTTCCAAGAGAAGAAAACACTAGCCAGCACCCATGCGTTGACATTTCTTAAAGCTAATTGTTCTTATCAAATGTCAAACTGAATGTACGTTCAGATGTATGACCTGAAAATTGTATTTGAAAAAAAATTCAGCTGTGGTATAGAGATGGCCAAGCTGGTTGTTTAGCTGCTTGTGGCCTCTGGTGCCAGGTTTATATCATGCAAACAGAAAAGGACTGGGCTGGCATGGAGTTCTTGGGATAAAGTTGGGTTTGTGGCTGTGGAAGCAGGGAAGGCAACAGAGGCTGTAAAGACAGTATTTCCAAGCTGGCTGAGAAAGCCACCCTCTGGGTTTGAGACACCCGCATGTGTCTTGTGGGTTTTTTTAAACATATGAAGGGTTTGACACATACTTGAAAGAGGAGAAAGACTGGTCATCTCTGAGAGAATACAGGGAACCATCCTGTCAGAAAATTTGTTTTCCCCATGTTGCTTAATTTCTCATTTTGGTAATGCTTATTCGCACCGCTTTGATTTGCATTCACTAATGTTTCTGTCCCTGTATATATCCACTCCTCAGGGTAAGCTGGAAGCTGCTTCTGTCAATAGTCTGCAAGCTTTGTGTTTTATTTGGGAAGAGGCCAAAGGTAATGATGATTCTGCTGTGATAAGAGCCAGTTTCCAGGGAGCTGAGAAATTCAGTCTCCAATGAATTATCAGCCCAATCTTTGAGTTTCTGTTCAGCTGTCTGCTCCACTTGACCACCTCCTGGAGAAAAGCAGACAGGCAAAATGGGCAAAATCCTTACTCCCTTCTCTAGAAGGAAAGGCAAAGGTGCAGAAAAATCCCAGCAGCTCTCCTCTCTTTTGCCTCTTCTGCCTTATGTCACCCTGCATTAGGATGGCTGTTCTGTCCCTTTTTACAATGCTGTCTTGAAAGGGAGGAGACCACAGCTCCACCAGGGGCAGAGCAAGGAACACAAGGCAGGAACTGAAGATATGAGACTAGGAAATAAACGTGGCATGCAGGGTCTTTTTGCCTGGAAATTGCTTGGAAAGGGAATAAGGCTCTCTAAAAAGGGCTAGAAGTAAGCAAATATCACTCCTATCTTCAAGAAAGTGAATCTGGAGAATACAGGCTGGTCGGCATCACCTCGATCCCTGGGAATGTGATTAGAATGAATAATCCCGGAAACCATTTCCAGACACTTGAAGTTCAACAAAGGAAAAAGCAAAGGCATGCGTCGAGGGATGGATAACCCCATGTGCCTGACCAACCTGATAGTCTTCTACGATGAGATGACTGGCTTGGTGGATGAGGGGAAAACAGTGATGATGTTTATCTTGACTTTAGCAAGGCTTTTGACACTGTCTCCCATAACATCCTTAAGACAAACTGATGAAGTATGGCCTACATAAGTGGACAGTGAGGTGGATTGAAAACTGGCTGAACAAATGCACTCAGAGGGTTGTGATCTGTGGCACAAAGTCCAGCTGGAGGCTGATCACTAGTGGAGTAACTTAGGAGTCAATACTGGGTCCAGTACTGTTTAAAACTTCATTAATGACCTGAAGGACGTGACAAAGTACACCCTCAGCAAATTTGCAGATGATAGACCAGATGAATGTGTTGCTATTCAGAAGAATTTCAACAGGCTGGGGAAATGAACTGCAGGAACCTCATGAAGTTCAGCAAAGGAAAAAGCGAAGTCCTGCGTCTGGGGATGGATAACCCCATGCACCAGTAATGTTGGGGGCCGAC
Organism: Pygoscelis adeliae; assembly: GCF_000699105.1. Taxonomy (NCBI): domain Eukaryota; kingdom Metazoa; phylum Chordata; class Aves; order Sphenisciformes; family Spheniscidae; genus Pygoscelis; species Pygoscelis adeliae. The sequence goes on from NW_008824808.1 coordinate 3,577,518, forward strand.
CGGCTAGAATCATAGAATCATCAATGTGCCCTTGCAGCAAAGGAGGCCAACAGTAGCCTGAGATACATTTGGAGGAGTTTTGCCAGCAGGTTGAGGGAGGTGATTCTTCCCCTATACTCAGAACTGGTGAGTCTCATCTGCAGTGATAGGTCCAGTTCTGGACCCCCCAGTACAAGAGAGATATGGACATACTGGGATAAGTACGGCAAAGGGCCACAAAGATAATTAAGGGACTGGAGCATCTCACATATGAGGAAAGGCTGAGAGAGCTGACACTGTTCAGCCCAGAGAATCATAGAATCATAGAATCATTAAGGTTGGAAGAGACCTCCAAGATCATCGAGTCCAACCGTCAACCCAACACCACCATGCCCACTAAACCATGTCCCTAAGCGAGAAGAGATGACTCGGGGGGGATCTTTTCCATGTGCAGAAATACTGGGAGTAGGGTGGGGGAAAAGAGGGGGTGGAGGGAAGAGAGCAGGGGAGTAAGGAAGATGGAGCCAGACTTTTCTCAGTTGTCTCTCATGTCTTTTTCCTGTCACAAGGGGCACTAATTAAAATACAGGAGATTCCACTTAAACCTAAGGGGAAAAAAAGTATCTTCACAGTTAATTGAAGGCTGGAACAGGTTGTCCAGAGAGGCTACATAGTCTCCATCCTTGGAGATATTCAAAACCAGCCAAGCAACATCCTGTGCAACCTGTTCTAGTTGGCTGTGCTTTGGGCATGAGGTTGGAGTAGATGATGTCTGTAGGTGGTCCCTTCCAACCTCAACCATTCTGTGGTCCTACCAATTAGTATGTGGAATCATCTGTGCCAATTGTCAAAAAAAAAGTTTGAAAATCCCATACAAAAGCACCTTGCTATTTCAATGTCAGTGATATTTTTTGTGTGAGGGTAACTCATATTTTTTAACCTTTGGGGTTGTCACTAAAAACTAAGTATAGATGTGCTTTCATGATGAAGCCTGGCAGCTTAGAAATGGTTTCTTCTTTTCTTCAAGGTTAAATGAAGATACAATCTTACTAACTGTTTAGCTGGGTACTGAGACTCCTCAGCTGCTGAGGATGTCTGTACACATGATAACTTTTCAACTGGGAGACCCCCTAAATACCTGAACTCCTAGGATCTTTAGACCCTGGTGAATGTACCTAAAGAAAAAAATAGCCCTCACTGTACCCATGCAAGATGGGGCTATAAATGGGCTATTACCCTGCTGGAAATGGATCTTGGTATCAGCTGGTGGCAGTTCTCAGAAAATCTCAATTCCATGTTCCTGGGTTCCTATGAAGAGTATAGAGAATGGCATAGAAACTGCCCCTAGATGGCTATATCAGCTGTACTAAATACATGTCTGATCAGTCTATTTCAGAAAGGGTGTAGCACATAGAATTGGAGTCTGGATGATTTGAAAGGAAAAAAGGGGACACTAACAACTCCCTCTCTGTATTTCTTTTCAGCTCCTATATTTCTAGCTGTGGGTCATTGTCAAGAAGCCAACCAAAAGCCTCCTAAGCATAGCGGTGCTGAACACAGCAACAGCTTCCCCCTTCTTTTCCTCCAGTAGCCGAGCAGAGAGACACATATCAGTGTCTATACTGGTCCCACATGTTCCAGCCACTGTTGGACACAAAAGGTAAAAAAATCAGTTGAGAGCAATTGTCTGACTGCTGAATAGCTTTCCTGCAAAGTGGGACTGAATGGGCTAGGACTTGCTAGCCTGGAAAAGTGATGGTGGAAAGGGGAATGTAAAGGTTAATAAACTAATTTCTGTTGTGGAGATGGTGGATCAGAAGCAATTACTTATGGCTGCTCATAAAGGGAAGCACTGGGGACATGAGCTGAATTCCCTCCTCACTACCTTCCCGTTGCCCCCAAAGAATGGAAAAAAGGGGGAAGTATTTATTCCTCTAGTGAAGTTGTGGCTGTTATTGCCACAGGAATGTAACAGTGGTGAGAAGTAAAGCAGGCTCTAAAAGAGCTGAGATACAGGGCAGGAGGAATGGCTGACTTTCAGTCTTCATTGTCTGGATGATACCTGTGACAGAGAAAACTCTCCAGCACAGATGGTAGGAGGTGCCCCACGGGAAGTTCACCTCTAAGCATCCAGTCCAGTCTATTGTTTGAGAGAGGATACTGGGCTGGACAGTCCTCCGGCTTACCCTTGTTAGGCTGTCCTTGTGTCCTCAGGCAGGATGGTATAGCAGACCTCAGAACCTGTCCTCTTATGAGCTGTATTTCCCAGAAGATAGATAGAATTAAGAATTTGTTCTTAATTACGCGTTTTGGCAGTATGAGCACAATTTCCATTGAATTCAACAAGGATTAGCACTTGTCCATGAGGGGATATTTTAAAACCTCTTAATGCAATTAGAATTGTATTAAGGTTGTAAAATCCATTGCCAGGACACGGGAGCTAAAGAAAGTGCCAGCAGAAGGAACAGGTTGTGATAGTGGTGACGTCATCTTTTCTCCCTGCTGTCATTCCTTGTGTCCCTAAGTAGTGGCATCTCAATTATTTAGTGTCACATTCCAAGTACAATAATTATAACATAATGCATCAGTAAGAAACTGTGAAGGTAAAGTGTGGAGTCTTCATTATAACAAAAACGATTAGGCATGCTTTCTGTATTTTTGCCTGCAGCATTATTTGTCTTGAATAGTGTCTCTCATCTTTCCTTGTGGTGATGATGTCATTGTATGGTTAGGCATTGAAACCCACTGATTATGGGAAATAATGTGGAAAAACTCCTAGATAAATGCCAGTCTCCATTTCACTATAAATAATGAGTAGCCAGGAAGTCAAAATATATTTGTTTTGTTGGGTTTTTTTCTGTCTCTTTTAGAGTTTGTTTGATTGGTTTCTGATTAATGTTTCTAAGTTGGGAGCCATGAATAAATCAAGAAGAAAGATCATAACTGGAGGGATGCCAGTCTGTCTGAAGGTAATTTGTCTAGTCTGTGAACAAAGGTGTTTATGGGTCATGACTAGTAATGGCATTCTTAGTGATGTTTTCCACTTGAACAGACAACCTAATGAATTCACATACAATATTCTGAATCCAAATAAGTGGTGGGTATCTGATCAGAAAAACATGCTTTTAGTGTTTTCTGGGACAGTGTTTTATGTCAGAGTATGGTATGGCCATAATCTGAGACAGCGTCCCAGTTAGAGAAGCATGAGGTTCATGGTTATTCTGGTCTTTAGGGATCTTACCTAAACTTTAGGATATACAGATCAATAGGGTTAAGAGTCTGTATCTGCTTTGATTCACCAGAGAAATTATTGTGCCTCCCTGCAGACCTCCAAAGGTCTCTTGATCCGACTCTCACCCTTTAAAACCTCCACTATTCCTCAAGTTCTTTCTCTCCTAATACATAGTCTTTCACATACAAACTCTGACTTCATTTACATACTCCACCCAAAGGCCTTTGTGCTGTCCTTTCTAACCCATCACTCTTTAACCAGCTGTCACTAAGTTAAAATTACACACACTCCACCATTCATAGCTCCTTAACTTGCAGCACGTGTATTCAGCAGCAGATGGAAGCAGGAAGAAAAATTGCCTGTGCTGCTAGGTTTCATTTCCCAAGGCAGACAGAGGCTATAGATCAGGAAGGAAGAAGAAGGAGACTCAATAGGAAGATGCACACAAACTTTGTAGTGCTGTACAGGATGTCTGAACAGCTGTAATTAAGCAAAGAGCAGGGGGGCTACTCATGATCAGAGAGGACAGGCGGCTTGTAGTGAGACTGGGAAAGAGCCCTCAAGTTATGGCAGACTGAGGTGAAAAGGAATTTCTGAGTAAGGTGAGTTTTCAAAGATCACACAGGCTCAGGTTTATCTCCAAATAACAGCCTTAGTCTTTGCTATTCTGCAGCAAGCTGTTGCAGGTGTTTTCTGCATTGAAAATTAAGCAAAGTGGTTCTATTTCTTTTGTGTGAAGAATAGCTACATTTTAAAATATTAATTTCCCCAAATGTGCTGTATTTTTTGAGTACTGGTCCATGATCAGTCCCAGGGACTGCTTCCCTTGCTGCTCTGTGTCGGCCAGTCTCAATGTGTGTTTGTGTAGGACTAGGGATACCCATTAGCCAGAGCAGGGACAACACTGAAATGGACATGAACACCATGTCCCCCTTTCTGCAGTGGACAGCCTTGCCCTCACCTTGCTCTTCACAATTTAAAACAAGCTTTTCTTATAAACTAAGGACAAAAGTATTCTATATCCCTCAAAACTTCTGGTTTCTGCTCCAACTCTTTGGACCCATCTTGCTCCGCAGTTACTGCCCTTTGTCATTCCTTTGGCACAGCAGGAACTCAAAGCTTCCCTGACCCAGTCGCCTCTGGATTCCTGTTGGTGAATAGGTGACATAGTTGCTTTGTGGTGGAGAGGCCCTCCCTGACATAGCACAGTGCTGTCTGGCTGATGTGATGACAACTCGACTGCCACATAGGTATCTGATGGCTGGGCTGCTCGCTGACGTTCATTTAGAGTCCTGCGCTGCTCCCCGTTGTGTCAGCACAACTGATTGCATAGCTGGCTGAAAAACAGCGTTAGGCTGGATCCTTTTCCTACTCTAGTTCCCTGACAGGCCTTGCCAACAGTGGTGTGTCAGCAACACAGGGATACGACAGGGCAACCACAGTGGGGAGGGGCTGTTCAGTCAACAATGCTGCTGAAGTTATAGGTTGGCCTGGCACTTAATAAATAGTAATAGTGGAAAGGAGAGCATTGTCAGTACACAGAACACTATGAGAGATGAAAAGTCTTTGGGCGGAAGGAAAATGACACTGGGAGTTTGAGCTGTGCATGCAGAGTATCCATACATGTGGTAAGAAACAGAGCATTTGGAAGTGTGGAACATGGAAGACCTACACTGTCGATTGTTTTTCTGGTCCCCTGCAAAGCCAGGTATGGGATTCAGTCAGCCCACATTTACTATTTCCCCCAAATGGTTGACTACTTCAGTGCCTGGCCTGAGTAAGAGCTACACGCATGTGGATGTTTGTAGCAACTGTGTTTATTAATCTCCGAACGGTGACAGGGTTCAATGAATGAAAATGTGTCACACTAAAATGTATGCATAAAGTTACATGAGATTGTGGGACGGAGAGGAGTGTTACCTCTCATTCAGTCAAGAGTTGCTAATAGGCCAGTCAAGTACAGCAAATAGCGACCGGTCTTTTAAAATAACATTTCCTTTTCCTTCCATAGTTTTAATCCTCCTCTTGTTATCTGTTGAGTAAGACAGAATAAATTTGATGGGCACTCAGAAGGAGGGTGGAATATTGATGGAGCTGGAGAACCTAAAAAGGGAGATTGGCTGAAAAAAAAGTTAAGGTTAGCATGCTTCAACAGGAAGATGATTGGAAATGAGTCAGGAGTGCAAATAGTCAACCTTCCAGATGTGATCTGAATACTAGAGGCTTGTACAGGCTTTTCTTTCATTTCTTCACCTTTGTCTTTTATAAGCATTTGAAACTGGGTTGTTTATTTTGTAGATTGGAAATAAATACTTCTCTGTGCATTTCACTTTAACCTACTTTGACCTGAAGGTGATTTTTAAGGTAACTGATTAACACAAGACATTTCTCACCCACAGATGTGGTGAATCTTAAAGGCAAAGTTCTGAGATGCCTGAAGAAACACCCAGCTCCAGGGTCAGGAACCTGCTAGCAACTACGGTAGGTCGGCACAGAACCGTGTGAGCCTGTTGAAGGGCTGGCATTGGAAACGTCGGGGCTATGAGAAGTGTCATCCAGGGAGGGCTTATAGCTAAGAAGGCTCCCCAGCATGCAGCAAGTCAGCAGAGAACACATCCGAGTCCCTGAGACTTGGATCTTCTCTGAGAAATGTGAAACTGTGTTGTATCACTACATCACAGGCACCCATCCCACTGCTCTAGCAGTGGTGTGCCAGTGCAGAGCAATGCCAAGAAACCTCTTCTCTCTAGTTAATGTGGGTGAAAGAGGAGGTAACGCTGTATAACAGAGCAGAGCTAGCAGCTGAGATGACTCAGAGCAGTCAGTTTTAGCCTCCTAGGACAGGCAAGAGTGCTTAGTTCCCTAATGCCTTCCCTCACTGACTTAATGTCTTCAGCGTCTGATAAAGTATGAAGAGAATTAGATTATTTCTCACTCTTGCGCACTGGGATATTTTAAGAGGAAGCTGTTATTGCTGGCACATAATTGCAGTTCACAGTTTTGCTGTCCCCAGTGTCTTGAAGGTGGGGGCAGATGTATTTGTCATCTACCCATAACATCCCCACTGAGCAAGCAAGAGGATCGAGGACTTGCTGAGAGGACACTGTGAAGAAACCAAGAGTATCTCCAAGTGCTAGAAGAGAACTTTACAAAGTGGTTAAAAACAGCATCCCAGGAAGTGGGTTTTGGGGGAGTCAGCAGTCTTTGCCACTGTAGTGGCTGGAAGAGTCCTTCTGTAGCTGAAGTTCCAGAAAGTTGCCTCAGGATTTCATCTAACAATAGAAAATACTCCCAGATGATGGTCATGGCAGAAACCTGACTTCCAGCTGCCCTGCCATATCTATAAATTAGGCCATTAGCCTGCTACTCACAATTCCCTCCTGCCATTTGCAGTAGTAGCACAGAACGACAGGGTCTAATGTAATATGATATGGAAAGTTTTGAAGTAGATTTAAATTTAAAATGGAAAATGAAATGATGATCCTGTGTGTAAGGGCTGATGTAAAATGTATTCCTCTTGCCTAAAGAATTTACTGGGAAATATATTGCCAATTATGCCCAGCTCTCTCTGCTAAAAGTCACCAAATACAGCCGTGGTTATTTAAAGAGCTGCCAATGCAGGGCAAATGGGAAGAAAGGAGTGGAAATGCAAAGGCACCTGTGAGGCTAGCAGATGCATTAAAAATTGGGAATAAAGAGAAATGGCTGTGTTACTGACAAAGATAGACTGACTGCTAGGGAAACCATGTTTCAAATATCATCTTTGCATAGGTAGCTCTCAGAAGTTTGGGGCAGGTCCTTCATGCCCTAAGTTAGCATTTCACTGACATAGAAAAGGCAGAAAGGTATTTGAGACTCTAGTATTCTGTTGTCAGCATCCTCCACATCAAAACCTTGGAAAAATGGGGTTGGATTTTAATTTGTTTCTTTTCAAACAGTGTTTCTGAGTCATGTGCATGTCTGCTGATACAGTCTCTGCAAGTCGAGATGAACCAGACTTTTTTCCCAGAAATAATATCTGCAGTCCCTCAACAGCACTGAATAAGGTTTTCCTGGAAAGTAATCTGCATATTATCTTGGAAAGGAGAATTATCTCCTGTAACTGGCATTCTGCAACAAAATGAACTGAGCTTATATGAAATATATAATCAGAGAAAAAAAAAGGAGTGCACGTTCTGCTCTGCTTTGTCCTTCTGTTGCAGTAGCTCTCCATTAGAACAGTGTCATTAATCTCACAAGAGTTCCGCTGGTAAAGGGTGGGTTTCTGAACCAAGCCAATGCATATTTGGTCCTGAACCCATAGCCTATGTTCATTCTCTATGTGTTACATTACCGGGCTTTTTGGCGTAAGCACTAAGTTTGATGGGTTAGGCAGGTTTGATTATTCTTGGCCAAGGCATTAAGCACAATACAAAAGCCCAGCCATGAAAACCAATCACAAGGACAGAAGTGGACATGGTTGATCTAGTTTTACTTGCTGAGTGGCATTTCCAGGAAATAAAAAGAACATTATAGTTAAAAGATCCCATTATGAAGTTGCTGTACCTTGAAAATGAAGCAACCTTTAATGTAATAAGTAGGCACTGTGGCATTCAGTAAAATAAAGAAGTCTTTTGCCTTTAACTTTACAGCTAAAATCAGCAACCTTGGATTACTCTATGGATGCAGCTTTTGTATACAAGCAGCAAAGGGCTTTGACTCAACTTTCTGAGAGTTTCAAGGTCCTTATTTCTATAGAGAAAGCTGTGATCCTTTAATGACTGTGTTACTTGTCTAGAAACGGTCTGAGCTTTTTCTAAAATTCTTCTCCTGCATGATTTTTTTTAAAAAGCTTATTCACCTCAGTCCATTTCAGTCCTTGGGACCCAAATGTGTTTGACAACTGTCTGCCATTGTAGGAGGTAGGCCTTTACCTTAACGGGTTTGGAATTCTTTTGCATAATATTTGGGAAATAAAAAGTTTGTTCTATTACAGTGTGCTGACATGCAGAAAAAATAGTTTGCTTGCTTCGGTTTTGTAGCAGGTCTCAGGCTGAATAATTCACCTCAAAATCAGCACTCAGATTGGTTTTCAAAGACTCAATTTTCAAACATTTCATGACTGTGTGAGACATTTATTTATTTCCGCTTTATTCATTCCAGCTCTGAGCGGCAGCCTCATCTGGATGAAAAACACTAGCATTTGACCATGGCTGGGAGTCTGGTTTCTAACTCATGAATAACTTGGCAGCATTACCAATTTAGCTATTATCTCCTGCTTCTACATCTGTCTGTGAAGAACTGCTTTCCAGGGGAAGTATCTGACAAAGCAAACACACACAAATGTATGTGTAAGTGCATGCAAGACACTAGAAATACCACGCTTACACAGAAGAGCACTGTGCAGAAAATCCAGGTCAGGTGTTGGAAACTTAATATAGTCACGTCGGTACGTCACAGCACTTGGGCTAATAAGCCACATCTCTGACCAGGTCTCTGTAGTATAGCAGCAGCGCAGCTTTGATCTTCCGTTTCATTTTCTAATCCTGGAGGTGGATCTCTCTCAAGGACCTCCAGGCAGCATTTTGTTCAGACAGGTGGAACAGCCCCACGTGTCACAACACTGGAGGTAAGGCTGCTTCTCCTGAGGGTTATGTGGGAGCCTACGTGCAGATGTGTATGTCATGGTGTTCACTGGGTTCATATCTCCTAGCTGCTTATGCTTCTAAGGCTTCATGTTAAGGAGGAAGGGTATGAGCAGATTGACTTTCAGAAATGCTGACAACAAATTGTTCCCATTAAGTTCAATGGGAATAGTCCTGGAAAGAAGCTGGTGTTGACTAAATGCCTTCGACATGCTAGCAGTCCCTATACGTTCCTTACTGCAGAGACATGCCAAGTTTGATTAATTATGCTAGGGTAGTACAGACCAGGATGCAGTAGAAATAGCATCTGTATATATGTCAAATTGCTAATGACAATCCTGCCTACACTTCATATTGAAACAGTTCCAAGACGTGTCAGAAAGAGGAGGTGTATAGTAACTGACAGTGAAGAAAGCAATGTGAAATTTAAGCAGTCGTCATTAGAGCTTGCATCTAAAAAGCAAAATGAGATTACTGTGAGACTGGCTAATGAGCTGCGACTCATGAATTTGAACTAATATCTGGCTTGATTGGCTCCTCGTAGTGCCCTCTCAATCTGCAGATGAAAGAAAGGAAATAGTTTACATTTCAGTATGGCAGTGCAAACAGATGAGACATTGATTAGAGACCCCTCAGTTTAAAAAAGGAAGGAAAGAAGATAGACCCAAATGCGTACAACATCTCCTCAGAGTTATCCTAATAAGGTAGAGTTATTGCAAGATTTCCAGATGATTCACAGTGCCTGAAGTATCATGTTTTCATGTTCTAGCTCTCTGGATCTTGGAGATTTGAGTTTTCTTTTCTGAATTCAACTCAGAAATTATTTTGGTAATTACTTGGTCAATTGTTCTAGCTAAGGAGACATTAATCCAGAAGTTTCTGGATAGTCTGTTTCTATGAACTGATCTTTCTTTAAAGCTTTACAGCAGCAATAAAAAATATTCTTCAGCATTCCACTGTAACTGGCCATTTCAGCATGGGGAATATGCCACCTCCATCAGCCCAGTGATTCAGTGTCCTTGCTCTGCCTTGAAGGACTGAAAAATCCCCAAGTCATAGGAAACACAACCCAAGGAGAAATGCCAGGCAATAGAAGATGGTAAGTGATTGAAGTGTCATATATACATATTGCAGTCTCTATGGGGAAGCATTTGCTGTCCTTTGGAGGCAGTTTGATCACCTCCATATGGACTGTTGAAAATGTCACAGCCTGCAATTTAGCTCACTAAGAAGTACAAGATGTTTTCTTCCTTTTCCTGTAGATCTTTCTATCACCTGCCATCTTCCTCAGCCTCTTCTAGAAACTGCAAAATTAGGAATGACAAAACACGCAAAAATGAATCATAGGTAGAAGTGACAGCTCAGAAATATCAAAATGCGCTGTAGGTGGGACTTGATTTAGAATGGAACATGAAAAAGAGCAGGAATTCTTTGAAAAAAAAGAAGTGATATACAGAAAGTGGAAATCTGAAGGCTCTGAAAATCCTAGTGAGAAAAGAAACGGCAAAAAATCAACACAGCCAGGCGAACACAGCAGAGACCTGTGTAATTAAGCTGCCAGATGTGTTAGACTTTGCTGATCCAATTTGTTCCTGAGCATTGGCTTCTGTTTCAGTCAGACCTGTCCAGGCCTCTCATTACTTCTACCTCTTTAAATCTAGGATCAGTTAATTTGGTTCACATTTGCTTCCACTTTACAGGTTTATGTGCCTTTGATGACTTAGTATTCACAATAAAAGACTGAATCATAGAATCATAGACTAGTTTGGGCTGGAAGGGACCTCTAAAGGTCATCTAGTCCAACCCCCCTGCCGTGGGCAGGGACATCTTCAACCAGATCAGGCTGCTCAGAGCCCCGTCCAACCTGACCTTAAATGTTTCCAGGGATGGGGCATCCACCACCTCTCTGGGCAACCTGTGCCAGTGTTTCACCACCCTCAGTGTAAAAAATTTCTTCCTTCTATCTC
>NW_008824808.1:3589640-3603022 GCF_000699105.1 Pygoscelis adeliae
GGTGTCTCTTGATTCCCCCAGTCCCCGCCTTTGCCTTCTGCGGCTTGGGCAGTGTGGCTTGAGCACTTGCCAGTGAAGAGCAAGGCAAAAAAGTCATTGAGTACCTCCGCCTTCTCGGTGTCCCGGGTAACCAGGTCTCCCGTTTCCTTCCGGAGAGGGCCCACATTTTCCCTCGTCTTCCTTTTATCCCCGACATACCTATAGAATCTTTTCTTGTTGCCCTTGATGTCCTTGGCCAGATTTAATTCTATCAGGGCTCTAGCTTTCCTAACCTGATCCCTGGCTGCTCGGACAATTTCTGTGTATTCCTCCCAGGCTACCTGCCCTTGCTTCCACCCTCTGCAGGCTTCCTTTTTGTGTTTGAGTTTGTCCAGGAGCTCCTTGTTCATCCATGCAGGCCGCCTGATGTTTTTGCCTGACTTCCTCTTTGTTGGGAGGCATCGCTCCTGAGCTTGAAGGAGGTGTTTTGTTGACAACCCAGAATGATGTTTTGTTTGCATTGTTGCAATAGCTAAAGCTGAGTCAGCTGCTTTAAATATAATTTTACAGGTTTAAATTCTCCTTCTTTATATTAAAATGTTTTTTTTTCCTTAACCATGCCTGCGATCACTTACAGTGAAGTCTGTGAGCCAAAGCGAGCTGATAAACTATGAAAATTGAATCTACTATGAGTATTGAATATGCTATAGTACCAAGGCCCTACTGCATGTCTGACTGCCTCTTTAAATGTAAACATGGAATTACAGGAACTAGCTATGTATGTCCACAGTGCAGCTGGCATTCAAAGTATCCTTCGGGGGCATGCAGTACAACAACTGCATTTATTTCTCCATTTTTAGGACACGCTCTTGGATCTCATTTTGCTGAAATCACAACTTTGAATTCTTTCCTATAATAAAGCAAGGCTTCATTTGTATCTTACAGGTGTTCAGACTTTGGCCTTTTGCATAGATGTGACCTGGATCTAGACCAGAACCAACCTTTTTTTTTGTTTGCTTCATAAAAGACGTGCTTCATAAGCGAGACAGCTCCTGCCTCAAAGAGCTTGTGGTTTGCATGTAGGCCCAGAGATTGCTGAAGGATGCTGCTAACAGGTAAGGAGGATGCACAAAGTAGTAGTGAGACGGCTGTGGGTTCTGGAGTACATAGCGGCCTTGAACATCTACATCTCTGGGGAGAAACTGCAATGGAAACCACAAAATTACTTGGGGACAAAGATGCTTCTGCACACACCCTTTCATGATCCCAGGACAATGGTAAGCTGTGGCACACTGTGCCTCTCACCTTTAATTCTGTTATGCCAGACAATGCATCCAAAATATCTGACATTTAAGATCTCTGGGGCCTCTGGGACTTAAACAAATGTTCTGCTTCTCACCCTGGTGCCATTCAGCCAAAGTATTGCAGCAAAGTGGGGAAGGAGGTTTTTAATTCTGGAGAAATTGATAGAAATCCTTGTCTTGATTTCAAAGAGTTTCATCTCAGGGCAACAGAGCTGAAATCAGCTCTTCAATTCTGGAGAGGTCAGAGCCAGGGAAGCAGAATTAGGTGAATATTCTGAAGGATTATCTCATCTGTGTGACTTTATAAGTAAATTTGCTCCTTTTTTTTGATCTTAGAGAGTGACCACTTATCTAGAGAAGAGAAAGCCTTGGGCTGGTCTGAGGCAAGAGTTCGCTGAATGCATCTGTACTCTCATACATGCTCCTCGTTCTGAGAAACATCAGGGCAGGCTTAAAGAAACACTGTAAAGGGATGCCAAAGCTTCCAGGGAAAATGTAGCTCTTTTCCAGCTCTGTTGGAGCTACCTTGTGGAGCTTGAGCCAAAACCCAATGTAATTTTACACTCTTGGGCTGGTCTGAATATGCATTCCCTTTGACTGCAGACTGCCACATTAGTGCTGGCACCAGCATTGTCCTTCTAGAAGGAAGGGAAGGGGAGTTGTTTTCAGAGGGGTTTTAAAGCATGATGGGTTTCTTGCAAGCATGCAACAAGATGTAATTACTGTAAAAATGGTCATGTACCATCTTGTTTTAAAATGTGTTTTTCCTCTTGCAAGGGAGGAGGAATAGACTCAGACAAAAGGTGAAAACACTATATGCTTTTTATTGCATTTGTTCTTCATATGCATTGTATTGGCTTTTATCCCAGGAGGTGTTAAAAAGGAAAGTTGTGAAAACCATTTCAAAGGAATCAAAGAGCACCCAAAATACTCATGAACACAAACAGTTATGCTGCATATATACAACCTTATGTATGGTCTAACTCCTGACCTTGCAGTCTAATGCACTTCTGTGCTGGGCACACAGAATCTCTAAAAGCAAATTACTCAGCGCCAGCACAAGGAGCGGACATTTTTCCCATGCTTTCTACCAAAAGCCCATGCCTCACACAATAGTACCCATATGGCTCAGGCAGGATGAGATCCCTTCATGGGATTAAACACTGTCCCAACAATGCTTCTCCTCCACTTTACCCAAAAACAGTTGATGGGGTGGCAGGCTGCCAAACTTAAATTTCAGCCATTAATTTCTAAGTGGCAAAGAGAGATGGGATTAGACTGAAACTCTGTCCCGGTTCACTCATTTCTAGATACTAGGATCAGTATCCCTAGAAGAAAAAAAAAAAAAAGCTACATTAGCACAACTGCCCCTTTGGCAGCCTCAGAGCTAATTATGGGCAAGAAGGGGGAGGAAAGGCTCTCATGGAAGGTGACAGATCTCAAGTGAAGCCACGGAGATAAGTTAGGGGATGGCCAGAGACACAGATATTTGGACAGGATGTTAGAATATCGATGCGAGTCATTAAGAAATGCACATGGAGAGAAATATTTTGTGAACCCTTTCTTCAATGTGAACTGTTCCTGTTGTACAGGCAGAACCGTTCCCCTTGCACATGCCACCACAGGCAACTGCCCATAAACCTTAGAAGCACTAAATCTGCATGTGCAGTAAGACCATATAAAAGAAAGGAAAAGAGAACTGAACATAGATCATGAAAAATACAGAGACTATTAATAATATATGATGAAGAAATTAAATGACCACCCGGAAGCTATTCTTAGACATAGTCTTCAACTCAGTTTGTTAAGGTTTATGAAGCCTATCATGCTCTTACTTCTCTTTGCCACAGTCCTCGCAGACAGAGGTGAGAGGGGTCACCTGGGTGGATTCACCTGCAGCTTCTGTGAGGCTGATAACCTGCTGATGCTCTTGCACCACCAGTGTGTAGCTCCTGGTCTGCCCCTGCCTCTCTGCTGTTTCTCATTCTGTCATTTGGCTTGGCCTGGTGACAACTCCTCATCCTAACCCAGTCCTAGCGGCTTAGCTCTAGGCATGTGAGTGGGGTGCAGCGCTGCCTGCCTTACACTGAAAGGGCTGTGCTGACAAGGCTTCACCACCTCCTTCCTGCTGGCAATGTCAGCCTTTGCAGGTCCTGGGGAAGGAAACTCTCTGTAGGGTCTACATACCATCTGTGTATTTCTCTCTTTAAATCCTGCACAGGCCCCCGTAACAGTCCATCTTGGAGACATTTCAAATTTAAGTACAACTATAAAGAAAACCCAGCAGGCAGATAGGAGCTACCATGCTATCTTTCTTCTTCTTGCCTTTGTCCTTCTTTCCCTCTGTCATTATTCACAGGACTATCCAACCCAAAACTTGAAAGAAAAGACATCTTGTGTGTGTTTGGCCTGAGATAGGCTTTGTTATGTTTGACCGTGTAATTCCCCTTTGTCACTTTCACTTGTGACAACGTGTGAAATGGTAAGTTCAAGCAATGATATGGTGATAGGGATACCACAGGCTTTGTGTGTAAGAGGGTGTAAAGAGATTAGCATTAGTGACTGGCTGTATAATGCACACACAGATGTGTACATGTAAGAATGGATATTCCTCTAAAGAAAATCCTTGAGATCTTTCCTCCCTCTCTCTAAAATATCATAACTCACATTTTCTGCAAACTGTTTGCGAAGAGAAAGGTGTTAGCATTAATTCTGTTTGAACATCAAGGCTTTTTCTCATGGGAAACTTCTTTCTCCTTCCAGATTTCCTGCAGTACTTCACTGTCTGAAGGTGGGGAGGGACTTTCATGCTGAGATGTGACAGGATCAGGCCCTCTGTTGTGGTTGCATGCTGGTGACTGGCATCTCCCCCCGCCCTTAAGGAGGGCTTCTTCATGAAGCATGCATGCATACATGCATGCCTTCTTCAGAAGCTCTTACTGAGTGTATGAAGGGAGGGCAGAGCCCATGTTCTCTCATCCCAGCACAACCTGAGCACAGAGTGCCTGGTTAAAAAATGGGATTGTAACAGAAGGAGCCAGTGATCTCTGGGCGGGTTTTAAAGACTATCTATCTGATGGATTAACTGACTGAGCTTTCTGGCTGTCCTCCCATCCATGCTGGCTGCCTTTTTTGTCTGGATGTTGGCTAAGAAGAAAATTGTCATAGATTATCCAAGAGGCTCAGCCCTTCTTCCTTTTCAGAAGCTGGTGCAGCATATTTCCTTTCCTAGAAGTGCTGCCTTCCACAAGTAGCACAAATGTATGTGCTTTCAGAGCTTTATCCGATCAAGTCAGCTGGGTTGCTGTAGCATTATTTTTGCAAGCAATGCCTCAACTATCCACATCTCCAAAAGCAGGGACATAGAAGAAACACTATGTGGATGGGTAACCAGTGTTGACTTTCTCAGTCTTGTTTATTTTCCCTAAAATGGTCTCTGAAGTGTTTTTTTCCAAAAAGTACATAGTTGTAATTAAGAGAGAAAAATGAGCTGTTAATCAGAAACACACTCATTGCTGTAACAGCTCAGATACACCTGGGGCAGAGATCGCCACGTGTGATACATCCATATTAAACAGCATATGGGCAGGCTTTTCTTTTCATGGTTGCCTTTATAATTAAAAATTAGTATTGTTCTTGCACAGATGTCTGGATGCCTCAGTTGTCTACTGCATCCTCAGTTATATTCAGTGCTAAAGAGGAAAGGTACTTAGGTTGACTCTGCAAACAGGATATGCTGAGCACTTTTTATGCCTTTCCACTGGACCTGCTAATATAAAATAGAAATGCCAGTGATTAATATACTGAAGTGACTGTTGTGTAAGGGATAATAGACACTGAAGTTTAAAGGTTAATAGGAAGAACTGCATCAAATTCACTTGGGATTCACAGAGGTAATGTAGTTTATGAAGTTGCTATTAAGCTCCTTTCTTCCTTTCCTGGATACTTGAGTGTCCCAGATTCACAGAGCAAATCCAAGAACACATGTCTACATAAAGTTGCTTCAAGGCATGGTTATGGTATGCAATTACAGTTGTAACTAAACAGTTGTATGTCCTGATGTATGTTTGATGTGGTAGATCAGGCTTTTCAGGCACATGTCAGTGCAACTCTATTGACTTCAGCGCCTTATCAGGTCACACAATAACTTATTTCAGCATCAACCTGTGCTTTGTCTCACATTCTGTTTAGGTCTCATCGTGGATTAACATCATCTGAGGACTTAGAAAAGCAAATGTTAAAGGCAAACAGCAGTAGTGTTACAGAAGCCTCTCACAATGAGGTAAGGATAAATTCAGAGATCAGTGAGAAGTATTGTTTGCTTGGGCGTTTTATGTACTCATACCCCTAACCTCACCTTCAAAAGCTACGGCCAACTCTCAGTCATAATGTAACATTTCCATGTATAAGGATTCCTTTGGTAGACTTCAAGATAGTGAAATCTTGCAGATAGAAAGTATTGTATTTAGAAGTCAGATTTCTTGTAGCACATGACAGATGCAAACTCACCAGAAGTGCTTAACAGAGAATTCTTTCAGTGCAAAGCAAGCTAATAGTTGAAGAAAATATGAATGGCTGGAAAAGGAAGGGAGATAGGAGGTAAAATTCCTCCAGTTTTACGTTAGCTGGGCTGAAAACTGTAGTGGTTCAGGAGTTGGTTCATGGACAAGGCTGCTACTATAAAGTTGGCAACTTCCATGAGAGGGGCAGGGCAGAAAACTGAAAATAGGAACAATCTTAGATACTGAATTTTAATGTACTGCTGCACGTCTATCAGAGATCTTGGAAATGCATTGCATTTTCCAGGAATCCTAGTCCCATCACCACTGAATTTGCCATAATGTTATTAGAATATTTTCCTAAGAAAAATGTTCCAGATGTCAGTAGGAGAAAAGGATCAAAGTTCAGTAGCTGAGAGATCTGTGCTCAGAAGCTTCAGCACACCACTGCTGGTATGCTAGAGACACTAACATACAAGGTGGAGCTGACAGTAGAACAGGAGAAGGATTCCTTCAGCAAAATTTCACTTGTCACTCAAGTCATGGAAGTCCTGTAGGTTTCATCAGATTCATTTTCTCTGACCTATCATCCTAATGCACACATGCACACAACCCCCACTGCCCTTAATTTAAATTACCCTTAAAAAATTAAAGATCTTCCTTATTCTAAATTTGAAAGACTGTAAGCTCTTTGAAGAAATGTATCATGATATTTAAACAAGAAATTTACCTGAAAACCCCATTCAGAAGAATGAGTGCCTATAAAAAGTTTTCAGTTCTCTTAGAGATTGGCTTCAACACTGAGACTGTTTCTGGCCTATGTTAATTTGATGAGAGCCATACCATCAACTCATGCTAATGGCATCTCAGCTCAGGTGGCTTCAGTGATTTCTGGGAGATACCTTCCAAATAACAACTGACAGAACAGATGCTATTGAACATGAGTAAGAGTATTGGAATCCGGGTCTGTATCAAGGTGAGAATCTTGATTGAAAGTCCTTGAAAATGGATTAGGCTTTCCAAGTCCCCTTCTGTGTTATCACTGATAGTTTTCTGCTAGCTACTGTGTTGCATCTCTCTGTTTTTCTCCATGTTTCTCCTGCTGCCCTAGCCTGCAGATTTAACCCTGTACTTCTGTAGTATCACATTGAACCCGTGTAAATTTGTAGCACCCTGAAGTAATTTAGCAATAAGTTCCACAGTCTACTGTCTACTGTGTGAATAATCAAAATATTTTGTTTGTATTGGACTGGCTCATGTTATCTTTATTTGATGCTCTACAGTTCTTGTACTAAAAGACACTGAACAAGCAATCCCTATCCATCCACGGCACATTTATTTTGTAAATATATACCACATCACCCCCAGTTATCCCTTTTCCTGATTGCAGTGCTTAGCCTGTTCTCTTATCCTTAATATGACAAGCCTTTCATGCCCTTGATGATCCTTGTTGGCTTTCTCTCGGCCTTCTCAAAGTCTGAAGTATCTTCTGAGACAAGGGGACCAGAAATGCACATTGAACTCAAATGGTGGACAAAACATGGATTTATACAGTCACAGAATAATGTTCCATTTTGTTCTGTATTCATTTTCTAATAACGCCAAACATTTGAGTTGCTCTGTTGACTGCTACAGGGTATTGAACTGTTGTTTCAATGGAGCCACCTGCAAGAGACCCAGGACATCCTGAGTGGTGAAGACCAGTTTAAAGCCCATCATTTTGTGTGTGAAGTTAGGATTATTTTTTTCCCATGCCCATCACTTTGCATTTAGCTGTACCAAACATCATCTCTCATTTTATTACATATTTTATTCTCTTTCTCAGTTTTGCTCTAAGATTTCAGTCAGCCTGCACTCTTGCTAGACTGATAAATGTGGTGTCACCAACAAGCTTTCTCATTCCACTATTCCATCATTTCCAGGTTTTCTTATTAATATGTTGAAGAGTAGACGTCCCAGCACAGACCCCTGAAAAATTCCTCTTGATTCCTCCTTCCACTGAAAGAACTGATGGTTTGTTCTGCTTCCTATCTTACAATCATGCAAGACCTTCCCTCTAAGAGCTGCTTTTGGTGAGGGCCTGTTGTGGTTTAACTTCAGCCGGCAACTAAGCCCCACACAGCCGCTCGCTCACCCCCCACCCCCAGGGGGATGGGGGAGAGAATCAGAAGAGTAAAAGTGAGAAGACTCATGGGTTGAGATAAAGACAGTTTAATAGGGAAAGCAAAAGCTGCGCACGCAAGCAAAGCAAAACAAGGAATTCATTTACTACTTCCCATCGGCAGGCAGGTGTTCAGCCATCTCCAGGAAAGCAGGGCTCCATCACATGTAATGGTTACTTGGGAAGACAAACGCCATCACTCTGAACGTCCCCCCCTTCCTTCTTCTTCCCCCAGCTTTATATACTGAGCATGACGTCACATGGTATGGAATGTCCCTTTGGCCAGTTTGGGTCAGCTGTCCTGGCTGTGCCCCCTCCCAGCTTCTTGTGCACCTCCAGCCTTCTCAGTCGGTAGAGCATGGGGAGCTGAAAAGTCCTTGACTAGTGTAAGCACCGCTTAGCAACAGCTAAAACATGGGTGTGTTATCAACATTGTTCTCACCCTAAATCCAAAACACAGCACTGTACCAGCTGCTAGGAAGGAAATTAACTCTATCCCTGCCGAAACCAGGACAGGGCCTTTGTCAAAGCCTTCTGGAATTACAAATAGACTATATTGTCCAGATAACCCTGCCCCACTAGCTTGTTGACACCTTCACAGAAAAAGCAGGGTTATGGCCTTTTATATAAAGCTTCAGCGACTGTATCAGTATGGATTATTTATGGTACAATGCTTATGCAGTTGCCTACTAACTCTTTATACTTTCTATTAGTTTGCCCAATATGGACATCAGTCTCCTGTTCCTGTAATTCTCCACTGGGACCTCTGCATTACATATGTTATCCTGCAGTCCTAACTACCCAGACTGTTTTAAATGAAAGGTTACGCAAGTCTCTCAGCAATTCAGCTATTTCATCCTTGAATTGCTTCAAAACTCTTGAGTGATTACCATCTGGTCTTGGCAATGTGTTACTGTTCTTTATATCATTTGTTCCCAAACTCCTTCTGTAGTCACTTCAGTATCTTTTACGACCTGAACTAACCCAAGAGTCTCTCTTTACTCCTGAGTAGGCCAGGGCATAAAACAGTTGAGCGACTAATGCTTTTCTGAAAGCACAGATCTTGCTGATGACATTTGGCTTGGGCTGGGTTATGGTTTGGTTATATTGCCTCTGGTAGCCAGTAACTGAATGTGTAAAAGTACTGTATAAAGGAAAGTACTGGTGTAGTACAGAGATGGTCATCTATCATCATTAGTTGTCAGAAGTGGCTGTGCTTTGAACACTGGCTGCATTGTTTGAGAAAGAAATGCCATGAAGTCAGGAGTACCAGCACCGAGGTAGCCCACCCAGTTACCCCCACCTGCATCTGGTGTCTTGCCACAAAACCAGTTATTCTCTTGAAGTAGAGACATTGGTGAGCATTGCAGGAGTGGGGTTATGAAGCAGGAGCTACGTGCTGTGTGATGGTGGGTCTCAAGGAGCACAGCTTAGTCAAAATCTTTCCTTGTCACAGCCTAACTACAGCCTCCAGAGAGCTCACAGGTAAAAGCAGAGCACACAGGAACAGGGCTGCCCGGAACAACAGGGTGTTATATATGGCTCTTCATAAAAGCAATTATAAACAGCTTTTCTTACACTTAGACGTACTTGGAAACAAACAATTTTTTAAGGCAGGGATGACATTATCTTGCCTTCTGCTGGTCTCAGTTTAGGCTGAGTCCCTGTGTTGAAGCAGGGGGCGTTGCGTTTGGCCTGCGCAGGGGGTTGAATTTGTGTACTGGCATCGATTTGGCTCCATGTCTGTGCGTCCCCCGTGGCTCCTTTTGCCTCAGACCCAGGGGGACGGGGAGAGGCTGTGGAGCAGGGGGTGTCAGGGTGCAGTGAGGGCCAGCTGCGCTTCCCTGGAGGTTGGTGTTGGCCTGAGGGAAAGTCTGCAAAGCGGCTCTGCTTGCCAGCTGTTTTCTCCCTGGGTCAGCAGAACCAATCCTCATGACTTCCAGGCCCCACAAAGAATTTTCTTCCTCTTTGCTTTCTAACAAATGAGAACACTTTGATCAGTTCATACTGTACCTTCAAGCTTCTTTATTTCACTGTCTCTACAGTGAAAAGCTTATAGATATTTTCCTGTCATATTTCAGCTCCGTGCTGCTTTTGGCTCTGTAAGTTGCATAGGCGGAAGGCACTAAAAGCATCAAAACAAATCCCTGGAATATACATGCAGACATTTCTTAGGCATTTGTATGAGACTAATTCTATAATTTGTCAAGCTGAGCCTTGAGAGAGCATCTTCTCTCTCCGACCAAGAGCAGAGCAGTGTGAGCTAAGACTTTTTTGGTCAAGCAATAACAGTGGCTGCTGGTAGATGACTTGCTTAAGTGAGTTTTCATCATTGAGCTAAAAGATAATATTTAAGATAAGGCTTAATAACAGGGTTTTTTTTTTCCTTAATGGCACATTATGCTGAACTGATCTCATTTTATCAGTCCATGACTCCCATCAACCTATGGCTGGTTTAATGTCTTAATGAGAGTTGCTTAACAGTGGGCTGTGCTCTGGACTGTACTGAAGTGTGTTTGCACTGTGGCAACTGCATAGAATTTAAAGTAAAAGTCTGTTTCATATGTATCATTATCTTCTCAAAAAAACCCCCCTCTCCTGTTGTAAATAGTGGAAGGAGTGGTGAAAAATAGCAAGAAATTGCAGGAAGATTTATGCTAGACTTAAAAGCAAAAGGGCAGAGAGGGGGAGAGAGAGATATGAAGAGATTTTAGAGAACTGGGAAAATCATGATGTGAAATGACAGTAAGTTTACTGAAGGGTCAGACCCATCTGCCTGCCTTCAGCCACCTGAGAGGTAGATGCGCAGTCTAAAATACTCTGGCACTCTGGTCCATAGGAAAAGCGTGTCTTCGACTCCCATCTTATGACAGAATGAACTGCTCTTTCAGAGGTGTTTATGTCCCAGGCAGATTGGGGAGGAAGGCTAGCCTGGGTGGCTAAAGTTACCAGAGATGAACTCCAGACCTAGTCTGGTCTTGAGCAAGGCTTTTAGGGTTCAGTTTTCAAAGCAGCAGCCATGCGATTCCATGTGTGGCAGTATGTGTGGGACATGCCACTGATTTGAAGGTACATTTTTCCTCTTGCAATTCGGGCAAGTTCTTAAGTTATCCTCTGTGAAGATTTTGCAAAGCTCTGTTGTTGACTTTGGATCTTACCCTGATTCCAGCTTTGATGTCTTGGGATGGCTGGGGGGACACTTGCCAAAAAGTCAGCAATTGTGCATGCAGATGCCTGAATTCCACCTGGTGAGTTGGATGCTTTTGTGACTCTGAAAACTGTCTCTTTTGCTTTCATTTCAGAGTCCCACTTTTCTCTGTTATATAAAACACAATGACACCTGAATTGTAGGTGTGTTGCAAGGATTAATGAATTAAAGCTTGGAAAATGCCATAGAAAATGTAGAAATGCTTTAGAAAAGTGTTCAGTCATTTTCTATACTGTTTTAATTTTTAAAGATCTGTTTACCACATTAATTAAAGCAACTAATTAAAGTAATCTTTTAGTGTAATTTGCCATCCCCTAATAGATCTCCTTTGATTTGGACCTCAAAGATTTCTTTATTTTGCTCTTTTATTTGTCTTGATCTCTTGCCAAACTATAACAGAGCATCAGTTTAGCACACACTCTGGCTTTTCTTAGGAGACTGTGCTGGGAGTGGACAAAATGATCTATAGTAAGTACTTCCAAGCTCTTCCTATTCCCAGCTGCTGCTCACAGATGGACCAGCAGTTTTTAAGTCCTTCCTTGCTCCCTTACTAGGCTGAACTTGGGACTCAGCATGCTCTGAGTTCAGCCCTCTTTTTTTAAACAGCAAAACCTCCCTGATGCCTAAGATCCAGGTGTGGAGTCTGTAGTGGTCCTACAGTGAAATGAGGTGGAAATGCAGGTCTCTCGCTCTCTCCTTTTCTTATCCTTTCCCCACCTCCTGCACCTAAAAGTTCTGAGGTTCCTTCCCATTGCCTCTTAACTAAAACATCTCCTAAGCTTGTACAGAAGTAAAAAGCTGAATGGGGCCAAAGGGAGAGCTGTTTGAAGAAGATGGTGCGGGGAAACTGCAGAATAGAATAAAAAAAAAAATTCTAGAAGCAATAAAAAGGATAAGGGAGAATTTTTTTCTTACAGCCATATTTTTGCCCCATTTACTCATATTTCCTTTTATTTCTCACAACAACAGTTTTTGGACAATGTTTCATTAACATAGTGATCTCCCAGCAGTTATTTTGGTACAGAAGACAGATTGTCAGCTGGAGGTATACAAAACTTGTGGTTGAATTAACGCACAAATATTCTTTTTTGGCTCAGAATTCAATGGTTTTCAGACTTATTGGTTCCTGAGCCACCTTTCCAAATAGATAATTTTGAGGTGACTTGGTGAATACCCAGATCACATACAGACAGTGCTTAGGTCCCACCATAGGTTGGCATCACATCTCTTCAAGGCTTACTCTGAATGCTGCATTGTAAATCCTGAATGCTACATTGTAAACCCATTGAAAACATATGAGAACATGGACTGAAGAATAGGTTTTGCTATAAACTGTATGTTGGCCAGTCTCTGTTGAAAGGCAGCTGACTTGTCTGTGCTTGTAAATGATACTTAAAAGTTGCTAAAATCTGTCTTTCAAGCTACAGTTTAGCTAGGTAAAGGTCACCTTAGAAGCCGATCTGTAAACATTTAATCCAAAACTGGTTTTACCTTAAGTGTCTCTGTCATATTTCAACATTGTCTATTAAATGCAGTTTTAGTATTGGATCACGTTTTGGATTACTATCAAGTGCACTTCTAACTCTTAAGAACTGCCTTAATTCAACCCAGAGCCCAGTCTTTACTACAGAACATTGATCTGAATTTCTAAAGTGACTCAGATGGAAAATGGTTTTGAAAAAAAAAGGACTATGTAGTAACTGAAAAGGCTTGCTCAGCAGATCAGGGAATCATTTTAACTATTCAGGGTAGAGAGACATATGCCTACAGTCACATACGATTGCATAGCTAATATTACATATACTATTCTGTAAAAATTCCTATTTGTCTTCCAGATTTGCTAATCTCTTTTATTAAGTCAGTCCATAAAGACATACAGTTGTCCTGGTTTTGCCTGGAATAGAGTTAATTTTCTTCCTACTAGCTGGTACAGTGCTGTGTTTTGGATTTAGGATGAGAACAATGTTGATACCACACCGATGTTTTAGCTGTTGCTAAGCGGTGCTTACACTAGTCAAGGACTTTTCAGCTGCCCATGCTCTACCGACTGAGAAGGCTGGAGGGGCACAAGAAGCTGGGAGGGGGCACAGCCAGGACAGCTGACCCAAACTGGCCAAAGGGACATTCCATACCATGTGACGTCATGCTCAGGACATAAACTGGGGAAAGCTGGCCGGGGGGGGGCCGCTGCTCGGGGACTGGCTGGGCATTGGTCGGCGGGGGGGGGGGCA
>NW_008824808.1:3603079-3619504 GCF_000699105.1 Pygoscelis adeliae
TTCAATTATTAAACTGTTTTTATCTCAACCCACAAGTTTTTCTCACTTCTACTCTTCCAATTCTCTCCCCCATCCCACCGGGGTGGGGGGAGTGAGTGAGCAGCTGTGCGGTGCTCAGTTGCTGACTGAGGTTAAACCATGACAACAGTTGTTTGTATATTTTAGCAAAAGAAGCCTGCACTTCTGCTTGAAAAACAGAAAGGTAACTTTGAGGTTTCAATGTTGTAGCCTATTAGATCCCCTAATGTTTGTCCTGATCATCTTTGTCATGAAAAGCAGTATTTTACCGTTTTATCTCTATTTTCAAACTCTATATCGCAACACAAGTCTTTTTCAATGGTGTTAAAACTTGGTGATTTCTTCCAGGCTTAGAGCTTGAGCTGTATAAGGGAGTAGCAATTAGCAAGCATACAGGCAGTCTTTTGTAAGGATGGTCTTTGGCCGTGAGACCTGCCAGGGCAGTTCTCTTGTGGTTTCTGGACACTTTCCATTCCCAGAAGGCCAGTGGGTACCCAGAGCCCAAAGTAACCGTGATAGCAATGGGGGGCTTCTCGTTGCCTGGGCCATTGTCCTGGCAGTATGTGTGACATGGGATAATGTTAATGAGGAGATAATGGCTACCTTATTCCTTCTCCCCCATCACTTCTAAAGGAGAGTGTTTCTCCTCACGTGATCAAATCTAAAAAGTGGTATTTGATTGTGTCCTTTGTGTATATAAAGTGGCCCACAAAAATGAACTAAACAGCACAGACTAGCCTGTAGGAAATAAAAAGCAGAGGAACATAAGCCTCTCTGTGGTAATGAAGAAAATTAAAATGGTTTTCCGGAAAGTAATGTTCTTTCTACATGATAAATAAAATACTTTATTTTTCTTCACTTGCTGCATTCCATTATGTAGTTATGAATTATAAAGACCTTTGCAGCTCTCTGCACATTCCAAAGAACACAACGGTCATTTTTCTCCTTTTGTCTCTTAGGAAGAAGACTGTAAGTACACCATCGTCAGATACTTTCATATAAGGTTTAGTGATTAATGCTCCTTACTGTAACAGATAGAAACAGCTAGATGTCTCCTAATGCACTTCCAAATATTCCCAAAGAGTGGCTGTGGAGACAGTCTCCAGATTTGCATTCAGAAGGTAATGACCTGATAGTAAAAGAAAACTAAATTGGACTGGTGGAAACATATTGTCACTGTGTCTTAAATCCAAATCACCTACTGAGTTTCTATTTCACTTCTGTTGTTTGCTAGGTAATGAAGGATTGACTTCTAACATTCATTATAACATGGCATTATAGTAATGACTGAGAAAACACTCTCATGCTAAAACCTTCTATTCAGCTGCATAAAACTTTCTGGCAAAATTACCCTTTGGGCTGAAATTACTTATGCTTGTTCTCCTCCCAGAAGTAATTTGTTTTTTAAAAGTAGTACAATGTTCTTTGGTGGTGGTGAGAGAAATACATTTTTTAAAAAAGGAAAAGAAAAGGAATTACTTTGTTACAAAATGTGATTCTTTGATCATTAAGAAATGACTAACAGTTACAACTTCAGACTTACTGGATTTCATACCTAAGGAGCACAGGTGATTGTTCTGTGTTTGGAAAAGTTTCATTTGTTAGAAATATCAGCACAACCTTGCAAATTCCATTTACCTTTTCAAGGCAGCCATGAGTCTTTCTGCAAAAATATGTTCAGGGTATTTGCGAGTGTTTGTGTTTGTGCAGGCAATGGGACGCTCCATGTTTGCAGAGGACTGTGTGGCTAACAACGTATTTGTGACTTTTTGGAGTTCTATTGGAAAAATTGGCCCGTGGTATTTATTCTCTTGCTTTCCTTCCAATAGGTTATAATGAGAAGGAACCCAAATTCAGCACCGAGCAGCAACAATTTAAAGCTGTTTGTGATGGATGTTGCTTTCCCTGTCCAATATGAGTTGTCTTGCCTGTATAAATCTTAGAAAAAGAAAGCAACATGCCAATGAATTTTCATATACACAGTTAAAGTTGTAAGTAAACCAGTGGAATTGGGTAGGCAAATAATTTATGAAATGAAGGTGGGTTTTTTTTTCATTATTATTTTCAGACTGCAGTGGAATTGAAAGAAGATTCAGATGTAGCATATGAGGAGAAGTAGGTTATGTTCAGCTATACATCTTGTTGGAGACATGAAGAAATTCATTGGTTGTTCCATCCCTTGGTTTTGCAGAGTCACAGATGTCGCTGTAGGAGCTGTGCCCAGGAATAACAGTAGTGTCAGTGGAAAGTTTCCTAGTACCACAAGAAGAGACTGCTAATCTAGTAAGGTGAACAGGTGAGAGGAGTACTTGGGATGTCATTGGATTGCCTTTCTGACTGAGACATTTTATTTCAAATCATACAGTATGTCTCTTGTTTATAAGGAGAGACTTTGAGAAATTTTCAAAATAAAATCTAGCAGTAAAGCCTGCCAGACTTTCGAGTCTGTGCGTGTCCCTCCATTCTACTGCAGCTGGCAATAGTGAACCATAACGGCAATCCCTCAGAAACCTGATATTCTGCTCTGGTAACTTTATACCAAAACTCAGTGGTCAAATAATCATGTGATTTCCCCTCTATTCAATGCACACAGGGAATTCTGGTCTACAGGGTGGGCCATACATGGAATAAAGGGAAACTGTGTCACCTGCAACCCTATCCTATAACTTTGAGGTTAAGCTAAACCCAGAAACCATAAAGAGAGCTGATCTCCATATTTTTGGCTCATCACTTCAAAATCTGATGTAATATTTGGAAGTTTTAGAGTAACTATCAGAGCTCTGTTTGGCTATATAAGTGAAAAGAGGGGAGGTCAGTTGTGCTTCCCCAAAATTTCCCTTCGGGTCAAGGCTGACATGTTTTCAGCTATGATGGTGATACAGTCTGTGATCAGAAGGAATTGCTCTAGGAATCATATTTCAGACCAGATAGATTAGGAAGTCAATAGTAACTGGGAAAATTGATTTTAAAGAAGTCCTTGTGATTTTATGGGGGAAGAGAAATTAAAGGATTCCATCACAACAAACCACTCCTCACTAGTGAGAACTGTCACCCAGGGGACAGGTAATAAAGCTATAGGAAAGAAAACAGAATGTAGCTGAAAGAGAGAGAAGTGAGTCAGAATTAGCAGTAGGATGTAAGGCACACACTGTAAAACCCACCTAAGATGCAACAAAACCTGAAGAAACGAATCTGTGAATTTCCCTTTGGCCACTCTCCCCCAGTGGAGACTGGCCAAATTCATGCCTAATCTTTTTGGTCCTCATTTCATTATGCACCAGATGTTTTGGCATGGCCTGCACCTCAACTTGACAGAGCTCTGAAAGGCACAATGGCAAATAAGGGGGCGGTTGCATGAATATATTAAGGTATTTCATTGCATCACTGATCCTTAGTGCTCTAAGAGATCTGGTTTTATATCTCCTGAATACTTTGGGGTTTATGATTTTACAACCGAACTGAAAATCAGAGCCAAACTTGGGCACCTAGTCCCTAGGGTTATAGAACTGTTTTTCCTCCAAAGGTTGATCCTTTCAGTCTGTGCCCCAGTACTTGGAGGACATGGCTGTGATGCATCAAAGCTTGATTTTTCTCAAAACTGGCAGTGTCCTAGGTTCTTCCAGTCGCCAGAAATAACCTCTGGTATCTCAAAAAAGAGAGCAGAAACATTAGGGTGGGGGATAAAAATCTCCTATACTTCTTTTGTGATTGAAATTCTTCAGGAAAATAAGCCTTTTTCATTTTAATGACCAATGTTTGAAATGTAGAGAAGTCTACAAAAAGAGTACACCTTAGCTTCCTCCATGCTCCTCCCCCAGCGCAAAGAAGGCCCTGGTTATCAGCAGTAAAGACAGCTTAAAAACGCAGTGAAATTTAACAAAAGCTGCAAAATCCACTTTTAAAGCTATCTCTCTGGCCAGAGTTTGCGCTTTTGTGCCTTGCTTTAATGAGAGCTTTGCTCAACAATGGGTGATCGTAAAGGAGACCTATGAAAATTATATTTTAATATTGGCACTTACTATGTTCTGAACTCCTTATGAAACCAGTGTCTCACGCCTTCACTCTTGCTCCAACAGTGTAAAACACACTGTTAGCCTTTTCTTTTTCTAGCTCTGAAATACCTAGGCTCACTGAGAACTACTGGTTTCCATTGAACCCTGAAACATTGACAAGAGCTAACCTGTTTCAGCCAATGCACCAGTGAAGTCAGCGGGAGTAGCCCACTCTGAAAATGCAGTAATGGCCTAGCAAATTAGCTGTGACAGACTTTGCAAGAATATGTTTAGCCTATCTTCTGTCCACATGCCCAGATTTGCGCATTTCTCTGTGTTATGGGATAAAGTAAAACACCCTGAAGTGTATTCAGCATCCCCTCAAATGGTCTTTGAGCTCAAAGCATCATAAATAACAACACCAACAAGGTGCATCTAGATGATTTTTCTTTCCAGGTCTGACCTCTACTTTGGGGCACTTGGAGAGCTGAAACAAGGTTTGTTAATAAGAGTGAAAAAGGGTGCTGCTCATGATTTGGAGTTTGCTAAGGAAGACTGAATGGTTCAGCCAGCTCTGGGAATACTTGTCTGGTGCACGGACAAGGAGGATGGGGCTGCACCGAGCGATGATACAAGTGTGACCTGCTGCCAGATTTGCCAGAGAGACTCAGAGTAACAGAAAGGTCACTTCCAGGCAGGAGGGTTTTTTATTTTGTTCAGACTTCTCTATCTGAAGTTTACAGATTTTCTATTGGAATATTTATCCAGCCAATGCAGGCACACAGTGTCCTATAAAAATTGTGTTTATGTGCATATGCACTTGTTTGTCTCTCCCCAGAGTAATTTTTGAACCAGGTGTGTGATATCACCCAAACTTGACAGAGAGACAGGGGTCTGGAATACAATGAGGAAGACTGGGAACCTTGTTGCTAACACCCTGATGGTGAGTGCAGTGGGAACCTCACAGGGCAGAGCCTCCTGGCCATACACCTGTCCCAGCTCCGGGCAGAATTGCAGCCAAGACTTGCATCTTTCTGTAAAGGAAAGTCGACCAGCCTCAAGGCATCAACATGTAGAAAAACAGGCTTCTTCAGACCCAGGATTCAGTAAAATACATCTTTTCTGCAGATACTCAAGCACAGAGTAACTCAAGGGAGGTAAAGGGTTTCCTCTTCTCTTTTCCCCTTCTTTGCAGTAGCACTGTCCAGCAAGCTGTATCGTGCCTGTCCTGTCATGGGGGTGGGAGGAAGGCTGTGTGTGTGTGCTGCAGGCCCCAAGACCATCATGATGACTGCTTATGATTTACCCTCTGCAGCTCTGATTCTGGTGTGAGAGGTGTATGTGGGTATAGCTTTCCCTAAGGGGAGAGCCTCACTGTGAGCGCTTTCTCTAGACCCCCAGCTCTGTATAGGGATGATGCCCATAAGTAGTTCATCACAAGATCAATCCCAAGATAGCAGCAGTGAGCTAGAAACTCAGGAATACAAGGGGTTACTTTTTTCCTCCTTTTCTCCCCCAGGTGAAATTGTGCTTGACACAATCCAGGCTACACTGAAGGCAGTGCTCTGACATGTGCAATAGGTTATTTTTGCCTTGGCAGTGCACTCCAGACATAGCGACAGTTTTTGAAAACAAAGAGCACGAAGCAGTAAAATATGCCAGATTTGAGTATTTGACCAAGATACTAATAATGCTGCCGGTGTTGGCAGGGATACATGGCAGTGAGCTCCCATAGCAAATGTATGCAGATGCCTTTTTTCACATTGAAATTATCTTTTTTTTTTTCCCCCATGAAACAGGGGGAGAAGCTGTTGGCCTTTTCAAACCCCTAACATTTGGATTTATGAGCATGCCACCCATATTTTTGTGTGTGGAGGACTGCCATCCCTAGCCTTGCCACTGCTAAAATTAACCGACATCTTAGGCCACGTAAGCTGCTTATTCCCAAATGTCAAGTCACTAGGGGCACTTACGGCAAAGAGAATGTTAATGGGATATTTCTGAGAATAAGCATTAAGTATGGAAAACACTGGAGCAAAGAAATGCATGTTTGCAAATCATCTAAGTACCTTAGGCACAAGCCAGAGCATTCTGTAATGGGAAGCTGGTGAGATATACAATTCTGCAGAGGGAGTTGTGAAACCCAGTCATTTCCTCATCCTGAACACTTAGAATTAGCTTCCATTCCCAGCACAAGGAGCACTTATTCCTTAGCTTATTCAACAAAGATGTTCTTGACCCAGCTGTCCCATCAACCCATCTGTACACTAATGCAACCTTACGGCTGTGGCCATCTCATTCAGGTCCCAGAAAGAAAATGGCTTTCTTCTACCCCAGTACCTTAAAGGATAATATTGCATGATAAGAACTGGTTTGTGTTCCAGAAGTGAAACCCAGAACTAACCAGCCACTAACTTGATTTACTGAGATCAGAATCAGGTCAGAAAGAAGGGAAATGCAAGCTGTGTTTAAGATTGGTATTTTATATGTTTTTACATTACAGAATTACTATAAGAGCAAATCAGCCAGGACACACATCTGCCTGTGAAAGCAGGTCATTTACCTATGAAGCCTCACTGCTGTCTGCAAGCTGTTTTAAAAGGTAGACTGAAAGGGATTATGGAAATCAGGGATCTGTCCTGCACATGCCCACAAACAGACCACTGAAGTAGATTTGTATGACAGCTTCTCTACTGTGCAAAAGGCGTACTAGATTTCAGATCTGGCACCTCCTTGTCTCTCCTGAACTCCAAAACACACCTGGGCAGTTCACCTCTCTCCCTTTTCACAATGCTCACCCTTCCTTAAAAAGGAAAAAAAAGAGACATCTAACACAAAAAGCCCCAAAACCTCACGCTCTTTGACATTTGTAGAATAGATCACAAGCAGATTATCAGTTTCTTGTCATCTCCCCTTGCCTACCCACCACGCCCCCCACCCAGCCCCCCATAAATAAAAATGTTGACATAGGAATCACGTGGTGTTTCTGAGGAGCACATGTGCTAGGTAACCTTGAATGCAAAGTCTGATGGAGTCTGCAGAAACGAACACGGACGTCCTAATGAGGCAATTGCCTCGGGGAACACAGGCAGGTCTCTGTAACTGGGGGAGCTAGACTTAAACGGCAGCTGGCCAAGTGCAACTCCAATTATTGGAACCACTTAGCTGCAAACCTCAGGAGACACGATCAGGTTTTCAACAGCAGATGATTTGGCGTAAGTAAGTACTGGATACTCAGCATTGCACACTGACCCTTTTTTGAGTTTGACTGTCATAGCTTAAACTTAAATATACTGTTAGCGCAACCAAGTTTTTCTCACAGGAATATAAAAAAGTGAATTCTTCTCAACTTCACTGCTTCAGCTTTCGCTGCCTTTAGTCTAAAAGCCCCTTATTGAGAGTGGTGGATAAGGAAAGGTACTGTCTTAATGAACGGACTGCCAAGTCCTTAGCGAAGCTGGCCTTTTTGAAGCCACATTTTATAGCTGAGATGGACTGCGATTCCACCCATTCATCCATAAACCCAGTAATGAACTGTATTACAGTGCTGATTTCATGATGTTTCTGTCTAAACAGTGAACACTGCTGTGTTGCTAGAAGGTACCAATGGAGGCAGGAGCTGTAGGCGTTGCTCCAGAAATAAACAAACCATGAAACACCTCCAACTCTCTCTCTCATAAAATCCCCCTCTTGCTGCATTCACCAGGATCCTTGGCAGAATTTGGCACATTTTCCTCCTCCGGGTCAGGAGAGGCCTCTGAAATGTTTGATCTGTTGCCTCAGTTAAATAGCATGGGCTGACAAGCAGGAGTGCAAAAATAAATTAAGAAATTATCATTGGTGAACCAAGAAGTTCATGAACTTGTGTGACCCATGGTCCCAGGAACCTGGTTTGTGAAGGAGTTTTGTGGTTGTGTTCACAGAAGCAGCCCAACATTTGCTGTTTTCAGGAGGCAGCAATTACAGCAAGGAAGGCAGTGTCTCTCTGGAGAGTCCCTACCTCTCCTGCAGAATAATAGTGGAATGGCACCAGTTAGGTGCCACAAATGTCATTTATTGCCAGTTGTTCCCAAAGTTATTTGCCATGTTATCTATGCCACCCAAAGGGAACTGCTTTTTTCTGTCTGATTCTAACATAGCTTTCTTTATTATATTAATTTAGCTTTCCACAACCACTATTTTATTTCATTTTTCTATTCTGCCTCTTCTTCCTCATATGTATTTGCTGTCTAGGTATCTTAACTAAGGCTCAACCTCCTCACTACTGATCTCAGCATTGTGTATGACATTATGACAATTTTATGCATACGCATTTTCACATGGTTTGCTTCCCTTTCTTGTCAGCAATTATGAGCTGTCATTAAAAGTGTGAGAAATGGTTACCGTGCTGTTACAATTTTACACTGACAGGTAATCTAAAGGGAATAAGGGGGAGGGAAGAACATAAAGACTCAGAAAACCAGTGCGGAAGAGGAGAACTGGCAAAAGGATGAATTAGTGGAAGAATATAAAGAACAGAAGAATGTAGTTCCTAGGCTCATAATTTTGGTGTATTCTCTGGTACAGGGAGCCTTTGACAGTTTTCTAGTCACAGTTTAAGCAGCCATATTTGGAAAAGGGGAAGGAAGTGCCCTGTAAAGGCCGGCAGAGTTGTCTCTAGATAATCAGCTAGATCATAACGTAAGTAAAATCAGCTATGGCCATGTCATATGGATGGACATGGATGCATATTTGTGGTATCTCAGCCATACATATTGGCTTTCTGTATAGTAGCTATAACACTGTCACCGTGTCACATAATGATACAGCTCTGTCACTATATCGTAATATATACTGGACATCACTGTTACACATATGGTATTTCTAATTCCTGTTTGCTTGCATAGAAAACTAAAAAGCCATAAATATAGCGGTATAATGTTGCCTATCACAGCCTACATCAGTATTTTAAAATTCTTACCCAGTCAGTTCATGATACTTCTCCATTCAGTTGAACAGAGAATGAAACCCGTGAAGAAAGCAGTCTTTCCATCCTGAGACAGGTGGAAAGCATCAGTGTTTGGTAGAGACCTATTTATCTCCATGGCCTACAGAGTCAACATAGCTGATTAGTTTAGTCTAAACCTAATTTTCAGGCAGCTACGGTTACTTTGGGTAAGATGAATGCTACCCACCAAAGATGTGAAATAGAACACGAAGCACTGAGCAAGCACCAGGAAGGAGGACTTGCCAGACCCAGTGGCAGGCTCAGGATGCAGCTAGTATGTCCAGGCTCTTGCATTGCCAATCAGTCCTCCTTGCCGGCATAGCAGAAAGAGAGTTTGTTCGTGCGTGACAGAGGGTCTGCTGAGGACCTTGTCCAGCAAAGAATGAATGGGACTGAAATGGCTGATGGATATCACCACAGCAGTAGTATCTGCCAGCAACGGATTTATGGCAGCAGCTCTAATTGTTTTTACTAAGAGAGAGAAATCTTCCTGGTAAACAAGCCCCTAAATTGGTTGCTCGATTCTGGTTGTGATCAGAATTGATTTGTTTACCATAGTAAGCAAATTCTGCATCAACAGGGGCAAAGACAGATAAAAAGAGACTCCACTTAAGAAAGCTAAAGATAATACAGCCAAGAGCAATAAGGCATGTCACCTCTGTCATGTAGCTATGCCTCCTGAAGCCTCTTTTTCTGCGAATGAGTTGGTTATTCTTTGCTATGGAAGCTTGTTCACTGAGACCATTCTGTGCCCCACACTGGGTTCTCACAGGATTTTATGGAGAACAGAAAGAAACACATAGTTCTATGTTGATGGCATAGTATAAAATGTAATGAAAATGTCTGGTGTGATGTAAATCTAAATTCTAACAGGGCGGTAGGCTTTCTTTTTCTTCTTGTAGTGCCCAGCCCATTTCCATGCGATCAGCTGGGGGAGACATCACAACCATCACTAAAAACAGACATGAGATTCCTGTCATTCAAATGTATCCATGTATTGGTCTAAAAATGCTGCATTCTAGGGCTGAGTCTATGCATGATTTTGTTTCTGCTGGGGAATATGCATTGAGCATCCTAACATCCAGGGATACCAGGGAGACATTCAGCACCAGCTCTTTAGAGTGTTGTGTGAAGAGGGAGGTTATTGCTGTGGAGGATTAAAAGGAAATTAGGAAAGATAATATACAGATGTGTCTTGAGAATAATCCAGACAATTATAAACATGTGCATGTCAGCAAATTCTTATGTTTTGTTTTGTTTTGTTTTTTTCCCGGGGAATGCATTGTAAAAGCAGACATTCATCTTGATATTTGTCTCCTACCTCTGGAAGTGAAGGTGGAAAAAGCTACAGAAGAAGAGTAGTGGAAAAAAATGGTAATGTAATTAGCTAAAACTGTACAAGGATATCCTATAAAGGGAGGAAAAGGAGGTTTTGCCTGAGCCCAAGATGTATTGCATACCTTCACATAGGCAGATTGATACCAGAGGTAAGTCATAAATACCATTGCTAAATAAGTGTGAAATGGAGTCATGGGATGTTACTAGGCTATGACATTCTTCGGTAAAGAATATGAGGAAATCAAAATAGAAAAATGAGAAAGGAGCCAAAGAAAGTCTTATTTTTGCTTTCACATGCAGGTTGAATCAGCCTACCATGTAATTCTGTGTCAGAAGGAAACTCTATAAGCTAACAGCCCGCTCCATCTTTCATAACTGATCAAATAAGGCACTGCCTAATAGCAAGAAGGTTAGAAGAAATTTTAATAACGTCAGGTTATTGAACCAGTGAAATACAAGAACATGACAGACCTCTCCTTGCAGGATGTTCAATTACTTTTACGTTATTGCTGACTCAAAGGAGGGGGGTCCTGGGCTCATTTTTCATAAGCAAGAGCACAGAGCCAGATCCCAACAGATATTGTGCATCCATGGCATGTCACCAGGCCAGCCCTTTCTTTTAGTCTTTAATTTGTGTAGCATTTCCTAGATCTGTTCCTCAGGTTTTTACCTAGAGGTTTTTTTCTAGAGGGCTCTGAATAGTAGCTTTTTAGCTTCTGCTATGGTTTACCAGTTTTCCATCACAAGTTGGAAGAAGTAATAACTGGCCCAGGAGACCAGAACAGAGATACTACCTCAACTGGTGAAGATGGATCTCGAGGCTGAGAGTGTCAATGTTTAGCACAGACCTGGGCTAAGAAGTGTTTTCTTTAATAGCAATGAAGAGAGGTGGAATAAGTTCCTGTCTCTGCCACTGCCCTTCAGAACAAGTAGATTCAGGTGGTTCGTCCAGCCTACTATGCCTAAAAAGCTAATGATTATAAACTGAAGTCTGAAATAATTATGTACCATGAAATGGTGGAGATCTGTCTAGACTTTTATTGTGGTGTGTGAAGAAGTAATCCATCTTGCAAGTTGGCCAGCTGGTTGGCTGTTTCTTGAATCAAACCAGTCTGGATTGTGTAAACGAACATTTCCCTCACTCATATGCTGTTCATATGCTTTGAACAGAACATGGTTATTTTTAATTTTCCAACTAAGGATTTAATGTGGCAGTATGACCGGTTTTGAAACTTTTGGCCTCCTCTGTCAGTTGTATTGATTTTTATTTATTAGTTCAATATGTTTTAGTGTCCAGGGGATAATCCAATGGCAAATCTACCCTGCACCTCTAAGTGAATGAACAGATATCACTATATCAATGAGAAAACCAATTCCAATTTTGGCTGAATCATAGGCTTTCAAAGAAGTGAAATGATTGGAGTGGAAGAGCTCATTAGCACTGAAATCCCAGTGATTTGTAACCCACTGAAGTCTAACAGGGACAAGATTTTGGCTAGAAGATATGAAAAAATGTACTACTAGTTCCATTTTCCAAAGCTGGCCAAGTCTGCTGGTGACCTAAAGCTGTGTATTTGTTTATAGGAAGATTTTGGACTGAGGAGGTCATGGTTTCTACTTGGCCAGTGTCCTGTTTTATGACTGTCTGTCATGTTTTGTGCATATTTTTACCAGCATGTCATGAGCCTGGTATATTAATCCCCATTCTTCAGCTGCGCTTCTTTCCATCAGTCTTTCTCTGCGGCCTCTCTTATCTCTATTTATGTCATAGTCAAGCCAGTCCTGCAAACACAGGAAGAAAAATATCAGTGTCCATTAACAGTGAGGTAAGCATTAAAAAATGTCAGACCAGGTGCTGCTTGGCTCCATCCCCAATTTTTCCCCTCTAGCTTTAGCTTGCTTTTCACAATAAAAAGAAAAAGTGAAGTTGTCTGTCTCTGAAGGCTACACACCCCAAGTACTTTCAACCGGGGAGAAACAAATTGTAATCAAGAGCCAGCTGAGTGCATATAAAATATTCTATAGGAAAATGCATATCTTTCAGTGTAAAGGAAGGCACAGATCTGTGCGAAATATGACAAACACCAGCCACAGGAAAAACTACAGCCTTTAAGACATGTTTTTAAACATTGACAACTTAGGAATTCAAAATAGGATTGATATCAAGAGCCAAGTCACACAAGGCTTATATTTTAAACAGTTTCCTGTATGCCCTCTCACAATGTCAGTAGCTTAATTAAGTTTGGCTTTAAATTCTTCCAGCCAAAAAAAATAAATAAGTGATGGAATTGAATTGGCACGCCAGTGATTTAGAAGTAGCTTGTACCCAGTCAAGGGCAAGGCCCTCATTATTAAATTCAGTACCGAATCAGATGTTTTACATTGTCTCAAAGACCAAGGAAGAGAGCAAAAGCATCCCCTTTTTTTGAAACTGTATTCTATGAATTTATCTAACCACCTTCTCATATGCCCTCAGAATCCATCAAAATTTGTTCAGTGAGTTCTTATTGCTTGCATGAGCTGCCTCAGAATTGCTATATAAAGTATGTCATCTGCCCCACAATAAAGACAGTGACTCCTCAAGGGAGAGTAAAATCTACTCCAGGTTAAATAGTGCCTCCAATGAAGTCAATGCCTGATCGGTTTAGTGCAGCCAAGTTTTCATGCCTGTGTATTTGCTGATATCAAGGGAACCTTCCAGGGAATAATGGAAACTAATGACATTTATTTGTGTGTTAGAGAATTCTCTTCTTATACAAATTAATGCTAAGGCTACTTCCAACTTCTGTGCTTGATCAAAACCAGAGATTAAGGGTGTGGTCAGATGTGTAGGATGAACAGGTCTCGATCTGACATCTCTGCAAAATACTGAAAAACAGTGTGACATTTATCATTTTTACAGTATGCTAAATCCCGAACTGAATGTATTTGGACACTTCATAGCTGCAGCTGCAGTGGCTTATCTGAAACAGAAATATTGCTGGGACATTGCTCTTCTTATCTTCCTAATTTCCACTCATTAAAAACAAAATATAAGACAGAAAAGAACTGATTATGGCAAATCAATCTTTCCAGATGCTGGTAAATAA
The DNA here is from genome assembly GCF_000699105.1 of Pygoscelis adeliae. Lineage (NCBI taxonomy): Eukaryota > Metazoa > Chordata > Aves > Sphenisciformes > Spheniscidae > Pygoscelis > Pygoscelis adeliae. The sequence goes on from NW_008824808.1 coordinate 3,616,504, forward strand.
TAGTGATTTCTGAAGACAAATTTCTCCCCATCTCATCACAGGTGCTTATCATATCAAGCGCCATGTCTCCAGTGCTTAGAACTAATGAGATTTAACTATTTTCCTCACCTAAGTATGCCTTAAAATCCTAATTAATCACTGAAGGCAAGATTCAAACCGTAACAGTGCTGAAATGGGGAACACAGGGACATCTGAATAACATGCTGGAAGATGGAAGGCTTAAAGGTTTTATAATTTTCTTTTAAAATATAGTGACCATCAGAGGTCAGTGGGTCTTTATGTGTACAGAATGCGGCATAGCAAAATGTGCGTTGCACAGGTGATAGTGAATAGATTTCTATCCCCCAGAGACTGTCAGACCAGTCTGTGGGTGATCTCTGTTTTGGCAAAACTGTAAAATGAGAGATCCATTCAGTTCTCTATCAGTTCAGATGTATTATAGAGCTATCTTTCACCAAATGCTTCTTCCTCCAACATTTAAACTTCCAGAGGTTGCCTGACCATGCATTGATTTATGCTTTTTATTTTAAATGCAAGCTTTCTTTTACAACTTCTCTATTTTACCTGTATATGTGTGAGCTTCTATTTTTAACATGACCACGCCAGATTATTTTTGTGGATTATTAGTAAACCTGTCTCATTACCTGCCTATTCTATACGTTAAATTTTCAATGCTACTGCTAGCAGAACATATGTTCAGTCGTTGCAGTTTATTGTGTTTCCTTAGATAATTTTACAGGAGAAGATTCTCTTAGATTTGGTCTTTTAGTTTAATTTGGTAAAAGCTTGACTAGATATTTTCATTTTCATCTTCTTTTCCTAAGTTAATTAACAGTATTCTTTTTGCTACATCCAGTGAAACTGGTAAGCATGCCTGCACCCCAATGCAACTGAGGATATAAAGGAGCTTCTTGGTGTCTAATTATAGCAAATAAGAAAGAGGCTGAGGCCAGAACTGATTTATGGACTAATGCATCATGTATTCCACCTACTGTAAGTCACTGAATTTCTCAATGGTAGCCTATGGAGGTTAAAAATCTACAGTACTTTTCCATATTTTTGTTTCATTCCAACAAAAGACTTAGCCAGGAGGTAGGAGGTTATTTTGCATTAACATGCCTTTTCTCATTTTAGGGAAAAAGAGAACCTTCTGAGAGCAGCATAAGGATAATCCTCATTAAGACATTATTAACAAGGCATATTATTAGAACTGTTAAAGCCATTGCCCTTGATTATAAATGAGTAAATTCGTTAATGAGAACAGTAGTTAATTGGGGGTATTATTGCCAAACAGGGAAATTATACGAAAGTTAAATACATCACAGTGGTTCTTCTACACAATTAAAGATCTAGGAGGAAAGAGATTGAGGAGCAGCGTATGAGAAAGTAACAGCCATAAAGTAGAAGTACATTTTTAAAAGTGTATTGCAAGAGTCTATTAAATAAAACTGAATAAAAGTCAATGGTGCATATTTACTCTGTTGAAACTCATCTGAAGCTACTTCTTGCAAGACTATAGACAGAAAATCTCAAACTCCAGCACTGTGCTGAAATGTTGTATAATCATAGGGCCATCTGGTAGGGATAAAATTTGCCCCCCTGCATTTGCCTTAAGATCCAGGCCTCACATTTGTCCTTCCTCAAGCTTCTCCTTGCACATGTTGGTGAGTTTTATCCACTGTAATAACTATGATTGTTTTGAGCAGCTTTTTGCTATAAGGGTTAGTTTCTGCCTGGCTTTTGCAGGCTTAATTGTACTTCCTTTCCCAGTTAGCTCTGCTGGAAATTACATGCCTTTCTGCCAAGAACTTCTTGTGAGGGAAAACAATGCACATACACAAATACTTGGGTCTAAATCTGGTCCCATATTGGATAACCCCCAGGAAGACATTGCTGAATTTGGCTCAGGTTTGAAATGGCATTTCTCCTATAAGACCTAATTTGAAAAACACCTCATTTTGTTTAGGGAGCTTTTATCCAAGCTGAAGGCCAATGTGTGTGAAGTATACACTTATTTATGCTTCTGTGATGTATTTCAAGGAGAATGTGCAAAGCCTGTGCCCACGATGTACCCCTGAACAGGGCTCTATGTAGTCTATGCTGCCTCTTATTTCCAATTTTGGCATCCCAAGTATTGGGCATCCTAATTATTGGATCCCCAGTACATCCTAGGTACTGGAGTTGAATGTGCTGAAGGATGTCAAAGGCAAAAAAAAGGGCATATATAAATACATAAGTGGCAAAAGGAAGACTAAGGAAAACGTGGTTCTCCTGAACAAAGGATTGGAAAACAGGATGAGCTACTGAATGCTTTCTTCACCTCAGTCTTTACTAGTAGGAGCAACCTTCAGAAGTCGAAGGACTTGGAGACCAGGGGGAAAGTCTGGAGCAAGGAAGACTTACCCTTGTTGGAAGAGGATCAGGTTAGAGAATACTTAAGCAAACTGGACGTACTTAAGTCCAAGGGCCCTGATGATACGTGCTGAGTGCTGAGGAAGATTGCTGATGTCATTGCGAGGCCACTCTCAATAATCTTTGAATGATCATGGAGACTGGGAGATGTGCCTGAGGACTGCATGAAAGCAAACACCACTCCTGTCTTCAAAAAGGGCAAGAAGGACGACCCAGGGAACTACAGACTGGTCAGCCTCACCTTGATCCCTGGGATGGTGATGGAGCAGCTAATCCTGGAAACCATTTGCAGGCATGTGAAGGACAGGAAACTCATCAGGAGTAGACAGCACAAAGGAGAAGTCGTACTTGACCAACCTGATAACCTTCTAGGATTAAATGGGTGGCTTGGTAGGTGAAGGGAGAGCAATGGATACTGTCTACCTTGATATCAGTAAGGCTTTCAACATTGTCTCCTGTAACATCTTCATGGAGAAGCTGATGGAGTATGGGCTAGATGAACAGACAGTGAGGATTGAAAGCTGGCTGAATGGCCTGGCCCAGAGAGTGGAGATCAGTGGCATGAAGTCTAGTTGGAAGCCAGTAACTA
>NW_008824808.1:3619583-3642984 GCF_000699105.1 Pygoscelis adeliae
GTGCTGATGACACAAGACTGGAAACAGTGGCTGATACACCAGACGGTCATGCTCCAACCCAGAGGGACCTCAACAGGTTGGAGAAATGGGCTGACAGGAATGTTATGAAGTCCAACAAGAGGAAGTGCAATGTCCTGCATCTCCTGAGAAGGAAAAACCTCATGCACTGATATATGCTGGGAGCTGACTGTCTGGAAAGCAGTTTTGCAGAAAAGGACCTCAGGGTTCTGGTGGACACCAAGTTGAACATGAGCCAGGAACGAGCCCTTGTGGCATAGAAGGCGAATGGTATCCTGGGCTGCATTAGGGGGAGTGTTGCCAGCAGGTTGATGGAAGTGATCCTTCCACTCTGCTCAGAACTGGTGAGGCCTCATCTGGAGTACTGTGTCCAGTTCTGGGCTCCTCACTACAAGAGAGACATGCACATACTGCAGAGAGTCCAACAAAGGGCCACAAAGATGGTTAAGGAACTGGAGCATCTCTACTATGAGGAAAGGCTGAGAGAGCTGGGACTGTTTAACCTAGAGAAGAGGAGGCTCAGGGGGGATCAAGGGGGATCTCATTGATGTGTATAAATACCTGAAGGGAGGCTGTAAAGAAGAGGGAGACGGGTTCTTTTCAGTGGTGCCCAGTGACCAGACAAGAGGCAATGGGTACAGATGAAAACACAGGAGGTTCTGCCTGAACATCAGGAATCACTTTTTTACTGTGAGAGTGATGGAGCACTGCAACAGGTTGTTCTGTGAAGTTGTGGACTCTCCAACCTTGGAGCTATTCAGAAGCCATCTGGACATGGTCCTCGTCAACCAGCTTGAGGTGGTCCTGCTTGAGCAGGTTGTTGAACCAGATGAGGTCCAACCTTCAGAGGTCCCTTCGAACCTCAACCATTCTGTGATTCTGTGATTTCTTTTAGGCAGCTTAAATTCACCCTGGCTTAGTTGTGGTTGGTAACCTAATAATCATACCTGTCTTTCCAGCAGAAAAAGGTCCTGTGGGGAAGGAAATTGCCTTATCAATTCTGCCTTGAAACCACAGACATGGAGGTAGGTATCCACACTACCACAGAGCTCAGTGCCAGGCCCAACCCAACCGCAGGGAGAATCATCTTGGAAGGTCCTTGAGAGCAGAAGAAAAGACTAAGTTCTCTCTTGAGAAATATCAACGCCCCTTGGGGGATGGTTTTCTTCGTCAGGTAAATAATGTGGACAAGACGTTTGTTCAGCTTGGAGTGTGCCTAGGGCCACTCTCTGTAGCTGTGCAGATATAGTCCAGCAAATAATACAAGATAGCAAAGGTACAGAATCGGTGCTTACATCTGTAGTCATGTTGTGTATTTGTAAGCTTGATCCACAAGGAAATCAGTCCAGCCTAGGGTCATTAAAAGCAGTATGACAGACTTTTGACTTTGGATTTTCTTACAGCTCCTTAGGTGCAATGAGACTATCTGCCCAATGCCTTTGACTTTAACAGGATGCAGGCTATGTCCTGGGGCAGTTTGTCAGCCAGCTGCCTTCAGCTTGCATGCAGGTAGGGTTAACCCTGGAGGATACAGCACTGGCAACACACTTCTCGACTTCTATTAGTCTCCATTTAAAGCAAGAAAAATGCACAATTCAAGGCCTTCCTGAACTACATTTGCAAATGTCTTGTTAGTAACCTGTATAAGTTACACTAGAAGTGTTAGGTGTGGCTCAGAGTTGGCCACTTGAGAGCACTGGCGCTGTTAACTGTAATTATTGATTTTCTATGGGGTGAACAGCCTGGGGCACAGATTGTGATTTACAGTGGCATGTGCAATGGACTGCTTAGTTTCCAGATGAAATTGTAACAAAAACACAGATGGGGTGATCACATCCCACCCACCCTAATTCTTCTTGAAATTCCTAATGAAGTATTTTCTCTTCCAGCTTTCCCCTTTATAAAAAAAAAATAATATTCTGTGGAGCGTTGTTGGGGAAAGGAGGAGGGGCTGTATGGCTCCCAAGTGACACCTCAGGAGTGGCTAGTTTTTGTTGCACATTGGCAAACCTCATACTGAACATATAAAGGACTGAGGCTTTCTTCAATTTGAGAGCTGCTTTGGAAACCTGAAGGCATGGCAGGAGTGGATGGAGAGGGAAGGGCAGGAGGTCCATACCAAACAGTGTTTTCTTTTTAGTTGCAGAAAGCAAATCCACAGCATGCTGCCAATTTCCTGTCATTTGTTTGATGGTGGTGGCATACTGTGGAGCACCAAGCTGAGCATCCCGTAGATCTCCTGCATAAAAAATCTGTGGGAAGATGATGATACATGTCTTGTAACAAAGCAACACATAAGGGCTGTGCCTGACTGAAGTCCCTTTCTATCTCCATTTTTTAGTATTACCCTGAAGAAGAGTTTGAGTTTGTCATCCTAAAGCTACAAAACAATTTGGTTCTTATGTGAGATAATAAAAAAATCCTGCCAAAAACACAATGTGGTGGAAAAATTAAATATCAGGTCATAGCTCTGTGAAAAGAGTAATGTAGATTATCCACAGATAGTTAACTCCCATGAATACTGTATAGCTGGGGCACCTCTTCTTTTCTCTGATCTCATCTATCAGAGATTGTTCTGGTGATATGTGTTTCATTTCATATCTCACTTTAAAAAAGCAGTCAATCAATATTTGCTCTTCCTTTTTCGCACATTGCCATGAGTTAATGGAATGTTCTTTATCTTGCTGGATGTAAAAACGAAAACCCTAGAGCTGTTGCTCTCCTCCTAACCTCTCTTTCAGGGTCACCACAAGAGCTGGTTGTGGTTTCCTCTGCTAAACTGAAGGCCCAGGAGGGCTACTACATTTCCTTCTAATCATTCATAACCACTGTCTTTTTAGCTTAAGCAGCGCTCAGCTTTCTAGCAGTCTTTAGCCTTTTGTTCCTCAGTCGCTTCAGCTATGTCTAGGCTATTTTGAGGGGACAGAAGGAATTTGAGAATAAAGGATGTCCTTTAGGCTTTGTCAGTTAAACCACAACAGGCCTCTATCCTTCTGAGGGAATGTTAATATATTAACATAAAGCAAAGAACTGACAGTTTTGGCCAGGCACTTCCATGGCCTCTTTCACTGCAGTGTCTAAATGCCTCACAACTATCTGTGAATTTATTCTTACTGTACTACAGTCAGCTTCATAAGTCATTGTTAACCCTGCCCCCCTGTAAAAACATAGAGAAATATTAATTAAACTTGCCCAGATCATGCCCAAAAAGTTTACAATGAAACAGAGAAGTTGGCTCAAGTCTGAGTCACTGGCCAGTATTTTAACATGAGACCTTTCTCCCAGTGCTCCCAGTGTTTGCCTGGTGGGGCTCTGCTTTTTCCTAAGGATGGTATGCACACTGAAAGGCTGGGGGTTGACCCTTTTATGCTGGATCCCTTATAAAACTCATATTGGAGTGAGATATAAACTTAAGGCTTTTTCAGGATATTTTGGACATCTTGAAACTACCAGGGCCCAAGCTGTGCACGCAGGGGAACCCATCACAGATTTCCTGAGACGTGAAAGAGGATCTTGACTCTAGAGCTGCTAGAAATAGGCAATGTGTCAGCCAGAGAAGGAATATTCTGCAGAAAATTCACTCTGAATCAAGCTACATCAGGAACAAGGCAGCCAAGATCAAACTTTTTCTTCCTGAGACAAATCAGAGAGAAACTAGCTAAAGGCTAGCTGCAGGCTCATATAATTGAAGCTAATAGGCTAATTGTAGCAAAGCCTGGACTCCAGCCAGGATATAAAGCTGTGTTGCAGCACTGGTAGATGATCTCCTGGCATTAATGGGTACAGAGTGATCTCTTTCCCCACAGCCCGGGTTTATATCTTGTCTGTGTCACTCTGAAATGTCACTATGAGATGCTGCTATCTCAGTCAGGGGTGCTAGAATGTGCTGTAGTCGTGACAACTGTTAGGGATGGGAGCTACCCAATGGGTTGCAACAGGAAGTTACCCCTCCATCCTTAGACTTCTTTTAGAAGATCCAGCTATTTCTCTGATTTTCTTCAAAGATAGCAATGGGTCACACTTTGAATCGGTGAGACAATATAGACTGTGAGCCAGCAATATGCAGAGGTGGTACAGGGTCATGATGGTGTCCCAAAGCCTACATAAGATCAGCCTGTGAAGAAGGACCAAGGAGCCAAAAGGACGCTAGAACAGACAAGGATAATACTGGTGAGCATCTGCACTAAACTGGCCAGCATGGCAATCCCTTGTTGGAGGTAAGATCTCACACGGCATCATTCATGAATAATGTTTTATAACATCTCCATTTGCCCCAAAGTCTCCATCCCTTCCTGATGAATGATGACCTATCTGTAGTTAATCAATTCTCCAATGGCAATGTGACATCCTGGAGCACTGACCCTTTGGCATGTAAATCCTAGTAATATAGACCACTGCTTGGCATATCCTCAGTGCCGAGGCTCCCATGGCACATCCAACTAGTGCTTCACTGTCAGCAAGGAACTCCAGATAAAGTTCAGGATGTGGGTTCATGGCTATCTGAAGACTCAAATCTGCTTAACTGGGTTCTTCTGATAACTTTGACTAACTGAATACATTTCCTTTACTAGACCTGTAGTTGCTGATTTCACTTCTCTCCACTGAAGTAGAAGTGCTAAGACATGTAGTGTGTCCAAGCTCTACAGGTAATAACAGGTACTTTTGTGTGTATATATAAAGCACAAACACAGGCTGAGTGGAAAATGGATTGAGAGCAGCCCTGAGGAGAAGGACTTGGGGGTGTTGGTTGATGAGAAGCTCAGCATGACCTGGCAAGGTGCACTTGCAGCCCAGAAGGACAACTGCCTCCTGGGCTGCATCCAAAGAAGCGTGACCAGCAGGTCGTGGGAGGTGATTCTCCCCCTCTACTCCGCTCTCGTGAGACCCCACCTGGAGTACTGCATTCAGCTCTGGGGTCCCCAACACAAGAAGGACATGGACCTGTTGGAATGAGTCCAGAGGAAGGCCACAAAGATGATCAGAGGGCTGGAGCACCTCTCCTATGAAGACAGGCTGAGAGAGTTGGGGTTGTTCAGCCTGGAGAAGAGAAGGCTCCAGGGAGACCTTATTGCAGCCTTCCAGTACCTGCAGGCGGCCTATAAGAAAGCTGGAGAGGGACTTTTTACAAGTATGTAAATGTAGCGATAGGACAAGGGGTAATGGCTTTAAACTGAAAGAGGGTAGATTTAGATTAGATATAAGGAAAAAATTCTTCACCATGAGGGTGGTGAGGCACTGGAACAGGTTGCCCAGAGAAGTTGTGGATGCCCCATCCCTGGAAGTGTTCAAGGCCAGGTTGGATGGGGCTTTGAGCAACCTGTTGTAGTGGAAGGTGTCCCTGCCCATGGCAGAGGGGTTGGAACTAAATGATCTTTAAGGTCCCTTCCAACCCAAACCATTCTATGATTCTATATCAAATATGCTTTCAGGCACCTCTACAGGTGGATTAAGCTTGGGAACGCTACAAATGACACAGTCACTTCTGGACAATATATACATATTTCTGTGGGCACAGAGAAGGAGACTGGATGACAAGATCTGTAAGGAGCAGAGAGCAGATCTGAGGTAGGTATGTGTGTGTGGAACATACCTCAGTTTTCTCTGTACCCTGATCCCCCAGGAAAATGGCATACTGGTCTAAGCTGTTAGTGGTGCTTTTCCACTTGAATTGCTGCTGTGCTCAGCTCTCTTCTCACTGGGCTGTCCTGCCTGGGCAGCTGCAGAAACCCTTCTCTCAGTCAAGGGAAATACTGGAATTTCTATAGCAGATGTACCTGTAGCTTCACAGGTTTGGTCTGAATGTTGTTAGTACCTTTGGCTATGAAGGGATCGTTTTATTATTATTGCAATTCTGGACTATGCATGGGACAGGGCAGGTCTGATCGTCTAAGACAAGGTCATGTCTAATTGCATCTCTTGCCTTAACATGGCAAACCTTTCCCATTCAGAAGAATAAGTGTTGAAAACACTGTTCTGTCCCAAATCAAGGCAAATTATAAGATTGCAGCAGGCAGTATTTTTCAATAAAATATCACTGGCAGGAATGAAACTATATTCTTTTGAAAAGCCATCACGTTACAGAAAGCAATAAAGAAAAAAACCCCTGCGAAATCCATAAAATGGTCCCTCCTCTGAAGCGTGTAGGAGGAATGTCTAAGCATAGTTTCTTATCGCTGTATTCTGATCAGTAGCACAAAGCTGATGGGAAAGATGATGGGATTTTTGGAGTACCAACAATTACTGTGTTAGTATATGAAGCTTACGTGTAAATGGAAATATGGGGGACATATCCATTCTAGATTAGTTTATGTGATTTAGCAGTCTCACATTTCATTTTCTTTGTTAATGAAGTAGTTGCCAGTATGTCTTGGGGTAAACCAAAAGATGACGCTGGTGCTGTGTCAGAACTGTTATGTTAGTTAATTTAACCCAGGGTTAAAACTGTGAGGTAGCCGTATGTCCGAGATGGACATCAATTCCTAATGATTTCCCTAAGATGGATTGCTGAAGCACATGTAGCCAGATAATTCCCTGGTGGCACCACCCTGAGCTAAAAACACCCATTTCTGTAGGGACAATTTTTTAGAAATGCAAAATTGTTCTAAATTTACTCCTACAGTAAGCAGCAATATTGCTCAGCATGAGGTTTGTCCATTTCCATTCACAAGAGCTCTGTAACATTTCCCATTAGCAACTATCTGCTCACACCAGCAGAGCAGCTATTTGATGTTGAGGCTGCTGTGACAGGTACTTGAACATATAAATAGAATCATGCTTCATAAATGTGACGGTATCACATGGTTGGATGCATGGAAGTGCTGAAGTGGGAAAAATTTCTCTTACCCCATAATTATATGAGTGCTAGTATTACATTCAGTGAAGTGGTAGACCTGGTTAAACCCAAGAATGAAGCACTTGTGGCAACCTTTAATTTAAACTATAACTGTTTGTGATGTAGATGGGTACCCGCACTGTATCTGTGCACATACCAATGCATTTTGTCTTCAGCTCCCTGGGTGATCCAGGGAGTCCCCAGATGGTCTCTGTGTAGATGAGGCAATGGACTGACTTGAGACAAGGTGATAGACTGATCTCTTACCTGCTTCACAGCAAAGCAACTGACTGATTGTTACCGCTATGCAGGTAGGAATTTCAGACAATTGTCTGTTGTGCCTACACCAGTTGACAGTCACTATTTGTATGCTTCAATGTGTTGGTGAACTCCCTGGGTGGAGGAATCCTGGGCAGTCCCAGCGATACCTCCATTTCCTGCAGTAGGTGAGGGAACTGGCCAAACTGTACATGGATAGTTTTAAATAGTCAGCAGAATGCAGATGCAGAAATGTTTTTGGAGGTGTTCAAGATTTAACTAGGCAACTACCTAAGCAACCTGAATTAATTAAGAGGGGTGGCAGCAGGAGGTTGGATAGGATGACCTTCATAGGTCCCTTCCAATCTAAGTTATTCTCTAATTCTATGGTTATAGGTAGGCCACTCTTTGTACACAGTATGAAAGTTAGAAGATGTTTTGTGCATAGTTTAAGATAATAAATAGAAATCAATCATTCATGTACTGTAATCATCATGTAGGACCACAGACCAGCTGGACTGTAAGAAATCATCAGAACAGATTGTGGTATCCCATCTTGATCCAGCTGAAGGTGCTGTTGCAAGAATGCTTGCAATGGAGACTCCCATCCAGACATCAACTGACCATCCTGTTTGAGCGATTTGATTCCCCACATGAAATGTGTGAAAATGTTAGTGCAAAAGTTCCCAGTATATTCGGTTTAACAAACACTTTGTCCATAGTTGTCTGTGCAGTGCAGCCCTGCAAGCTTCCACTGACTGGAAGCAGCTGGGCTACTGGAAATTGTGTGGACCACCAGAGTTTAGGTGGGTTTTTCTCTGCCTCCCACATTGTGCTTCTGGTCCTGCTTTGCACAGGAACATGGGAGTGAATGGGCTCTTGTGGGTCCTGAGTGCTTCTCAGAACCTGTTCAGGTTTCTCATTGTGTGATTAGGAGTGAAGGAGTTGAGCAAGAACTGGTCAGTTCCAAGGGTTTTTCTTGTGGGTTGTCTTCTTTCCCACCAATATGGCTTGTTTACTGTAATCTTTGCAAAGAAGAACACTGGTGGATTTTCTTTAAGAGATACAGGGAACAGAAGTGTTGTCAGTCAAAAAAAACCCAACGAAAATTCAGTTTGCTTTCTAACATCTAAAGAAAGCATTTGACATAACAAAACCCTTTTCATGTTTTTTTGATCACAGTTTATGAGAACCAAAGCTCATGCCAGTGCTGTGTCATGGAGGTGGTGGTAGTGGGTCCATATGTGTGTGGGCAGAGGGTTATGGCACCGCTTGTGAAAGTCTGTGAGTGGATGTGGCTGCCCTGCAGGGCCTGTTCTGCTGTGGTGTTGATTTCCCTCTGACAGTGCAGCTGTCGGTGCTGCTGGCCATGGACCCTATGACAAGCTCTGGTGCCGCTCCACTCCTCTCCATCCTACCCCACCACCCCTCAGTCTCTGGGCCTCCATCAGCCCTCCCTTCCTTAGGCTCCAGAAAGTCCTGTGAGTTCCCGCCCCACTCTCTGCACCCTCACCCTAACCTGCCTTTGCTCCGTCTCTCACCTGGCTCCACGTCCCAGTTCTTCTCCTATTCTTACAGCTCAGCTGTTGACTTCCTCTCCCATCTCCCTTTATCTCACCGACCTCAGCTCTGTGCCCCCGCAACGGGAGGATTCTTTATCTGATAGCACTTGTGTCAGCAATATCATCTCCTCTTGCAATTGGATCTGGCCAAGAGGAATATTTAGCCAGAATGGGAGTGACTTGGTGTAATGCACTGGTAAATTGTGTGAATTAGTGGCACTTGTTCTATAGCAATGGAAAAGATTTGAATAGAAACTTCTCAGCAGGTCCTGGTTTCTTCTCTTCACAGCAATTATTCAGATGACATAAATACTTACAAGAACTTTTTTTTTTTTTGCTTTCTGTTTTACTTTTCCTTGTCTTCTCCATAGTCCAGATACCACAGTAGGCTATATCTCTATGCTACGATGAAGACTGCAATTAGTATTTCTATGTGCAAGAAAATATATCTCAGGAGACCAACAGCAGAATTTATTTTCTATCATACACACAGACATGTATATGACAATGACATATTTCAAGATGTTCCAAATATTTCCTGCTAAAAAAGACTGATTCCACATTCCTGCAACACAGTATTGTATTCTGTAGGTGTTGCAGACAGATTATGCCAATGAAACTCTGGAGGGAAGAATATTTTTATGTCATTCTTGCACAGTTTATCTCATCCCAGAGACAATAGCAAGAATGCTTTTTCTTGAAATCCTAATAAATGCACCATTTTTTAGAAATGGCTTGATTTCATGCTGTCTTGAAAGAGTAATTGACTGATTTCTGAAACCCTGCACATGGCATAAACAGTGCAAAGCAGTCTTTCCCATTTGTAAACTCTATAAACTCTATTTAATCTTCTGCTTCATGCCTCCACTGGTACTGAAAATCATTATCAAGTGCCATTTTGATGTGTTACCTCATGCAGTGAATTACTGAAGTCAACTGAACAGCAACAAACAGAATGAAAGCCAGTCTGCTTGCAGACCTGTATAACTTCACTGATGTCAGTACTATTAAACTTATCTGTGTCCAACTTGAATTGAACCCAGATCTTGATTTCCTTTGCTAGCAGGCTGTAGATTTACATTTTCAGACTCTGTTCCAATGCCAGCTGAAGTCAATGACAGTCTGCGCTGACTTCAAGGGGTTTTAGATGAGGTCCCAATTCTTGGATGTGATGACATAAAGATAGAAGATTTTTTTTTTTGGGGGGGGTGAAAATGATGGATGCAAGACAGTAGAGTGGATTACTATCTAGCCAATGACTGTTTCACTGGATGGGGTTTTTCTGGCTGTGAAGCTGGAGCAGTCATACGTGGTAGTCAGGAGAGGTAGGAGAATTGTCAGGAGAATTGTCCCTTCTGGCCAGGTTTTGTCATTGTTTTTCCCTTTGTAATAGGATTAATTTTTTACCTGATTCTGAAACTTTAAAACTCTAACTTAAATTGATTAGGATTTACATCCACTAAGAATCTGGCCCAGAGGTTTTGGGCCTTTCTGATAAGCAGTAAATAGAGTATATTGACAAGCCCTGCAACAGTCCTCATTAATTGCAAGCTATTTTCCCTGATTTACAGTGCACAGCAGGGCTATTGGTTGTACCAATTCCCCAGGGCCCTGAACTTCTTACTCTACCACTTAAAAACACCTGGAACATGACAACAGTGATTCACTGGCTTTCAGCCAGCAGATTCCTGCCCTGATACACGGCCCTCTGTTGCTGATTGTCTTAGCGCCTGTGAGAGCCAGGTGTGACTCCTGCTTCTTCAGAAAACACTCATGGCATTAAAGAAAAAGAAAAATAATGTATTGTACATGATTTATCTGCAGCATTATTTCTTTCTCACTAGTCATTTTGCTATTGCTTTGGGTTTCGTTTTTCCAGGTCCTAACCAACCCACCAAATCCATCATCATCAAAAAGCAGGTCTGGACATATGGATTCATATGATCGTCCTGAAGATCACATTCTCACTTACTAGGTGCTTGCTGAATGAAAGGAGATCATATAAATGCTCCGTAATCCAATGGCATCCTTTGGCAGAGATTTCAACTTGTCAGGTACCTGATGTTGTACCTGTACAGGTACCTGTACCTTCTACAACAAAGAACCATTTCCTTTGTTGTTTGTTCTGAATCTGGCTCCCGCCAGCTTCATTTGAAGCTCCGCAGTTCTCGTAGTGGAAAACAACAGCTTGCAGCTGCTTCCTATTTACCATCCCCATGCCAATCATGATTTTTAAAGATCATTACCACATCAAAATGATAATTTTTCCAAACTCAGAAATCACAGCCTGCTCAATTGCTTCTTATATAGATGTTTCCCATTTCTGATTATTCTTCTTACTTTTCTTGGGATCTTTTCTAATTCTAATAAAACTTTTCTGACACAGGGGGATTAAAACTGCATATTTCTCAAGGTGTAGGCAAACCATGGTTTCATACAGTGGTACAATAACTTTGCCTATTCTGCTCTCTATTTTTCTTACTAATGCCTAACTTTCTTTTTTACTTTTTTTTTTTTTTCTTCCTGACTGCTACTTAGCAATACACTGATGTATTCATGGAACGATCTCACTTCTGAGTATTAGTGCTGGGCTCAGAGCCCGTCATTTAAGATGTGACATTAGAACTAATTTTGCCCAGTGCTCATCACTTTACATTTATCTGTACTGAAAGCTATCAGCCGCTGTGATCTACCCAGACACTCAGTCTTGTAAGTCGTGCAGTTCTTCACGGTCAGTGCATTTATGAATATGCTAACCAGAACAGGATCCTGCACACAACACTGTAGACCTTCACTGGTTTCTGCCCGCCACCATATCAACTGGTTGCTCACTCCCACTCTATTTTTTTATGTCTTTTAGAAGTGCTAAGGAAATTAAACCTGAGGAAATTTGCTGAAGGCTGTTTAGAAGTACAGATACACTACATAAGCCAGGTGACCCTTATTCAAGTCCTTGTTGACTTCTTCAAATAACTCCAAGGTAAGGCATCCTCTTAAAAAAAACCCCACGCATGTGGACTCTTCCCTAATGGATCATACTTATCCAGGTGTCTGTTCTTTGCGATATTAATATGCTATCGATGCCAAGGGCAGGCATCAGGAGTCCATATCTGGACTTCCATGGTTCTCCCTGAAACTGTTTTTTTAGTCAGTATCATATCTGACACCTTCAAGCCCTCAGGTGTGCAGGGCAGTTTTAAGCACATTATGCACCACTTTCAGTAATCAAACTATTTCATCGTGGAGCTCTTCCAGAGCTATTGGGTGAACACCATCTTAATCCTGACAATGTGCTACTTTTGTCCATTTTGTCAAGGACAAAAATAACCTCGTCTATTTTACAGTCACTTCAGTTTCAGACAGATTCTGTAATGAGTTCTCCCACAAAGAAGAGTCTGAGCAGGGGAATTGTGCCCATTTTTTCTGTTTTGTATATTGATACAGAGGTGCTGTTTAGTTTCTTGGCAATCACCTCATTGTCTCTGGGCACTCTTTATATCCTGATCATTCACAGACCCAAAAGACTCTCAAGTGAACCTGTTTTTCCTGACATGCTTCAGGATGTATTATTGTCCTTTTGCCAAGAACTAGGAGAGCAAAGTGATGGGACTTAGATGTCCATGAGAAGTAGTGGATAATAGAAAACATCAAAAAAATTATTCTGTGGGGTTTTGGCAATTCTTTGCCTCTTAAAACTGGAGCTACTCATGACCAAAGACTACCTGCACTTTCTGTCTCCTGCTCATTTTGCGAGCTTTAGTTCCTCTCTTTGTTCAGCTGGATATTAATGAAATGTTTCCCACCTAGTTTTCTTGCTGAACTTTCGATGATTGTCTGTGACTATATGCCTTATCAAACAGGTACTGTTCAGGGAGTAAGGAGAGATGCATTAGCTAATCTTACACTGGAGGAAGTCATGGGCCTAGGTCCAGGGCTAGCTGCACAGTTCAAGTATTTATCAGCATACATTGCCAAGACCAAGCCATGCCAGAGTGCATTCATGGGACAATGTTAGAAAGCCAATGCGATACAAACAGTCTGTCAAAGATTATGGAAACACTGACTGTTTTCTTCTGCCATTTTTGCATGAGTAGGTTTTGTAGGATACAGATGTTTATTTACCAATTCAGAAAAACTTAATGTTCCTTTAGAAGTACAAGCAACGTTAGAAAAGTTCTGGAAGAAACTCAGCCTGTTCCTGTTTCACTAGGATTCTTTCAGTTTAAGTAGATTATCATAAAGTGATATTGGCAATTGCCAAGGCTATTGCAGAGGGTACAACTCTCTCCATCAGTTGAGCAGAGGTAATTAGATTGAAAACCTAGCTGCATTAGTCGAATCCAATACTGTACCGAATTGTACAATCCGTTGGACATCATATCATCTCAGCACTGTGTCAAATCAATATCTGTTTTCAGCAGAAAAAATGTGCAGGTTGTGCTGGAGATATGACTAATGGGAATGCTTTTTGGAGCGTGTGTGCAGTTTGCACAGAAAGGAATAATGACAATTGGTTTCGTCTGGAGTAATTACAGCTCAGCGACCACTAGTTAGGCAATTACTCAGAGGAAATCCTCTTGAGGGAAGCAGATCTCAGTTTTGAGAAGAGAACATATCCAATATAAATTCCTTACATGTGGTAGAAAAACATTTCTTCTCCCAAAAGAAAGAAAAAGCAATGAAAACAGAATAACAGACTTATTTAGCCAAGACCCACAGAATTTCATGTTTCCTATGTGGAAAAAAAATTCTGAATATTACAGTGTCAGTTTTGGTCACCATGGTGCCACGAACTTCTTAAACAGATGAAAGAGAGAGGGAAGGTAGTTTTGACAAAGCGCTCTGTCACCTGCATTAGTAATGCACTGTGTCTCCAGAGAGTGCTCAGGGAGAACAAAGTAGTATGCGTTTGGTAAGGTATGCATACCGTGAATGCAATTTATGATACATACTTTATGAAACATTGTGGAAATGTTGTATCTTGAAATTATCTTAGAATGGTTCTGACCTCCAGGAAGACCGTTTTAAGCAGAAAGAACGTGCTAATTTAAGAACATGCCTAGACTATGAATTCAGGACATTCCCAGGGAGGGGAAGGAGGTATTTTGCATTTGATACTTCAGAGTGCAACTCCAGAAAGCGAGGTAGGAGGGGTAGGATGTTAATTATTAGAGCCATATTTGATAAAGTGTTCTCTATTATCAAAGCCCCCTTGTTATTGGAGTAAGGAACCAAGAGAGATGAGGAAAGGGAAATCTCGAGCAAAAGAGAGAAAGGTAGTGCCAGGTGGTGTTGCCAGGGCTCTTCCCTTAGATTAAAAGACCATCTTCTATTTCTTTCTTCTGCTACAGGTGTAAGCTGAAGCCTTGAAGCCAGTCTATCAAATCTCTGCAGAGCTACACCAAGGAATTAACTCGCCAGTAAAGCCTTGTTTGTGTTGTAGAATTCAGCCTGCAAAAATCTGGTCTTTTAACAAAACTATCCACAAAGTTTATAGAACAGAGATATTACTTTTTTTTTTTTGTTGTTCTCCCAAGACTGCCTTGAAGTAAAATCACAGCTATGGCACAGCATGATAACTTTTGCTGTTTCTTCTACTTGTAACCCAGAGGAGGATCAGTTTGCAAGAAGAAAAAAAAGCCATCTTTTGGGAAGTACCATTAATAGCTATGTAAAAATGAAATACTTGACACAAAGAGACATTAGTGTATTTTATTGCTAAATTTTAGTACCTCCTGTGTGCATAACAGGGCTGTGAAACATGGATTCTTCAGACAGACCTTGGAAGTTTCTAGGCAGGTATCATAGCAGGGCTCATTGCAAACTTAACTGAAAACTCTCCTCCAGGCACGGCAGAGGACACTGACATGGGGGACTTCTGAATTACTGAGTCAAACTTGCCTTTGATGAAACTTCATTTCTCCCCAGACAGCTCTGATGTGTGATCTCCAGCAAATAACATTTTTACATCTATGTAGAGCTTTTTAAACTGCAGAAACCTCTATTTCTTTATACATTTTATACGAAGAGAATGTCAACCCTCACAAAAAAAAAAGTATGAGATGTATTTTCAGTATAGTTGAAGTCTATCTTGAGGAATTACTGCTAGGATTAGCCTATGTATTCAAACTCTCAGTAAATAAAGAGGATTTTATCATGTATATTTATTATAACTAAATAATGTTTGTGTAGAATACAGTATTTAATGTCTGGCTTAGTACAGAGGGGGCAGATTAAGTCTGAGTTTAACTACCATAGTATTTTTCATTGGCTGAGCTACATCCTTATAGGGATCATAATTTTGACAGTGATGGCAATAGTAATTTCTTTGGTAAATCACAATATACTCCCTAAATAGAAAGAGCTTTGCAATTTCCTGAACGAATGGAAAAAGAATTTTGCAGAATCAGTAAAGATAGCGATAATTGTTAAAGGGCTTATTGCAGTTTATGTGAAGAACCTCAGTTGCTCATGATAGACTGTCAGAAGTAAGACAGCATGAAAGTGGAGTCCATAATAAACATAAGTGTAGTGTAGTTTAAAAGAACAACTTTTTTGTTGCTAAAAAATATAAGAGTGCAGAAAGTGATGAAATGACTGCTTCAGAAGCCATGAAGTGCAGAATGCCAGGTCACTTCATCGAGATAGCAATGTGAATAATGTTTTCCAAGGTCCACTTAGAACTAGGTTGTTATTGGTAAGTGCAAAAGTTTTTTTCTTTTTTTCTTTTTTTCTTTTTTTTTTTTTAAATTAAGAATTTACACGATATCCCAATACACAGAGAGACTAAAATGTTCCAATGGTTGCTCCTAACTGGATAGTTAGGTGGATAGTTAGGTGGATAGTTAGGTGGATAGTCCATTAGTTTGTTGTCTACTTGCTTACTTTGAAGGCAACATGAAATTGCACCAGGAATACTGGAAGATATAAAAAATGTTTAAACATAAAGTAGTGCAAATTTTGACAAAAATTAATATTTGCAACAGACCATGCAAATACTAATTTAGGGAGATAAAACTGTCTGTATATTAATATAGTATAAAAGTGAATATTATTCCACATAGTCTCCTAGTCCACATACTGCATAATACAAAAAGGGAAGCTGTAGATGACATGATATGGCCTTGAATGTGTACAATGAAAGTTTAAATCTGTTTCCATTTTTGCCAAATGCATTTTTGAATTACAAGGCAGTTTTCATTTTGTCATCCTTCAGTGCATGGAAATGTTGAGGAATTTCTCTACAAGGTGGTTATCTCCAAAACCCTGCAAATGAAGGAGTCTGAAAATGTTGATCTTATATTAGAAGCTATTTTTGTATTTTAGGCTACAGTTACTTATTTGGCTGAGATAGGAATGATGAAAATACATTTTGAATAACTAATACTTCATTCACTGCTCTTCTTTCACAATTATAACTTTTATGATGTCTTAAAATTAGAATAATGAAAGCTTGTAATGCTTTAATTGATGAAATACAGAAACTTTTTTCCTAAAAATAATGTTCAGGAAATACTAAGCATTTCTGAAGGACTAAAGCTTAACAAAAATCTAGATGTAAATTGCTTGCATACAGAACAATGTGTGATCACTTTGGTGGCCTGTATGCAAACCTGTATTCTGGAATAGACTAACATTCTGCCTTCCCATCATAGTTTTTTCATATCTGTGAAGTTTATTTTTTGCAAAACAACCTCAAATGCAGCACTAGATAGAATATTTTCCTTTAGTGAACAAACTTGGACATTTTACAAAAAAGTGCTGAATATTGATTCTCTTAAGGCAACACTTTGAATGAAAGTTTCAGTTGCACACATAAAGATTTTAATGGATTGATTGAGAAACGGATTAAAAATTGTAAGTACCGTTTTAAATAACAAATTGAGTTTTATGACAATGGAATTGTTTAGATGAGGGCATCAAATGTACATTTGAAGGAAACTACATGACATGCTATGAAAAACAGTGTTTTCATAAATGTTCCTTATTGTTCTTTATTTTTCAGGTGGTTGTCCCTGGGACTAGGACTAACTTTGTAAGTCTCTAAACTAGCATTTAAATCTAAGAACTAGCAATTCAGGATGTCAGTGTAATATTCTTCAGAGAGCCCAAGCAGCAGTTAAGAAAGATATCAAATGTGAAGTGCTACTCAGGATGACTTTGTGTTGTCTTTGTTTATATACTCTTGCTTTCAACATTATAATCAGGAATGAAACCTTTTGTCTGGCTAGAATAAACTTGTGTTTTTGCATTTAAGCTCTTCTGATGTTAAAAGTGACTCATGGTACAGCTGATAAACCTAAGCCACTTAGTGTAGACAACTGCATGTGGTCTAACATAACTTTTTATTATTTTTTTAAAGACACTCCCACCAGCTCCCACATTCTCACTTTCAGTTCTCTGTCCTCTCCATTTTCTTGATGTAACTGTGGGTAGTGACGTGCCCTGTAAGCAGGATCAATGAAACGAAGCTGGTTAAAAAATAATCTGCAAACATGTTCTCTAGGGGAAGGACAACCTTGCTCTCCAGAGCTAGACCTGCCTGCAGGCACCTGGCAAGGCTGAGGGCTGATTCGAGAGAGAAATTTCAGCAGACATAGACCAGTATCCCTGGAGCTCCGGGGATGGAGAAAACAGCTGGCATTCCCAGCATCCTCAACTTTGCCCTGGCCACACAGACTGCTACACCTTTGGGCTCTGACAAGTAAATAAGAATTGTTCTGAAGCTTATCTGTCTGATGGCTTTTACAGGGAAATCTAAGAGGGTCATGTAGGTGGTTTCAGGAAAAACATGTTTCCACCCATTTGCTAGCTCTGAAATGCTTATATGCCCAAAGTGAAAAATTGTGCCTTGGACAACATAATTTTTACACTAAGCCGTCACAGTGAGCATGTCACTCTGTAAGTACTAAAAACACCCTGCAGAATTAATTAAACTTTTCTGAAAGAAGGTCTGTACACCAGTGTGGATAACAGCGGTCCAGACTTCTCTTTGGTAGTGGCTGGAA
Source organism: Pygoscelis adeliae (assembly GCF_000699105.1). Taxonomy (NCBI): domain Eukaryota; kingdom Metazoa; phylum Chordata; class Aves; order Sphenisciformes; family Spheniscidae; genus Pygoscelis; species Pygoscelis adeliae. The sequence continues at coordinate 3,637,262 of NW_008824808.1, forward strand.
TCATGAATACTTTTACATTATTCAACATTAGTCTCTTTTAGTTAATACTTGTAGAGAGATGCAGTACTGGCATATTGTTCCAGGCAGCAGCACACTGTGACAGGTCCGTGAAACTCTAAAAAGCAGTCAAGAAGGATAGTTAACCAGGGAGCAACCTACTGATTTTTTAGGGTGATAAACATGTTTAATTGGCTAAGTAAAAGAAGTTAGAAGTGATCGAACTTGTTTCTTTCCAAGGAGGAGTGTCCCATATAGCACTGTAGAAAGGCTGAACATGCATTTGGTGCTGGGCGCTACAGAATGACTCCATTAAGAAAAGAAACTCCTTGGTTACAGTATACTCACATCCCAGGGAGAAAATACTGGGAGTGAATCATCTGTCTAATCTAGCAAGCAAGGGCACAGAAAGAACCATGAACATGAAGCTAAAGAACAGCAAATTCAAACTAAAAACAAGACACGTTGTTCTGGTAGGAGTGATTGAAACAAACTATCAGGCAAAGTGATGGATTCTCCATCTTTCAATGTCTTCCAGAGCGGGCATGTTCTCTGAAGATGTGTCTTTTTTGCCAACTACAAGTTCCTCAGAGGACAGTTTGAAGGGCAGTGGCTGATGAGCTGAAGATCCCCTCTGGACTCAAACTCTCTAAACATGGTGCACTGCCATAGATCTTACAGGCAAGACACAAAATATAAAAGATGCCACAGCTTACTTTTGCAAGGTAACGGAAGGAAGAGGAACAATAAGGACCACAGTGCAAACGGAAGCCTGAGAGAAGTAAAGCTCCTGTGCAGGTACATCTAAAGCAAATAGGCTGTGGGATGTAAATTAATAGACTCTAGTCCCAGGGTGCGAGGAGGACGTATGAGCTCCTCTATGATGCTTTACAAGAGATCCCCTATTAGCTTAAGTGTACATTAATTCACATGCAATATGCGTAAACCAGAGCAAATCCACAAAGCTGCAGCATGAAAACAGCTGGGGTACTCTCTAATTACAAGGAACCCTTTCCGTATGGGAAATTAGAAGGAACCAGATCCATATGGGGATCTGAGATGAAAATTAAAAACAATGCTGTAAAATATTGTATGGGTATTTATGCAACTACAGTACAGAAGGCACATGTGGCAGGTGCCTATCTGCATATACCCATTTTCCGGGCCAATTCCCTAATTTTTCAAGGTGTAAGGCTCCGACAAGCACACTATATGCTCACCTGGTGTGTAAGAAACAGCTTGGTCCTTTACCACCGGGAACAAAACGTGCCTCATCTCAAGGGCTCAACTCATGAATTAACCACACCCTGCAGAGTTGGAGAAGCACTCTGCCTTGCAGTACATTTTACACTTACATGAACATGCAGACTGAAGACTTTCTATTCCTAGAGGTCCCACTTTCTTGTAATTCATTTCATGCTAAATAAAGGTAACACCACCTTCATCTACGGGAAAATATTGATTTCCAGCCCTGCCCTTGAACCCACACAGCTCCCCTGTCTGGTTTGGGAAGCTGTGTTGGCAGTTTCTGGTATATGGTGTTTTTTATGCCCTTACAGACAGGTAGCAAAGGTGGAACAGCAGAAGTGGTAGTGGCTGGTTGTCTGCTTGAAACAGGAAAATATGAACACCATGTAGCTGCACCTCTAAGCTGTTTTTTGGAAATGTCGCTACAGGATATATGGGGGGGGGTAGGGGTGGGTGGGTGTTGAGGCTCAAGTGACTGATTCACAAATCCCCAAATTCTATGCAAAGGTTTTAGTCCAGCAGTAATATTTGTTTCCAATTTTATTCCTTGTTTTTTGGTATAGAGCTTTTGTAATGTGCCGTTTTGCTTGTTATGCTAAAATCATGTGGCCTTAATCCTTTTTTTGCTAAACAGGAGTGTCCTGGTCTCAGTTGGGATAGAGTTAAATTTCCTTCCTAGTAGCTGGTACGGTGCTGTGTTTTGGATTTAGTACGAGAATAATGTTGATACCACACCGATGTTTTAGTTGTTGCTAAGCAGTGCTTGCTGACCCAAAATGGCCAAAGGGACATTCCATACCATGTGATGTCATACTCAGTACATAAACTGGGGGAAAGCTGGCCAGGGGGCTGCTGCTTGGGGACTTGCTGGGCATCGGTCGGTGGGTGGTGAGCAATTGCATTGTGCATCACTTGCTTTGTATCTTCTTCTTCTTCTTCTTCTTATTATTATTATTATTATTTTATTCTATTTGAATTATTAAACTGTTTTTATCTCAACCCATGAGTTTTCTCACTTTTGCCCTTCCAATTCTCTCTCCCATTCCACCGAGGGGGAGTGAGCGAGCGGCTGTGTGCTGCTCAGTTGCCGACTGCGGTTAAACCACGACAAGGAGTCAGTGTGATCATTATCTTGCAAAGGTTCAGATCTTTGTCATTTCCTTGGCCCTACCATTACACTGATGCTATCAGTGGAAGAGCACGAGCTACTCTGAGCTGTTATGGATTCATCATTAGCATAGTATCCTATTGATTCTCCGTATCTTTTTTCCCAAGGCTGAGCTACACAGACAGCCTAGAATATAATTGTTTAGCACTGAGTTTAAATTGAAAGTTCCATAGCTTGTTTTTGGTGCAGTTTGCCTCAAAGTAGAGTGAATAGCAGGAAATATTCACAAATATGTTTGAGGCTTAAGATTCAGTGTGTTTGAGTGTTAAAAATGATTTTTTGCTCCATGGTAGATAGACATTTTCTGATAGGTGCTTTTCAAATGGAAGTTAGAGACATACAGTTGGTTTTTTTCTTTTTTTTCTGCTAGATATTCAAGAAGCAAGACTTCTTTTTAAGGTGTTTTATTCTATCTACCCCTAGTTATGCCCTTTGAGCTATCCATGCAAACAGATTGTTGTACAAAGGGAAAATAAGATGAAAATTATGTGAAATGTTAATTTTAAAAGAAAACCCCCCTCATTCTATAAGATTGGAGTTAGGAAGCTCTGCCTACACAGAGTGTTCAAAGCCTTATACTGCAAATTTGGGCTGAGTTCAAAATATGGCCAAGTTTTGAACAAACCTAGACTAAATTATAATTCAAGTGCAAACCAAGTGAAAGACCAAGTTTCTTACCATCCCACCCCCAAACAAAGCCTTGCAGTATCAACAGTCCTATGCTTTACATTTGTTCAAAACTGTACCCAAAGCCAAAAATCAAGATCCTTAAGACCCAGCCTTGGTTACCTGTATGCAGCCCAGAAAGAGTTATTTAGGTATTAGTTAGGTATTTCCCCCCAATTTCCAGCTCTTTTCCTTTACTTTGTTATCAAAGGTCTGTTCAATGATGAGTACCTTTTTTTTTAGCTTTATTATATATGGGATGTGATTCACTGGCACTGCATGCTCTATTGCTTCTTGAATTAGGCAAGTTCTGAGTGGATTGTTCTTTGAATGTTGCCTGCAGATTCATATGAGTACATCCTTCCCTGGGGATGTACATAATCTTCTCCTTTCCCATCAAGGGGAGTGTAATTACAACGGAGTGTGGTGTGACAGATGTGGGTATTATAAACAGACTGTCAGCACTTTCTGAATGACTCAGGCAATAGTTTTCCCTCCTACCAAACACCGACAGAATGTTCTGTGTATCTCTGTGTTGTAAATTATCATCTTGGTATCAGTTCCCATTCATTCTGACACTGTATTTTAGCCAAGCACCGATAACTGTACGTTGCAATGTATATGACCCCTTCTTCCTTCCTTTGTCTGCTCATTTGTTCCTGCGTCCCTTCCCCTGCTCTAGTTGCGACCGGGAGCATTTATTTGTTTTCAAATGGAAATCAGTCTAGATTTGCATTTATCAAGTATGTCATCCAATCTTTCATTCACCGCCTTTTTATGCATTTCTGGGTTCAGCATTCATTTCTTTTAGAGAGAACTGTCTTGAACCTTTGCACCTTTTTATTGTGTGTTAATGTAACTGTTCAAATCACACAGCTCATGGCTCACTTCTCCTCAGAGTCCACTTTTTTATTATTACAAATCTGTAGCAAAATTGGAGAAGCACTCTGCCTTGCAGTACATTTTACACTTACATGAACATACAGACTGAAGACTTTTTATTCCTAGAGGTCCCACTTTCTTGTAATTCATTTCATGCTAAATAAAATGAAGGGCTATCCATTTTACCTCTGACTTGGAAACAAAAACACAGAAGAAAGCTCAAAAATGAAGCAAATCTCCATTGAAGTTTAAATGGCTTCTTTTTAATGGAAGAAAAGAACAGTAAAAACTATAGTTTTTTGCATCCAAATGCAAACGGAGCTAGAGAAACCTAATGTCCATGTACCCTTTAAAGTTATTCTGTCAAATCTAGTCCTGTTTTTTTTCCTTTGAGCAGATTTGTGTCACTGTAGCAGGGAAATGATTCATAAATATTCTTGCATATAAAGGCAACTCTCCTATTGCTTCTGAATTGCCTTTTTTTTTGCTTTCTCAGAAGTTCAAAGCCTGGTGCCTGGGCAAGTATCCTAGTACTCTTGGTTGTTAAGCAAAGGGAATCCTCTGTCTTTTCTTGCTGCCCTGCAGTATGAGAAAGCAGCGTACTTGCCAGTGCCTGAACACACAGTACCGATGCCTGAGCCCTCAATGAGATCATGGAGGCTGAAACCCACCTTCACACCTAACTGATGATCAGAGCAAGGGAAGGATAAAATTTGAGTCTCTCTCCCCTACTCTGCTTTCAGCATCTCCTGCTCCAGGTTTGGACTTCCAGTTCTCAGCCACAGCCCCAGAGGGTTTGACAGACAAACTTTGGTGGGCTGCTTCCACTCTGCATACCCCTGGCTGGAGGGCATTGCCACTCTAACAGAGCTGACAGGTGGGCACACCACAGCAGCACAAGTGCCCAGTCCTTCAGCTTAACTCAATCCCCCTTTCCCCAGCAGTTGAACCCAGGACACCATGTTGGCACTGAAGCTGCTGAGATGCAGGAGTGTGTGCCATGCTGCTGAATGCGGAGGCGGGCAGCAGAGGCAGAGGTGGAGATGCAAGGTGGACAGTCCTGGGCTGTAACACCTTCAGCTTCTGCAGCCTGTGGGCTTGAGCCTGACAGTCCTCCCATTCAGCACAGAACTCAGCTTTGGGAACACCAAGCAGAGCCCAGCCTCTGACTTCTTAAGCATTGCAGTCCGCAGCTTTCACTCTCTGTATGAACCTGGACCTCAGAGAAGTGAACTTGAGAGCATTAGCCAAACACTGGCTTATCTCTTCCTTAAGCTGCAGAAGGGCTGCAGAGTTGTTTTGCAAGTACTGCCCAGCCCAAAGCACAGACTGAACCTTAGTGGGACCTTCTCCAGCGTTTCTTGCAGGCATGTGTGTGTACATTGGCTGGCAATGCAAAGGACCTGCCAAGTGAAGAATTCCCTAGTCCAATCCTCCCTCTAGCCCCATCCCAACCCTTCCAGAGTAATGGTCCTTGCAGGGAGCAATTTTGGAAAAGCTTTTTCACAAGGAGAAATATGCCACTTCACACAGCTCCTGGCATCCCAACCCCAGTGCAGTAGGATCCCTTAGGCCCTCCAGTGTGGGTCCAGCCCTGGAAATGTGGGCTAAGCCTCTTTCTAATTACTTGTTTTTATTGCAAGACTGTTCATGGGAAATATAAACATTATGGACTCCATCCCAAACTAAGTCACGCTCCAAACTGTCCCTCAGTATTGGTATTAGTCTAATACCATACAGTTCCCCATGTTCATAAATAACC
>NW_008824808.1:3643007-3645446 GCF_000699105.1 Pygoscelis adeliae
TAGGGGACATGGGACATGCCATTCCTTCAAGGAACAGAAATAAGGGAATACGGCTCCTGGCTCCAGTCAGATGCTACAAGAACTGAGCATATGGCTTGTTCCTAGCAGCAGCTTTGTGAGTGAGTCAGTGAATAAGATTTGTTTGCAGATGTATTGAAAAATTGCAAACAACAGTCTTGACTGGAGAAGAAAAGCCTACATTCACAAGGTAAATTATTTGGGATAAATCACACAAGTGACTCCAACCTCCTTCAGTGCAGCTGTTTACATGAGGTGCAACCGAACCAAGAAACAGGCAGGAAGGACAACCCAAAAAGAACAAGGTGAACAATTTTCTTTCTCAGTGGCCGCTGTTGCTGTGTTGGCTGTGTAAGTGACTGTTTAACTCAGCGGTCTGTTAGAATGAAATTAATTTCAGATTCGAGCATTTTTCCACATTTTGGGTTCATATTTACATTTGTTAAGGTTAATAGACCTGACCACTTCTTCATGTTCTCACCAGGGAGCAGTCACTGACAAACCATGGGAGGGACTGAAACAATATTCTCCACAGAAAGTAAAATCTGTGCATCATAGGGCTGTTTGTTACACATTCCTCCCTAGTAACAGTCCTCAGTCCCTGCTGGTGCAAATCAGCGTAGTGCCCCTGACTTTACCTCAGCAATGCTAATTTGCACCACCTGCAGATCTGACTGCTTAGTCTCGCTACTCATCTTTCTAGTCTTCTTCCAGTAACCGCAGTGGAGCCCCAGTGTTTCCTAAATCCACTTTGTTCTTTTAGAGTATTTCTTGGTGCTTTTTGTTTTCTTCTGAAGTGTTTCTGTTTCTATTTCTTCTGTGCTTGTGCTGTAGAGCCCCGACTTTAAATGCTCTATCTTGCCTTTTAGACCCCCTCTATAAAAAGCAATTTTTTAAGAGCACAGGTAGAAAGGAGAGGTCAGGCAAGACCTGCCTTTGGCCACTTGCATGCCTTTAAAAAAGAAAATAATACAGGAAGCCAGGAAATTCATTCAGGAGAGAACTGAATTGAATTTTTAAGGGAAATACATAATCTGGGGGAGTATGAATCTGCATTCCTCCCACTGGCGTCAGGGCTCTCAGGATATCTGAGGCAGGGACATTAGTGAGTCTGAGACACTATTCTTTCAGCTTTCTTCTCCTTCCCAGACTCCACAGAGAACCATACAGGCAGACTTTAAAGATGCAAGCAGATGAGTAAGACCTAAGAAGTTAGCTCTTTTGAGCTGAACTGCAGTAACCAGCCGTATGCCTACTCTTAACCTAAAATAAATGTGAAGTAAAATGCAGTAGCTAAATGGAGGAACTTAAGGTAAAATATTTTATTTGCATTTAAAACATTATAAACAGTATGGGCAGGTCCTGTGCCTAAGCTGACGTGTGGTATCTTGCCACTGAGGGAACCAAATCCAATATGTGAGTCCACATAGAGGGTACTCTGTCTTCCCCTTCTTCCAGGTTCAGTACAAGGAGGCAGGAACTGAAAGCTGGTGACAGTGTTTAAAAGTCTCTGCTTTGCAGACTAGGTTTTCCAAAGACTCATCCCCAAAGCTTGCCAGGCATTTTATTAGATAGTTTCATTGCACTCCTTTGTGCTCTTGCCTTTAATGAAGTCTGTCTCAATCACTGCAGCACTCACCCATGGAAAGATCTTCCACCACAATGCCTTGACTTTAGAGGTCTCCATAATAAATGTCTCTCAAAAGTAGATGATAGTTAGAGTAGCGTGAAGGGGTCAAGTTCTCACTGCTAGTGACCTTGTGGTGAAAAGGGTAAGTCAGCCTTTGTTAGCACCTTGTATTAGCCTCTGTGACAGATGATACTGCTCTTTCCATGGGAGTCCCAGCAACAAATGCTGCACATGGCCAAGTACTAATCATAGTTGTTTATTTGCAGACAAGCCTTCCTCTCACCATGCCTATCTCGTTTCTCCAGCTCCACCCCATGTATCCTCTGGTGTTTTGGAAGCCCAGGAGCAGAACTGTCAGGGCTTGCCATCAGTGCACCTTTGTAATCTTACGTCATATCTTGTTTACCATGTGGGTTTTTTTCATCAGGACGTTCTAGTGCACATCCTCTCTGTGAAGTTTTAATTTAGTTCTTTGTTAGACAAATCTCATATGGTGACTAATGCAGGAAGAAAGATTGGGTAAAAGTCAAATAAGGTCTCAAAGATTTGGCCCTGAGTGAAGATGCTAAATATAAATGCAAATAGGAAAGGTAGACTGAGGCGGGGGGGAAATGCCGGCTTACATACAGCTTTTCTTCAGGGATAAATAAATTCAGAACATTTTTAGATACAGGCTGAATAGAGTATAATGCTGTATTTGTCCTCAGTTTTTATCACAACTGAGAAGAGTGAAAAATTGCCTCATCTGTAAGGGCTTGGAATATAATGAGCCAGAATGAGCTTCTCTGTCA
>NW_008824808.1:3645475-3680313 GCF_000699105.1 Pygoscelis adeliae
TGGGGGAGATGTCACTTGTTCCAGCAGTTACAGAGTAGCCCTAGTTAACCAGGTTTCTCTTTGCAACGCAGCTGGCTGGCTAGAAATACAGACACCTTTGATGGTATGCTGTAGCACATCAGTTACAGACATAATATATATAGCTATTGATGCACATAAAGAGAGGCAACACACATAAATGCATACAGAGAAGAGAAAAAGGCTAAAAAACAGGTAGCCTACAAACTGTTGTGCTCCATAATTTTAAATACATGAAGTAAAACTTTATTTGAACTAACGCATGAGTTACAGACATAATATATATAGCTATAGATGCACATAAAGAGAGGCAACACATATAAATGCATACAGAGAAGAGAAAAAAGCTAAAAAACTGTTGTGCTCCATCATTTTAAATACATGAAGTAAAACTTTATTTGAACTAAACTTTGCATAGAGTAACACCAAATTTGCTTAAAATATCTCTCTATACTAATATATTAATATATGCATATAAAATATAGAACATATATGTACCATATATATATATTCACAAGTTCATTCTGAGCGGCACTGAAGGTGTTATTTTTAAGTCCCTAAAACCACAGGTTTATTTAACCTCTAAACTTAAAGAGCAGCAGTACGTGTTCTTACGTACCACTAGATGGTGACTTGTGTAATGAGTTGTTGACTTTTATCCTAAAGTACATTTGTCTTTTTATTGGAATGAAGCAGAATCATGATATTACTGTCTGCATTGTTAATAATTTCCCTCTAAATATATTGCCATAAACATCCTGCTGGTTGCAGGATTCTAAGGAAAAGCTATGGAAAAATAAGGTGAACATGGTCCCTGCCAGATTCTGTTTGGGGTTTTTAATATCTTTGTACAATTCAAAACTTTTTTTGTTTTGTTTTGTTAATAGGGGCTGCAGGATGTCACGTACAAATGATTAGGCTACAATTCAGATACCTCCTGAGCCAAAAAAGCACCCAAAGTTTTCTTCAATTATGTGATGCCATGTGCATCGTCTTGTATAAACAGTAAGCCTTACCACATCAGGCAAAACTGTCTCCCCCGGTGTGCGTTGTGTTTCCACTCAGAGCAACCTCTCATTTTAGCTATCTGCTATTAAAATGCTACTTCAAAATCATACTTGGCACCTTTCCCTAAAAAAAAACCTACATGGTTGCAGCAACAAGATCAAACAAAAGCGCTTTGTTTGGCAGCTGTAGTCTCGCTCTTCATCTGGACGGGGAATCAGACTCATCAACAACAGGCTGTACCGAAGACCCGCTCACCGCTTCCCTCCAGTGACACTTGTTGCTATTAATACTCTTCATCTGGCATAAAGGGCGAGAAAGCCTTTAGCCTCAGGTAAGTGGTGAAAGTTTGTTGATGACCATGCACTGAATAAGGAAAAGTAACATTTCTCCCTCTCTCCTGTTAATGTGTCATTGAGATTGGAAGTTATTTAGAGCTGAATTTGTCTTTTTTGTACAACATGTTTTGCATTTGTACAAAACTTCCTACAAAGAGGGGACCTATCTCTAGTTGTTTAGCCCAGGCTGCCAATCTTTATCAACACCACCGCCAACTAATAATAATAATTCATTGCAATAAGTGACAACTTCCTGTGATTTGCTCATTATTTAACAGACTGTGATGTATAGTTTATGGCTTTCGAAAGCAACTGAAGCATGAGACAGTCTTGAAGGCCTTGGTTCCTGAAAATCAGATTCCTTTAAGGAGACTTAAAGTCTGTAATCACAAATCACTTTTGGCCTATACAACGGACTCCCTTTCTGTAAGTGATTAATGAATAGTTTGTAATGGATAGTCCTGCTATTTGTAGCCCAGGAGTGTGACCAGGTATCTCTTTGCTTTACTTGTGCTGTCCTGCTGGATGACTCTGCCATTACAGCGGGCTTGTTCTCTCCACCAAATCAGGTTTTCTTTTCTCATCAAGCAAACTTCAGCCTGTGAACTAGCATTTGTTTTCTGGGAGCATTAACACACGCTAAATTTTTCTTGTGCAAATGTTTATGGAAAGCCAAACAAGGGTTTGACTGAATAAAAATGTGTCTGAAGAGCCACCAAGGCATCTGAACGTTCCTCTCCTGGTCTTCACCTACCTCCACTGTTGATTGAACTGTTACAGCAAGGCCTTGTGCATGGCTGGACTCCAGGCATTTTCTGGTACAGTGTTTATTAATGCCTTGCCAAGATGAAACATTTCTGAAACAAGATTAGGATCAGTATTTACAAGCAGAGGGTTAGCTCTAGAAATAGCTCAATCAAAAGATATCAGAGCAGGCAGCTATTCATGGGAAATTATTTGCAAGGGACACATTCCCCCCTCCCCAGTTGCGCTTAACGTTTTCCTCTCAGCATTAGGTTCACTCTCCAGTTCAAAGCTAAAATGAAGAAAATAAATGTTTGCTCCCTAGAGTACAGCTCCATTTATTTTCTGCTACCTTTCTGCCTGCAAAACTGCCTGTTGATTTCTTAACCTGTGTATTTCTTTTCTAATGACTAATGACTAAACCTTAAGCTGTGCCAATGCTGGCAAAACAGGGTGTGTCTATGCCACACTGAAGTGGACATAAGAGGAATTATTTTTTTTTTTAAATTGAAATAATCTCTGATCATGTCATCACTGCTCTTGTAACCAGCTGTGTGGGGACAAGAGGGATGGGAAGAAGTGTCCTGAGAGAGCAGAAGCTTTGGAGGCACACAGAATTGATGCTGAACCCATACACTATTGGCCAAAGACAATTTATGTGCCTTGGACTATCCTAAATATGAGCATGATTTTTAAATCTAGCCTTCTACCCTGGCAGGGTGTGTTTCTGGGAGACGCATCAGTCCTTTATTTTCCATTCTGAGGAAACAACAATCAATATCTCAGCTTTCAGAATGGGTATACAGCCAAGTCTTGTAAATGCAATACAGTTAATTTGCAGTGTCCTGCTGTGACCTTAGTAACATGGTAACCTGAACCCATAATGTGACCAAAACTGGCTTCAGGCACAGTGTATGTCTTCTGAAGCAAATACACAAACAAAAAGCAAAAGTAAAACCAAAACCCAACCCCAACCCAAAAGCAAGTAAAAAGATTGCATAGGAGAAAAGTGAGAAGAAAATTGTGATTATTGTTTATTCTGTTTGAAACAGGAGCTTTTGCTAGACCCTAATCTGTATTCTACCTCTCCTTTCACTTGTCAGACGAATTTTGAAACCCAAGACAAAAATTGGTAGTTTAAAAAATTGCTCCCATTAAACTATTTTAGAGGGTTATAATCTAATGAAGAAATATGTTCTAAAGCTGGCTTGCTTTTACTAGCTAGAGGGGTTTTTAAAGAAAGATATACTATGGCAAGCTATACGTGCACATGCCTTGTATCTGGGTACCAGCTAAAGAGTTAATCCCTATAGAAAATGTGCATAACATGGACTAAAGCTCATGTGATTTTCTGTTTTCCTGTTGAATAAAGTATCTGAGAACAACGAATGTGATACATTGCTGCCACTAATGCTGTAGCCTGTCTCTTTATTTAATTACTGCAATTAATCTTAATCTGTCTTTGTTTGGCAACAGCTAGGTTAGGAAGAACCAGCTGAATGCTTTTAATAGAGACTGCTGTTTTGATCACTAAACTCACAGTCTTTTCTTTGACAGATAAAAATATTCAGTATTTTATTGCAATCTGAGTGGATGCTGTATGGTTCTTCAAAATACAGTTGTGTATTACTAAGGGAGTGGGAAAAATATTTGCTACAAAGGAATATTTTTGTAAACACAGTAGAAAAATGAAATTCAGTGTGTCTGGAACATTTTGCCCTGTTCTGTCTCTAAAAATGACACAGCTGTGTTTCACATTGTATGAAGCACTCACATAAGCATTTAATTCACTCATTGTAAATTGAGCTACATTAAGATGATGTAATAATTAGGTCTGAAACAGATGGAAGGCCTACTTTAGGTAATACACTCACTAAAATAGCATATGCTGGCTTCCTTCAATTCTATACAGTTTAGTCTGTAAAGCTGTACTTTTGATCAGATGACAGTTACTGAAAATAATAGAATAGGCAAGATTTGCACAAAATTTTCTGAGACAGAAAAGCTCTTCAGTTTTGCTGTACTGCATTTTTTTAGGCACTGCTGTATATTCATAGAGCTCCACGTACAATTTCTTGGTTGTGATTCTAGGAAAACACAGTGAAGGAGTACCAATCTCATTGAAACAAGCTTCAATTTTTCCATTGAATGTCAGCGGGTAGAATTTTATGCCATGTAGGCTGAAGGACCATGAGCTGCTCTGGTGTCACCTGGGCAATGATCAGCCAAGTGGGTCATCTGGTCTTTATCTACCCTTGATCATGTGAAGAACAAGACTGTGCACGCATAGAGAGGACGGAGCACACTGTCCGGATAGTCACACCTCCAAAGGTAAGCCCTCTATTGCAAGTGGGCCACCAGCATGTCTGTAAGAAGAAAAGGTTCTTTTGTTCCCTTTCCAGTGATCGTTCTTGCAAGAGACCAATTAAGCAAAGTTCTGTACTGTTTTCAGCTCCTCTGGCCACGAACAAGAGCTGGTGTCCCATCTGGCATAGCAGGTCAAAACCAAGTCTGCACTTCGCCTGGGAGAAAACTGGAACCTAATGCAGCATTTTGCAGAGCAGGCATCGCCTCATACCATGCAGCCAGATCTCCTGAGCGAGCAGGTAAACACAGCTTCTGCAGATTTCAGAGACAGCCTTGATAAGAAAATACCGGGTGGTGGTGACAAAGGCATCAGGTATTGCAAATGCTGCAGAATAAAGTTGGTCATGGTACATTTGCCATTTCTATGTGTTAAAGATTTTCTAGGGTTTATAGGGGCACGCCAGTATTTGTTTGTCCCAGCATTGTATGGAAGTGGCTAGTGTGCTCAGACCCTGGGATCTGGACCATTTTATTTTCAGAGTGACTATATGCCTGACCTCTATTCCGAAAGTATTTTAAATACTAAGAAATCTTCTGGGTCTTTTGACCTTCTATATGTCTGTCTTACTGATGGCCAGTTGTGTCTTACACAGTTCTGCCTGCTGTGAGGTGACTTTTTAATATTTACACATTGTGCTACTTACACCCACCACAATGCAACTCAGGTCAAGACTAGTGTTGGGGAAAACTGAAACAGTTGCATGGATTTGTCTGGAAAACATGTCAGTGTCTGTAAAATCAATGTGCTGAGGTTTTTTCATGCACGGTTTTCCACTGGCCGGGTCAGGCAGGTAGAGCTGAAGAAATCCATCTTTGGACCTATAATCCCAGTCCTTTTAGCAGGAGGCTCTCTGCTCCGGGGAGTGCAGTCACATAGTTCAGACCATTGCTCAGACTCAGTATGAATGAGAGCAGATTAGGGAAACGGTTAGCATTAATACCCCTCAATTTAATCAGTACAGAGTCGCCCAGCTGTAACTGGGCAGCCATCACTTGCCCCCTGAAGGCCTGGTTCAGCACTAGGAGTACAGTACATGTGCTTGTGTTTTACCAAATAAACTTCAGTCTGTGCTTGCAAGATGTCCTCCACAGGGATGCAGGTCTAAATCGCGTATATACACATAAAATGACTCCATGAGTGATTAGTTCAAATCTAAGAATTTTAAAAGCGAGACATGGTGGTTTTGTTCGCTTGAGGAAACAGCCAAAGTCTATTTATTATTATGAACAAACCCTAGCAGATTATAATTACTATTTTCTTTTCTTATTACTGTGGCAATCAGGAACACTGCAGAGAGAAACTGTCTATGGCCCAAAGAGTTTACAAGCCAAGCATAAGACAAAGGATAGCAGATGAATGTGATTGAGGTGTCAAAGTTGTTTCAGCAGTGAAACTAATAAATAAATGCTTTATTTTTCTTTTGTTATTAAAAAAAAAAAAAAGAAGATCTCAGGATTGAACACAGTATTGCATCTGGCCCCAAATGAGAGCTTGTTATGGGTGCCTGGAAAAGATGCAAAGGAAATGAAGAGCTGGATTTTTCACAAAGCTGCTACAGATCCCAGTGCTGGCATCTCTCTTACCCACTGACACAAATAGGCATCTTCCTGGCTTGTTTCTGGTAAGAGTAGGGGGCTCTCAGCTTCCCCTTTCACTCTGGTACTGACAGCTAAACAGCCCCTGGGACCCTGGTCCTACAGAGGTCTTTGGCCAAGACGACTACAGACATGTTTTGTGGCTTGCTCTTTCCTTTTAAGTGTTTTATATAAAACTAAAGTATCTAAACAGAGGGATTCTGCAAGCCAAATTCCAGACTGGGCTCTCATCCCATGATGAAACCGCTTGCCAGGGAGGTGGGAAGGGGTTTCACCACACTCAGCACTTGGGCAGCGTGTCCACTTTGGCATTGCAGCATATCAGGCCAGATCTGCAGTTAAGACACCACCGCAAGTGGATGCTTCTGATAGCAGAAAAAACATGAAGACACTTGTTTAATAACAGAGTGATGGAGCCTCCTAAAGTAGGCTGATCCTGAGATGGAAACAATAAGAATACATATACATACATATATACACAGAGAATCTTTACTCCTGAGGCAAGGCTCTGAGGGCCTTTGTATTGAAAATAAGCAGCTTGTTTGATGTGATACTGAAGTAGGAACCAACAGAAGGATTCAAAGACCTGACTGAAGGTCTTCTGTTGAAACTGTTGCCTCCCAGGAGCAGAAGAGCAGAGGGACAGGCTGTGAGGTTTTGTACTGTTATAAGTTTAGGACAAGGGTGTTATTCATAAGAGGGATTGAAATCAGACATCCAGGTAATCCCAAACAAGTTTTCATACATCCTATATACTGCTACACAGCATTTCTGCTACATTTGTGATGCATGCTTTGTAAAAAAAAGTATTTTTTCTACAGAAGGGATTGAGAGCAGCCCTGCCAAGAAGGACTTGGGGGTACTGGTGGATGAAAAGCTGGACATGAGCCAGCAATGTGCGCTCGCAGCCCAGAAGGCCAACCGTATCCTGGGCTGCATCAAAAGCAGCGTGGCCAGCAGGTGGAGGGAGGTGATTCTGCCCCTCTACTCTGCTCTGGTGAGACCCCACCTGGAGTACTGCGTCCAGCTCTGGAGCCCTCAGCATAAGAAAGACACAGACCTGTTGGAGCGGGTCCAGAGGAGGGCCACAAAAATGATCAGGGGGATGGAACACCTCTCCTGTGAAGAAAAGCTGAGAGAGTTGGGGTTGTTCAGCCTAGAGCAGAGAAGGCTTCGGGGAGACCTTATCGCAGCCTCTCAGTACTTAAAGGGGGCTTATAAAAAAGATGGGGGCAAACTTTTTAGCAGGGCCTGTTGCGACAGGACAAGGGGGAATGGCTTTAAACTGAAGGGGGGTAGATTTAGCCTAGATAGAAAGAAGAAATTTTTTATGCTGAGGGTGGTGAAACACTGGCACAGGTTGCCCAGAGAGGTGGTGGATGCCCCACCCCTGGAAACATTCAAGGTCAGGTTGGACGGGGCTCTGAGCAACCTGATCTAGTTGCAGATGTCCCTGCCCACGGCAGGGGGGTTGGACTAGATGACCTTTAGAGGTCCCTTCCAACCCAAACTATTCTATGATTATGATTCTATGATTTTGTGTAAGCTTCAGAAAGCAGTCTTCTCTACTACTGCTCTTTTTCTTCATCTGTCAGTCGTAATACTAACTGCAGGCAGTATGTTCATTTAGCATTCTGCAGAGATGTGTCCCTTTGTTCGGTTTACAGATTCTTCACCAAGAATGTGTTTGCTATTTGGTGTTATTAAACAGCTGATTTTGCAGGAGTACATTCGAGCTCTGGATTGTTTGCCAGCAGTTTGTAATAAGCCAAGAAAGAGCAACAACATATAATCAAATCCATTATGACTACATTAAGATTACAGTAGAAAAAGGAAATTAAACAAACAGCAGTATTGCAAAAGTACAGCTAAGAACAATGAAGATATCTGAGCAATGTTGTAAACACTTATTACTACTTACATAAGGACCACTTGTCTGTTTACTCTCAAGCCTGGGACTGGACAGACTTTCCTTTTAAGGCTGCCCTCAGATAAGGTCAACCTCTGTTAATATGGAATCATATCAAATATAAACTTGTTTCTCAGCAGCTCTGTTAGCAATACTGAAACCATTTCTTAAGTGGCAAAACTCTTCCTTCAGTCCTGACAATTTTTATTATTGAACAAACAACAGAAATGCAGGTAAGATGATAAAATTGTAGAGGAATCTATCAACCGTAGGAAAAAGAAATATTTAATATAGATCAATTTAAAGGAAAATACTAATTACCATAGGTACATAATGGAGAACCAGTATTTAAAGTGCAGATACGCTTGTCAATGAAGAAAACAGGTAATAAATTAGGTGCAGTGTCAGTTCAGGCCTGAAAAGTCACCTTTCTTCTTGATGTTGGGAGGGAACAGAAGGCAGAAAAAGTAAATAAATACAGACAAGCCACTAGCAGAGAGGAAGCAGAGGTACCAGGCTCCACAGAAGGCAAACGGGAATAGTTTTGTAAGTCAAATCTGTTTCCCAGTTCTCCCTTATTTGACATTTGCTGTGGGAGAGTGGATGGAGATGGCTGACAACACCAGCCGTCTGCCCTGCACACCACGCTGCTGGCTGGCCCATGCTCTGGCAGCAACTTTATCTTGCCAAAGTGCAAACATGAAAGGCAGTTGCAGTGATGTGCAAGCTCCGGCCAGCCAGAGAAGCATCCTGGTTACTGAAAAGCATGTTTTTAAGGGAATGGTCTCATGCGATGACTGCTATAAAAAGTCTGTCTTTCTCTGCCAGCATCTTTTGATGAAAACTTTAATAGCAGACTTCAGATTATTGGGCCATAAAGTTAATTGGGACTTTGTTCAACCAGCTACTATGCCATTAAGATCAGTGGCTTTCCCGGGATTGAATTTGTCTAGAAAAGAATTATTCACTGTGTTCTCAGGAGGAAGGATTGTATTTCAGTATTTTGCTAGAGAAGGCTGCTGAGGCAGAAGGAGAACAGAGAGAGAGAGAGAGAGAGAATATATGGCAGCAGGTGCAAATATGGTCTTCCTTTCTTCTCTGCGTAATTCAGTTCTCACCAGATTTTAGCAGGCAGGCTGCACTCAGTTTGCCTTTCAGAAGCCGACGATTGGAAATGCCATCTCTCACCTATTTCCCTGCCACGGCTCCAAACATGGTAAATTATTCCCTCAGAATGCGGACTCTGAATCGCTGGAAATCATTACTTTTCCCCCAGCTTTCCCCTCTGATAATTTTGCCATTTAGCGTTAAAGAAAACTAGTTAGCATCATAGCATTAAAACAGTAACTAACTGCTGGAGGTACAGGTAAATTAAGCTTATTGAGGCTGAAAAGACCAGCTCTTTTTGTCAGTACATTTACACTGAAGTAAAGCTGGTGGGAAGCAGTTGTGGATCTGTCCCACTAGGGCAGACCTGGTCATACCAGGGGGCATTTCTATCTGCTCTCTGCAGGGATTTCTGCTCTCATGTACCCAGGCAGTAAAAATTAGTCGGAGGGCAATTCTTATTCTTCGTAGGCACAGCCCTCTTGATTACAGCCAGCATTACCATTGCCTTCCGGGAATTAAGTCAGTGCCTTTGAAAGTTGTATCACTGGGAGGGTTGCTGGTTTTGCAGCACTTTTCTAGATCTGAAATGCGTTTCAGGCTTCATATAAAGAAAACCACTGAGCCTTTCTTCATACACAGAGAATGGCATGACGGTGACCTTTTTTCAGTGCAAAACCTGAGAAGCTCAGCTAAGAACATAGACGCGAATTGCCTGGGAGAGGGGCTCTGGTGGTAAGCTCTGCAAGGCGGGGGGAGGGCGATCGGAGGTCTCATGGGTCAGCAGTTGGCCCCATAGGGTATCTGCAACCCAAAGCCCTGCCTGGCCACACAAAATTTCTAGCCTGCACAAGCCCAACACAGCAGCATAGAGAGTGTCCATTGTACGCCTGAGCCATATTTTAAGTGTGGGTCTGAGCTCTGTTCACCCATTATGAAGTATCTGGGTGCAAGTCCTCTGTGCTGTGCAGAGATGCAGGATGAATAAAGCCCGGGACTGCACCGTCCCCTACCTCTGTGTGATCAGGGCACGAGCAGCAGCCAAAGCTGTCACCGCTTATCCCATGCTAGTGAGAAGCACTGGGTAGCTGATGTCTGGTAGGGTGCCTTTCTGGAGAGACCCAGCGTTACAGGCTGCAGAAGCACATAGATGAGCTAAAGAAATTATGACAAATGGGCAATGGAGATTATGGGGCTTGTGCTCATGCACTAACCCATACTGCTGTGCTCTGTGACTCCTTTACTGTGCATTCAGATAATATTTGTATTCTTGAGGATATTTAAATCAGATTAAAAGTGGAGAGATACAGCCTGCCATACAGGATCAGGCTGCTGAGGCATCTGCACCAGTATCCTGCTCTGGGACCAGCTGCTCTGAAAATAAGGCTCACAAAGCTCAGTAAGTGGCATTTAAGGGAATAAAATCCTTCCTAGCTCCTCTCTTATAGAGACTCTGCTCTGCTTGAAGCTTGGCTGCATTTAGAGACTATTCAGAATTATTTTTTTTTTGCAGGGGGAAGAATTTTTGTATAGCATTAAGAGAGCAACTAATTAATGAAGCATTTTTATGATGGAAATTAATTTGTGCTTATGTATGTTTGTATATTTTGTTGTGAATATAAACATAAGCATCCTCCTACACGTATTTACCTTGACATAGACCTATACACATACTATATATAGTGCAACATGCTCAGTTTCTCCCATTACTTACTATGGAGATCTCTATCCATCCCTGTCTTGGTATGCCCTCTCTTCAGCTCTCTCGTATCACTTCAATAAAAAGCCAAAATCCGGAGGAAGATAATAATGCTGCACAAACATTTGAAATGTGAAAAGAAGCGAGAGAGAAACAGTTTTGCTTACCCAAAACTGTGAGGGATAAAATGAAGGCTCATCAGCTCTGTGTAAAGAAACAGAGATTCAGGTCAGGTATAAACCTTTCTCAGTGCTAAAGCAGATCAGGTTGTGGAATAAACTGCCTGAAAAGATCACTGAGTCACATCAAAGGAGGGATTGTGGAGCTGGAGGCTGTGGAAATTGCAGTGGCATTAGGATGCAGCTGAAGAGCCCCAGTAAGGCTGGGTCAGCCGCCCGACCCTGCCACCTCCACCTCAGGGTCAGTTTTTATTTCATGCACAATTTAGTGTGACTTCTGGCTTATCTGCATGTAACTAAAGCTTGCTGTCCAGCTCCTGGTGTCCCTAGAGTAAAGTCTCAGGTTATGGCTAAGCTTATCCAGCTGCCAGCGGACGGGGAGGGGGATGCCTCTGCCCCGGCTCCCTGGGCTGCGCACTCCCTCCCTGTCACCCAGGAGCCAAGGAGGGGCAGGACGGCTCCCTTGTGGGCAGGGGTGGCAACAGGGGAGAGGGGGGAGTGACAGCCCCTTTCCACACCTGCAGCAGGTGAAACGTGAGACCAGCACAGCGGTCACATGGAGCTGTGCCCCATACCACTACTGTCCATGTTGACCATCAGCTAATGAGCTGGAGAGAGCAAATAGCAGAGATGGGCAGAAAACAGCTGGCTTGGCACAACTGTAAGCATACCAAGCGCAAACACTGATCAGTCACCACTGTTTCCTGATGTCAGATTCACCAGTTTACCATTTGTTGTAGCCACATAGCAGGTGCCAGCAGCCAGCGCCAGTGGGAAGAGGACTCTCGCTTCACCCACAGCCATCAGACCTGCACGAGGTTGGGGAGCAGCCGGCACGGTGGGGTGAGTCGCTCTGTGTGCAAACAGCCGGTGCCATGTGCTGCATGCCTGTGTTCCTCTCCTACTTTCATTTCCTTCAAATGGTGTTTTTGCTGCATCTTTCTCACTTCCATAACAGTACCACATTCCCAATGACAGTGGCAGGTGCTCATCACTGGGATCAAGGGAGAAAAGGTCCTTGGTCATGGTAACAGTAGACAGCCATCCTAACTGAGCTGTAGTGTGATGTCTTTTACTTAGGTGGCCTTTTTTCAAGCAAACACACATCCCACCTCCACTGACTTCACAGAAACTTCATGGCCACCTTCAATAGTGGCATTGCACAGGATCTAGGGCGCATTTCAGGCACCACAGCAGACTTTTACAGCACGCAGTAACTCTACACAGCATTTTGGAAGAGCTAAAAAAAACCAAACCTACTTTGAGTTTATCTGTTGTGGGAATGCACAAGGGCAGCATGTAACGTCTCCTTCTGGGACCCAAGCTGGGAAATACACTCTAACCAGTTAGAGCCAGGCACTGGGCAGGCTGGAAGGAGTGGACTGTAACTGGGTGCAGCCAGCGTCACCCCGACACAAGCTGGAACTGGGCCCTCCATCCTGGCTGCTCCAGTGACACTGTCCCATCCCCAGTGCCAAGGAGCACAGCTGGCGCCCGTCCTGGGTAGGCTTTGGAAGCACGGGCAGGGAAGGAGGGGGTGTCTGCAGGCAACCCGAACTTGGGGTTTCTGGCTCTCATGCCTTCCAGCAGCATAGATGTAAGATCTTTACCTATCTCTGGTATGTGCCTGAGCTCCTCCACAGGGAGGATAATGAAATCTTTATTTCTCTCCATGAATTACAGAGAAAGTTTTGAACCACTATCAGCTGGTCACCTGCCAAAAGTAATTGAAGTTATGTGAAGTGAATGGTACAGAAGTAACAGTTAATAATAAAGGCACAGGAGAAAGGACTACTTAAAACTTGTAAATAACTGAACTAATTGTTTTAAGACTGGTGGTGATTAATTTTTTCCAAACAATTGTCCCAAGTACTATGAGCACTTAACATGGAAGGTCTTAGAAAATTCCTGTTTTTCAAATCGAGTGTTTTACTACAGTGGCAAACAGAAGGACAAGCCTTGCAGATTGAGTACATCTGAAATGGAGGTTTGTAAAGAAGATGGTAGGTTCCTAATCTGTGTGGCAGGTTGCCTCAGACTTTTGTACCACCAAAGTGTACATAGTCAATGAAGAGGGCGTACAAGGTGGTAATCTGCAGTTTATGGTTATCGTATGTTATGTGCATTGCCGAGTGCTATCCTTCCACTTAGGAATGTGTTGGTATGACTGTAGATGGTCTCCTAGGCTGGGCACTGAGCAACTCTAATCCTGGAGAGATTTCCCTGTTTGATTTGCATTGTATTTGCATGAACATTCATCATTATACCAAAAGAAAAGAAATTGCTGGTAAGAAAATTATTTGAAATGAGGTTCCAAATGTTTTATGAGAAGGAGGCTGTGCTAAAAACAAATACCTATTTATGTACATGCATAGTGTGAGGATTATCACTTCAGGGAAGTACTATATAATGCAGTCAAGCATGCATAACACTGCTCCGCACCTCTACATGCCACTGTGGGAATTAGCGTCCTTTCCCCTATAAACTCCTCACTGTGCTGGCAAGAGAGGATCTGGAAGGCAGCTCCAGGCACTAAATGAGTCGCACAACAGCCTTCGCCTACATCCCACTGAGCTGCAGAGACTTTCTATTTTCATATTTTTAGCTTTTCACTCCTGTAAAGAAACACATTAAAGCCCAAAGATTATTGACTTGCCATAGACAATCACAGCCTCACTCGGGCATAGCTGCATGTCTTTCCTATTTATCCTACTTTGTCTTAAGGGGAATATCTCTTGCTAGTGAAGAGCAGGGCTGAGTCCGTCATTAATATTGTTTACTAGAATCATGTGTTGTTCTCCTGCTAAAGAAAACCCAAAGCCACATAATCGCCTGGAAAACAAAAAGAATACTTAACATAATTTATGTATCTCACATCAGGCTGTACTAATTATAGGCTGTTGCCTTCTGCTCAGACTCAGAAAAAGTAGTGTGCATAAATATTCAAGTGAAACCTTCTGTGGTTAAAAGGTTGTTTTTAAAAGCTGAAGTAAGCATACGTGCGTGAATATGGAGCAGAGCAGTACATCGTAATTCCAGCTGAGAATCCAGCCAAGATCCCCCAGACAGGGTATTACCTGAATTAAACACCTCATATAATATGCTTGAGGACACTTTCCGCACCTGTAGCTACAGATCTGTGTCTGCCAAGTTTGTCATTGTTTGAGGAGTAATTGAATTGTTCCCACCTTCCTGGAGATAGATTTGCAGGTCCAATAAATTACAGGGACCAGCAGGTGATTAGTTAGCTAAATGCTGTCATTTACAATTGTATTTATTTAACCTACAATCTTATACTTATAGCTGACTGGGCATTAGAAAGGGGGATGTAGACTCACAGGCTGTTTAAAAGCATTGGGTCCATGGTGCCTGACTAGGTCTAAATTGATTTAACATATTTTCCCTTATATTTCTTACTGTCATGCTTTGTATCAGCTCCTTGCATGTCCCCATTCTCATTTGGCCGTGACTGAATCACTCTCCCTATCCCCTGCTAGATGGTTGGTCTGTGTCTCCCATTCTCTAGCCAAAACCCCTTCTTTTTTCCTCCCTGTGATTTGAAAAATGTCTCGTCCTGTGTTGTTCTGCCCTGGAAGGTGAGTTTGGTTATGAAGCCACAGGTCCCGAAGCTTGGATACTTCATGTACAAATACATTTGCACTAAAGGTTAGACACTTGCATCATCCACTTTTCTAGCCTGTGGTGCTGGATAGCTAATATGTGCAGTAGCTAAATAGCAGCCTTATTTTTTTTAAAGGTTACATTGCTTTTAGCTTATCTACATTATGTTGGGCATAGTGTTACTGGCATTTCATGACATCAGGGTTACCTTTATTCTAACAACAGTACAGAAATACCCATAAGCTACAACATGATTTAAGCTCTTTATGATGGTTATGCTTAAGACAGCCCTGTAGAAAAATGCAGATTTAACTTCAGTCAAAAGAGTAAACTTTTTTCAGGTCTGTGGCATAAATATGAGCTCTCTCCCCGTTCCCTTCTACCTCTTCCCAGTCATTTAGCTGTCTGAAAAACTATCAGACTACTTCCCATATGAGATAATCATAAGCTTTTTATGTCATATTTTAGGAAATACTTTTTGTTGAACTGAAAGAAAGCAACATAGAAGGTAGAGCACTTCTTCAGTTGTAAACTAGAGGAGGAAAAACAGTTTGTCCCTGTGTGAAACCAAATCTTTCTTAGAACAACCCAAATGGATAAAGAAGAAAAGAACCCCCCCCCCCCCAAAAAAAAAAAAATTGAACCCTGAACAAAAAAAAAGAAAAGAGCCAGAAGGTTTCTGTTTCTTTTCTGTGTCTCTGGAAAAAAAGAAAATAATTTTTTTGACTTAAAATAATATCTGGTTCAGTAAAAATTTTGGATGTTGGGTCAGTTATGAACACACTTTAATTCAAGCCAACGCTTCGAACCACATCTGGAAGGCAGTTGAAGGCCTGCTAAATCTGATGAGTTGATCATTTCTACACACTAACTTCTAAACTAAGCTGCTTTTATCCATGCACCAGTGACAGCTTCAGATTACACAAGCAGGACACTGCAGTCTGTAGGGTTCAGAAAAGGCTGTTGTACCAGGGCTTTCAGCCCCTTTCTTCCTGCTTCACAGATTACGGGTCATTTGAGAACCAAGGAGATCTGTGGAGATGAAGCAGAGAAATTTGGCATTAATGTGTCACTGCACAAGAGAAAACAGTTGTTTGTTTTGATGCCATACAAAATCCCAATGCAGATGACGAGAGCATTTCCTTCCCTGGAATTAACTAAGGCTTTTGGAAAGAAAAATACAGCAAAGGACGCTACTGAACAAGATGAAACATGTAGTAGTCAAACAAACCATAGCTTTGACTGAGATAGCAGAAGAAGTGAGATACTGACATGGTTTTATTTAATATGAAATGGATTGAAAAATAAGCATTTGCCTAGTGTCAAGATTTGAAAGTGAGGCTGAGGAAGAGCACCTAGAATTATTTCAAGATGGGACTACAAAAAGATTTGCACATTATTAGAGTCAGGTCTACCTGGTTGGACCTGGAACGAAATGCTAGGAAATGTTGACTGGCGCAGCAGTAGAGATTCTCCTGTGGGGGTCCTGGTGGACAACAAGCTGAACGTGAGTCAGCATTGTGCCGCTGCAGCCACAAAGGCAAATCAGATCCTGGTCTGCATCCACAGGGACATTACTAGCAGAGATAGAGATGTGATCATCCCATTCTATTCAGTGTTTGTCAGGCTGCTCCTGGAGTACTGTGTCCAATTTTGGTCCCTCCAGTTCAAGAAAGACATGGACAGACTAGAGAGGGTCCAAAGGAGAGCCATGAAGATGATCAAAGGGCTGGAGAACCTGCCCTATGAGGAAAGACTGAAGGAGTTAGGTCTTTTCTCCCTGGAAAAGAGAAGGCTCAGGGGGGACCTCATCACGATCACAGTATTGCAGTACTTAAAGGGTGGCTACAAATAGAACAGAGGCTCTCTCTTCACAAGGAGCCACATGGAGAAGACAAGGGGCAATGGGTACAAGTTGCACTGGGAGAGGTTTCATTTCATTGTACAAAAGAAATTTTTTACAGTAAGAACAATCATTCACTGGAACAACCTCCCCAGGAATGTGGTAGAGTCCCCATCGCTGGAGTTTTTCAAAATGTGATTGGACAGGGTGCTAGGTAATCTCATCTAGGCTCCCTTTCCCATGAAAGGTTGGACCAGATGATCTTCTGAGGTCCCTTCAGACCTGGGCGATTCTATGATTCTAATTTCAAATAAAGAGACTCATTGCTATGTAAGGATATTTATTGTGAAGGAGAGCATCTCAATATCTAAGGAAGTTTTATTTTGCTGTAGGATTGGATGAGGGAGGGGTTAACATGAAGAAACCCACAGTCATGGCTGGAAATAGAAAATGGAAAGGTTTAGGTTAGACGTCAAGAGAAGTACCAAACCTGGTATATGATACTGGCTTGTGAAATAGTTTCTTACAAAATGTGGAAACAGATGTTGCAAAGGAATTTAAGGAGAGAACACCTTGGGAGTTAATACCACTGAATATATCTGACTGGTTTTGCCTGTTCAGGTACAGAGAGAGAAGACACACGTGGTTCTTTCCATCCCTTGACCTACTGTCTGGTACCAGCACAGTGAGAGGGATGCAGCCACCCTACTATACTGGGTGCCAGGTTAAGCAGGGACAAGCTTATGTTCATGAAGATCTCACTTTAACATCACTGGGGAGGTCTCTCCACTTGTATTAGGAAACAGCTTGCTTTACATTTCAACCCTATCTATGAAGCTGCTGCTTGGATATTAAATAGCAATATGGTACCTTTATTAAAAAAAACCCTAGCTCTTTGTTTTTGGCTATTTTATATTGACAGAATAGCATAAGAAATATATTGCCAGAAAGGGGAAGAAAAGAGCTCATAAACCCTCAAGGGGTAAGTGAATCATGTTATCCCTCTTGGTGAATATACAATGGTTTATTCCTTGACAAGGAACATTCATTCATTTTCTTTTCTGCATATTTTTCTTGTTGAGTGAGTGGGCAGGCTGTGATAAGGGGTGCCTGATTTGACATTACGTGTATTTATGACCTACAAAGCTTGATATAGACCAAAAAGAGTGGGCAGGGGAGAGAGGGAGAGTGAGAGCTGGCTTAGCAGTTGAATGTAGACCTAAGAGCCAAGAAATCCCCAGTACTAATTGTACTGCTACTACCCATTTATGGTGTGGCCTTGGGCACTGTTAAAACTTAGCAAGTGTTTTGAGGTGGAAGAGAGCTATGTCTTACTATTAAGATGGCATAATGAGGTTTTAATTAGGGTAAAATTGGCTACTTCTCTGCTGAGATGGAATAACTATTGTAGATGTGAATATATAAATACACTACTGAAACTGAAAAGAAAGCTATTTGTCCCTCTGACATGAAATCTTGAGAATGGACCATAATACAGTTTCAGTAAGTAGAGATTGTATATGTTTTTATGTGTGCCAGTGTTGCCATCAAAGGTAAATATACTTTAATTCATTTAATTTATAATTCCTTCTGATTGAAAAGATTGTTTTCATTCCAGTGCAATTCATATAAACCAATAAATTCTCAAGACAGGGGTGGAAACTTGGCAATATTTCCTTCCTGCATGAGCCTTAAGCCAACTTTGACATTTTATATGTTTTTAATTAAATCACTGTGATCTTTGCAAGCCAGTGTTTGGTCTGACAGTTTTTTAAAGCTTGAAATCCAAAGGTAAATTATTTTAACAAATGTGCACAAAGATTAAAAAATGAATCCCTTCAGTGTTGACACTGCATTGTCTGTTATCTCTGTTTTGAGTAAAACAGATGGTTCATATCGCAAATGATGCATGAATAGGACTTCCCCAATGTGATGCAAATGGATCGTTGTACAGATGAAAAAAGGCTGATGTTAGTAGAAACTTCCTGGACAAACATCAGTAATGAACATGTTCTTTGATTATGTTTCACCACCTTTTAAAAAGCAAAGCATGCTCAGAAAAATTCACCAGAGAAAAAGAAGTCCTTTCAGTGACTGATTGTTTCGAGGAGAATAAACCAGCTCAGTAAGTCAGCTCCTGGTCCTGCTGCTGACTCCCATCGTCATCTTTGGCAAGTGCGTTCATGCAACCCCTCTGGACCAGCAGCTGTAACATGAGGGTCACTGTCTCCCACTGTTTATCATTTGTCTCATGTACCCAAACCATGCATGTTTGGGGCAGACCTTTTTTTCCAGCTGTTGGCACAACCACTGCACACTGCTGTAATCCAGAAATCGATAACATCTGAGGAGCAATAGTGTGATAGGAGCAGTATCTTCCTGAGCTAGAATGACCTTCCACATGCACTGGATTGTATGGAATAAACCTATGAGCTCTTACAACGTAAAAAGGCCTTTTCATTTGACCAGGCTTTCTCACCTCAGTGTGTCCACGACAGTGTATTATTTCCTTGAAATACATCATTACTAGTATAAGCAAATGAGAATCGGGTCTAAATTCCTCTTCATGTTCCCAGTTCAGAAGATGACTTGGTGAACTTTCAGTCTATTCCTACAGCTGTCAATATTTGTGTTTCTGTGATTAAAATGAAATACATTCCTAGGTTGGCAGTATTCTGACCAGATTTACATACTCTTTTCAGCGACTGATTCTTCCCAGCTTTTCCTCCTTCAGAGGAGGAAAATTCAGGTTTATCTCAACAAACCAGTATGCAAAAAAGGGCTCTTGTCCTTAATCGTGGTATTAAAAGTGCACAACAGCCTTGTTTTAAAATGGAGCACCCCAGTCACAGTGTCACCAGCTTCTCTTTTTGTGTGTTTTCTATTTCATTGAGTATTATAGGTCACAGAGTGTACGGTGTTGGTTTTGCAAAATAATTGAATGAGTTATTTATTTGGGTGTTTGGGCCTGGTGGCCTAAGGGTTTTACAAATTTATGAAATGTCTGGGAGAGCAGGTGCAACAGGTTCAGCTGCAGGATGGGAAAAACATGTTCATGAGAAATAAGATCCCTACGCTTTTGCTTGTCCTTCTAGTTGCACATCAGACTATTTTGCAGATTCTGATCACAAGGGTTCATTTTCCTGTATTTATTGCACCTATCCCACATGTACCCCAACGTGGTCAAGATTTGCCTCTCACTGTCAAGTGTCATAATTGATCACCAATTCCCTCCTGGAAATCTTTCCTCTTCCCTGTTCAGAATTACGTTGCCAAAGAACACAAAAACCTACCACAGGCTTGCTGAATTTCAACATTGTCTGCTCTGTGGCTCTTGTTTCAGAGCATATAGGTGGAGACGCCCAAGATGGACCCTTCCAGGAAGAATCTGAGAGGCCCTGGCGAAGCAAGGTGACATCCAGGATCACCGGTTGGGAAGGACAGAGATGCTTGTGCAGGGCTGAGAAAGGAGTGTGACAGAGCATGCGGAAGAAGGAAGTAATAGAAATTTGAAACTACAAGGAGAAGAAACAGAAGTTTGAAATGCCATTAGAAGTTTGCCTGGTTTTAGTTGTTGAACATTATACATCCCGTTCTCTCCATGAGCTTGCAGGAGTACCCAATTCCTGTATCAATTACTGTTTTTATGGCATACTGGGCACACTTACTTGTGCATATGTGCTTCAGAGCTCACCAAACTGGAAGCCATGATGGGAGGTTTGCTCCTTGCCTAATAGGCAAGTCTGGTCTTGAAGAGGGCTATTTGTCTGTTGTAGCGAGTGATGCAGGCAAATCCCATAAAATGAAACGTTCGGTATTCTGTGTGTGGAATCATACCCATTTTCACAACATCTAGAATTATTCCCCTGACTTTTCAGGGCTCTTTAGCCTAAATGCTCCGTGAAGTCTACGAGCAACTAACAGTTGCTGCTTTTTTCTGGAGTGGGAAGAGAATGTACATTTTTGCATCCGTTTGCATGGCTCCTGGGACTTTTTCTGCTTTTAACATTCTCTGACAATGGCTTGTGCTGTGTCTGCCTTTGGCGGCAGCCACTGCACTGAGGGACCATGCAGGCAGAATAAATAACAAGGCAGTGCTGAGAGTGTTTCCTTGATACAAATTGCTGTAGGTTGGGAAGAGAGGGCATATTTTCTTAGCACAGAGAAGGCCCCCACAGCTACTGCTGTAGGAAACTGATTCATTGTTGTTACTTTCTGTTCTGGGAAGGGACAGAAGAGCTTTTTGATATTCTTTGGTTTCTGCTGTATAGTCTGCCACAGCAGTCAGCATTAGCAAAACCAGACCCGTTCTCATCTGTTTAAAATATCGCTATTATCTCTGAATGCTGATTACTCAGGCAGACTGCAAGGCAGAGCTGTGTGAGTTTCAAAAGCAGGACAACAAATCGTTGTACTGAAGTGGCAATGACACAGAAGATGGAGGCAGGGTACAAGCAACCTACTTAAGGGACCTGGAGAAGCTGTGGAGAAAAAGGGCTGTGGTTGAAGAGAGCAGTTAGCTGAAGGAAAGCACTTGCACTCAGCACTTGCTAGACCCAATCTAGAGTACTGTGTCCAACTTTGCCCCCCCCCCAATACAAGAAAGACACCAATGACCCAGAGCGAGTTCAGCAGAGGGCCTCCAAGATGACCAGGACAGAAGCACTTGCCCTGTGAGGAGAGGCTGAGGAGGGGCTTCTTCCAACAGGAGATGTGATGGCTTTGAAGGGACTTAACAGCAGATGTCTGACGCCTACAAGGAGGTAATTGAAAAGATGGAGCCAGGCTGTTTATAGTGGGGCATGGCAGGTGGACGACAGACAGTTGGTTTCCAACTAGAAAAAATTTTTAACTGCAAGGACAGTCAGGCAGCAGAGCAGGCTGCCCAAAAAGGTTGTGCAGTCAGTCTCCATCCTGGGAGGCTTTTCAAGATGCAACTGGATAAATCCCCGAGCAACCTGGTCTGAGTTCAGAGCTGACCTTGCTTTGAGCAGGGGCTTGGACTAGAGACCTCCTGACCCTTCCCACCCGAGTTACTCCATGATCCTGATTACCAGCCGCTCCATCACACTAGATGTAATGGCAGCTCTGCACAGCTCACTGCACATCAGTCATCACCCAAAACTCACAGCCACTAGACTAACTCCTAACCTCAACAGGCAAACACTCAGGCTTCCAGGCTCTAGGATCTTTGCAATATTTTAATTTTCTTAAGAGAAAAACCTTGAAAAGTTGACCTCAGTGTCCTCAGTAAAGTCACAGTAGTCTAGGGCTGTAGAGAACCTGAAACAATGGTTTCAACCCAGAAGTTTTCCCTACTTGTGGTATATTAAACCTGAACCCCCCTGCTCTGAGGGGGTCGGTCCTCTTAAGGGTAGGCTGGTGTCAGGTGCTCTACGTGGCCTGGATGGGCCAGCATAACCAAAGATTAGGGTGCCAGGAGTGGTTCGAGATGATCTTTTCTCTCAGACTGTGACAGAGGAAGTGCTGTTAATCTTCTTTTCACCTCCTCTGGCTTGCTGTTCTTATACAGATATAATGGCTACCTGTTTTAAACCTCCTAATGTAATACAGAAGTAAATGTAAGCCACAGAGTTAGTGCTATGTAACAGTGTTAAAGAGGGGAAACCAACAGCTATCACTTAGAATT
This sequence comes from Pygoscelis adeliae, assembly GCF_000699105.1. Classification (NCBI taxonomy): domain Eukaryota; kingdom Metazoa; phylum Chordata; class Aves; order Sphenisciformes; family Spheniscidae; genus Pygoscelis; species Pygoscelis adeliae. The sequence continues at coordinate 3,667,552 of NW_008824808.1, forward strand.
TAAGCACTGTAGAAAACACATGAAGAAAGTACAGAAAAAAATGTCTGCCAGGTTTAAGACAAAGAAGGACTTTTTGAGCCATAGTACAAGCAAAAGAAAGAAATAATAAAAGATCACCTTTGCAAAGTGAAAACAGAACCATTCATAACTGTGATAGAGAAAAGAAAGAAGTCGTCAATAGATATTTCTCTTCTGTATTCAGAGAAAAGCAGGTGATATGCCTATGCCACCTTAAAGGTTTTCCAGTCCACTGGAAAGCAAGGAAGGTGCTACCATCTCTTCAAGATGAATGTTTATAAAGCATCAAACCTGAGTATGTTGCATCAAGAGATATAGCCAGTTACTTCAATAATCTGGTGATGGTACAGTAAAAAGGAAAAATGGGTTAGTATAGGTAATGACCTTGCTAGTCTGACATATGTCCCTTGCAAAATAGCAAAAAACCTGAAACAGGATTTAATTAATAAAGATGTAAATAGAGATAAAAGGTGTGAATATAATTTCATGACAGTCAATATGATGCTAATAAAAAAAAAATCTTGTCAGAACAGCCTGATTTTATTGGGAATTACATGTTTGGCTGATAAACACTGTTGTGTAGACGTAAAAGATTTCTATGGTTTAATGTGTTCTGTTTGCTGCCATAGGATAATCTGAGCTTTTTAAAAAATGAGCAACTGCATGGCAAGGTTGCAAAAATGAGCAATTAGTGTCAATAAAGCTTGGATAAGATGAATTTAGAACTTGCTAAATGGCAGATTGCAAAGCTGTTGCTAACGTGAAATTTTCTCTGAATGAGTCTGTTTCTAGTGGCGTCCCATGGTGGTATGTACTAGAAACAATGTTGACCAACCAATTTCATCAGTGATCTGGAAATAAATGCAACTTTCCTGTTGATTTAAAACAAATCTGTGAATATCACATATACTGGTGGAATAGAAATAATGATGAGGACATGACAACTATATGAAATGGTGATTGGGTGTATGGAGTCTAATCAAATAAAACTTTTTAATTTGGCTGAGTTACACAAGCATAGACTGTAGGCTGTATCTGCAGAGCTGGGGAAGCAGCAATGCCGAGAAGAGTCTTGGGGTTGCCACAGTGCAAACAGAGTCCCACTGTGATGTTCTGGCAATAGAAGCAAATGTAATGCCTAGCTACATAAACATGAGATAAACAACTAGGAGCAGGGAAGTAATTTCACTGGAACTGAAATACTGCGTGAAGTTCTGATGCTGGCATCTTGAAAAAAATGTTGGAAAATGAAAAAGGTGCAGAGATGATTTGAGGCCTGAAGAATTTGAGGAAATGTTTTATTCTGAGAGGACTTGATCTATTTATTGTGAAGTGGCTCAATAACAGCTGAAGTAGGGAAAAAGGGAAGATAGGTCACAGTGAGTCCTTAACCTAGTGAGAATAGTTCAACAAGGAACAAGAACAGGGGGTTAGCAAGCTCCAATGTTGGAAGCCGGAAAAGGTTGTAGTACAAGAAGATGCATTTTTTTTTAACAGTGGGGTATGAATCTTTGAAAGAAATTACAAAAAGGGATGATGAATCTGTTTCTGGATCTTCATCTCTGGCAAGAAGAAACTATTTTGAAAAATAGGTTTTAGTCAGCCAGAGGTCACTTGGTGTGGTAGAGGAAAAACTCCTTAAGAACTAAGTTGATTAAACAGACAAGACCCACTCTGAGATCTTCCCTCCTATTATCCCTTAGGTCTCTTGGAGATGTCCAATGGATGGGCTTGTGAGGGTAACGTTATGCTTGTGATTATGTTTTTGGTTTAACTGCCTATAGGGTTTACCCCCAGCTGTGGGGCTGGCTGTGCTCTAGCAACACTGGTCATACTCCTCTTTTTTGTTGCATGCTGTATGGTCATCACAGTCGTCTTTTTCTGAAACGAGAAGAGCCATGTGTGTCTGTTCCCAAGGTCTCCTCTGCACAGGGAAGAACCACCAGGAAAATATCCTGCAAACAGAAATTTGTTTTCTGAAAGCTGGAAATACGAAACAATTTGGGAAAGAGGTATGAGCCCTTGTGTTTTCTCCCTGGAAGGATCCCCCTCCACATTACTGAGACTGGCCTTATTACAGCCATCTCCAGCTGGCAGGAAAGTTATGTATGTACTCAATAACAGCAAACATCAATGAAATGAGCCTTTAGAGCTACCCTTACTGTGCTTGACTCATCTTTATTGATGCAGTGGGATGCAAACTGCATTTCCAATAGCAGCCAGGAGAGGCTGCCTCAGTTTGGGGAGAGCAAATTTAAACTGTTTCCAGGTGCCCCAGAATAACCTCTCAAGGGGCCATAGTTACAGGAGGGCAGGCAGAGCTGGTACCCTTACAGACATTACTCAGCCGAAGTGCACTTCTGGAGTGGCACTTCATCTGCCTGAATAAAATGGGGATGGGAGTCATCTACCTAAATGTAGGTCACCTGGGCTGCCTGGTGACCAGGGGAGATCCCTGGTCAATAGTGAATAGAGCCCAAAGCGTGATTCAGCCCACCCTAAAATAGGCATGTAAAATAAGGCAGAGGTATGCTCCCTGAAAGTGCCTTCTCTCTCTCTTGGCTGTGTAGGGAGTTTGCTAAGTAGCTCAGCTACAGACTACTGTGCTGCAGATGCCTGCCTTCAGTCAGCTAAATCACTTTTGGGGTCTTTCGACCAACTCAATTTCTGCCATCTGTCAGTGCTGGGAAAAGGCCCTGATGGGCCACAGTCACACTCGTCGTGTACCATGAAAAGGAGCAGATGTGATTTCATTGTCTTCCACATGCACAAAACGCACGTTCACACTGGCTGATGAGCACTTACCACAAGCAGGGCAGGGAGGCAGTCCAGGCTCTGATCATCCAGCCTTTGTTAGCGATCTTTGGACATCACTTATAAGTGAGTGAAAGTAATTTCTGAATTTTTTCCTGCTCATTACAAATGAAGATTGATCCAGCATTGATATCCAAAGGCGACAGGCTCATTCCACTTATTAACTGAGGGCAAACCAAGAAGGCCAGTTTGAACTTTGCACCAGAGACACATGGATAATGTGGTGGTACAGTTTTTCTGTGCTTTCTGATTATAGACTGCATCATAAAGTTAAGGTAGGGCTGCCACATTACCAGAAGCAAGTGTCACCAGTGGCACTTATCAGATGGCTGAAGGAGGAGCGATGGTCTGGGTCCTGTTGCAGCTCAGTGCAGGAGGTGATAACAGCATCACTGGAAAATTTGCACAGAGCTCTGGGACTATCTGTGCTCTGTGAGATGCAGTGCTATTTTTGAAAGCTATAAAACTAGCCAAGTGTCTTGAAAGCATCTCATTATTTCATTCATTGGGAAAAATATCCTCTCCATCAGAGATGGACTGTGAAGCAGTATAACAGAAGCCAAGATTAATTCAAGATTCCTGGCATTTGTAGGAATTGGGTAAAATTTTATTTGTATGAGACTATTCCCTTTCAAATGGAAGACTGTAGTTACAATGTGATGGAAAAGAGAAGGGGAATTTGCACTTGACTAACAGAGCATAATCTCATACTAAAGCGAGGCCTGGGACTTGCAGATTTACACAGTTCAAATAAATGATAAACTGCCCAGTAAGGCTTTTAAAATGACAAGAGCTATAAAATATTCACATGAATGCCTTACAAATGTATTTTTTATCATGTTGATCTGCAAACTTTGGTGGTCAATTATGTTGTTCAGTGCCTGAAATGGGCTAACAAACCAGTTGCCCTGTAAATAATGGCACTGTAGGTGACACCAGAAGCAGCCCTCTGAGAAACTTCAAACAAAACCACAACACCAGAGAATTTTTACATGAAAGAGGACCTTAGCTTCCTGATACAGAAGTAACACCTGGCCTAAAAGAAATGTTTTTCTCTTTCCAATGTACATCTTCTGCCTTCCACTGCGATTCTTGCTTTCACCTCTTGGCTAAGACCAAATGAAGAGTTAGGTGTAAATATCCTTTTTCTGTTGTCACATGCCACACAGGCAAGGAGATGCTGAGTGAGCGCTATTCTTAAAAATTTCTTCATCTTCTGAGACTAAACACACAAGATGAGTGATGAAAAGAACCCAAGTGCATGCATTATTCCTGTAGTGAAATAAGGGTATAAGCTGCAGTAGTCCTACTAGAGGGAAGCATCCTGTTGACAGTATCAAATAAAAGGGGACAGCTATATATGGCAAGTACAGTATGTCTAACAGAAATGTGCAACAGAACCCTTTCACCCACACTTTGTAAAGTGAGACCCATCCAGCAGGCGATGGAGGCTACACAGCAAGTCAGCACTGATGCGCAGGATCTGTTCCAGTGGAAGTGGATATTGGACTGGACCTTGTTACATGCAAGCACAACTGATTAATCACAACTGCACAGTTGTGAACTGTGGAAATTCCTAATGCAACTCAGGTGCGTGGCCTTTACCATTTGAGTTTATTCCCAAACACATTTGCTGGAGCCAAGATGCTGCTTACACATCTGCAGTGCAAAGGTAAAACCTTTTTCCCTGGGAATTGGTTTACTTTTAGTTCATGTTCCCAAAGCCCTGCTCTGTGTGATTTCCTACTCTGCCATTTGCCCTCAGTGTATTCTTCTGTTTCCCCCAAGTTTTGCAGTATCATTGCTGTGAGATCCCCAGTGTGATCATACCCTACATTATCCTGTGTTTTCTCTTCCTGACTGCCAGTCACAGGAAATTATCACACGAAGGAGGATTTGTGAAGAGACCGTCGTCTCTGCGTGTTGCCTCTGACTTGTTCCCTTTTTTCAGTTCCTGCCACAGCGCCTTGCTGCTCAGTCTCAGTTGTCTGCTGAATCCAGTCTGCATCTTCCCTCAGCTCCTTGACTGAAGGTACCTTCAAAGCTCTTGCTCAGCATATAGCAAGGGAGAGCGCTCCATCTTATTACCCTCTTTTAAAAGCAATGGCTCTGTGTATAATGTTTTCTCCCCTTTTAAGTCACTCCTTCCTTTGCAATTTGAGGTGGGGTTGTCATTTCTCAGCCCAGCTTTGTCCCTGGGACTTGGAGAGGACTGACATTGCTATCACCTTCCCCTCAGCCACCAAAGTCATCTGTGCCTTGATCTGGAAAAATTATGTTCTCTATCCTGGTCAAATCCAGTAAATGCCTTTAGCCTGACTGTAAGTGCGTGTCCATTCCCAATGAGGGAAGAGCTTGGAGGTAGGGGTCAGAAGATTCATCAATCTGTCCCCACATCTCTCTCTTTCCACCACGAGACTCCGGAAAGGCCCATGTTTTACTGCAGACCCACCCCTAGCCTGTGGTTCCTCTCAGGTCAACTGGGCTGTGCCTCCAGCTCCTCCATTTAAAACCCATCTGCTTCATCAAAGGATTTGTCAGCATGAGTCAAATAAACCCCTTCAACACCTTCTTCAGACTATTTGTCATTGAAGAGACTTCTTTTTCCTTCTAAAAATGAGATGCCATGAATATCCTTTCACTTCTTAATACCACAGCTGTTGCTGGCAACCACTTCCTCAGAGCCAGTGGTATTTCCCCGTGTGGATGTGAGAGGACAACCACGCTCCTCGGGGTCATATGGCTCCCAGTCAAGGTGTGCAAATTCCCCTCCCAGCTCCACTCTCATGCTGAATCATCCATTACACTTTCAGGGAGCTGGGAGTTGAGTAGCAAGGAGCAAAAAACCTGCTTAGTGAGGTGCTCTGTGAACAAATTTTTCCCTGCAACAAAGTGGAGAAGATGCTGAAATGTGAAATGATCCTCGCTGCTCCTGCTAGGGTTCACAGTGTATCTGGACTTTATTTTTAGCTCTCTGCCTCTTTTTTTTTGCCATTTATTATTTATCTCACAGCTTGGGAGAGGTCAGTCTTGCTCATCACTCTCTGAACTTTCAGGTAGTCAAAGACTTCAGCTCATGCCTTTCCCTGCTTCGATTTAGTACGGTCCAATAAGCCTGACTAATGCTGGCAGACTCCCAGAGCCTGGTTTACTAGAAAATGAGCCTAATGCCCATTATTTTATCCCCAAGGTACTTTAGGTTTCCAGACAGCTTTCAAATTTGAGATTAGGAGGCATGAACAAGCCAGTTGATTAATTACAAGAGGTATTTCATACATCAGATTCCTTTTTTCAGCTGCTAAGGAAGAGGGAAACCTCCTCATCTGCCAAAAGTGTGCCTGCTTGCTCATGTGGCTACTTAGCACGGGAGCAGGCTGCTCTCTCTTTAAAAGTCCTGTTAACAAAGAGGAAAGATTTTCCGCATTTTTTTCCTCCTTTACATGCATAAAAAAGAGTTACACCTTAAAATCACAAGCACCTTGTTCCCTCATGTGTGTGCGTGAGGACCGGGGAGAAATTACACCCCATTTTCTTTAGTGGGAGCCAAGCTCTTCTACCCCAGCCTAGAAAATTAGCTTTGAATTTCTGGTGTCAAAAGTGTGCCACATCTGCCACAGCATGGAGAACACAAGTCAAGATGGACTTAGAAGGAATTGCATTTTCTGGTATTTCTGACCTCCATAAAAGATGGATGGTTTGTGTTTCACTCCAAGACACTAGCTAGCCCTTAGAAGGAAGTTTACTTTTCCTTCCTAGTCTTTTACTAGAGAGTGAAGACTTCGTTCAGCATCTGGGCATCTCCAAAATAAAGCATTTTGAACCCATACGCAGAAAGGCAGCGTTCAAACATCCCCACCACCACCACCTTTTTTTTCTACAGGAGATTCTTCCCTACTTACAGGCACTAAGCACCTACTGAGTTGACTTCATTAAAACCATAAGAAATGTCTAACTAATTTGAGAAAACAGTGAAGAATGAGCAGCATGAGATTAAGGAGCAATATGCCCACCCCCACTGTTCTTGCCAGTGGTTCTTCACCTCTACATTTGGGATGACCACCCAATGAACAAACATGCCTTTCGCACATTGCTCTTTATTTCCTTCAACTCCATTTGTTGGAGGCTAACAAAACCCCAGCGTCAAATGAGCACAGCCAGACTTCATCTTCACCGGAGGGAGGATGGGAAAGTCAGTATCCTACTCTCCATGAAGGGATGCTGACCTGTAGCTCCAGCAGCCATTCCAGAGTCTGTGTTGCTCCCCTGCTGCTCAGCTTGCCCACACCGGTGGCAATCTCAGCCTAACCATGGCAGTAGCAATGGCATCATGGGCTTCCCTCAGTGTCTGCCAGGTTACTCTCAGAGCTGCTGACGTTCAAAGCTCTCCCTCCCTAACATGGGTCTTCATGGCTCCTGCTAGTACTGCCTTCATGGGGTTGGGACACCCTTCCTCTTCACGCAGGAGTGCTATCCTTGCAGGTGCAGTCTACGCCTGCTGCCCTTCCTCCATCTCACCAGAAAACGGCCCCCTCTCCCAGCAACTCCCAGTCCCAGGCTGAGACATACAGAAGGCGAAGGGAGGACTATGCCTATAAAGGGTTTATCTGTGGCATTTCCCTAACAGCATCCTATTCCTTTGAGCAACTTCTTGCTGTATTTCCCCATGGACAGAAGTTTTTAGTTAGCATGTAAGAACATCATTTTTTCACTAGGTGAATTGACCTATCTGCTGAGGGTAAAAAAGCTCTACAGAGGGATCTGGACAGGCTAGATTGATGGGCCAAGGCCAATTGTATTGAGGTTCAACAAGGCTAAGTGCCGGGTCCTGCACTTGGGTCACAACAACCCCATGCAACGCCACAGGCTTGGGGAAGAGTGGCTGGAGAGCTGCCTGGCAGAAAAGGATCTGTGAGTATTGGCCGACAGCCGACTGAATATGAGCCAACAGTGTGCCCAGGTGGCCAAGAAAGCCAATGGCATCCTGGCCTGTATCAGAAATAGTGTGGCCAGCAGGAGTAGGGAAGTGATTGTCCCCCTGTACTCGGCACTGGTGAGGCTGCACCTCAAATACTCTGTTGTTTTGGGCTCCTCACTACAAGAAAGACATTGAGGTGCTGGAGCGTGTCCAAAGAAGGGCAACAAAGCTGGTGAAGGGTCTAGAGCACAAGTCTGATGAGGAGCAGCTGAGGGAACTGGGGTTGTTTAGCCTGGAGAAAAGGAGGCTGAGGGAAGACCTCATCGCTCTCTACAACTCCCTGAAAGGAAGTTGTAGCAAGGTGGGTGTCAGTCTCTTCTCCCAAGTAACTAGCAATAGAACAAGAGGAAACGGCCTCAAGTTGTGCCAGGGGAGGTTTAGATTGGACATTAGGAAAAATTTCTTCACGGAAAAGGTTGTCAAGCACTGGAACAGGCTGCCCAGGGAGGTATTTAAAAGAGGTGTTGACGTGGTGCTTAGGGACCTGGTTTAGTGGTGGACTTGGCAGTGTTAGGTTAACGGTTGGACTCAATGATCTTAAAGGTCCTTTCCAACCTAAATAATTCTATGATTCTATGATTTTACTACCAAAGCATAAGAGGTGGCAAATGAATGACATCTGTTAATCTCCATCCCTGTGTAATTCCTAAGTGCTTAGAAGCTCTGAGTGAAGAAGCCAGCAGGGAAGGGGGCAGAGCAATTGAGCAATGCCATGAAAAAAGAAAACTATCTTGATACAGAACATTAGAGTATAATTGAAAGCAGCTGCACTTTTTAATTTAATGCCCATCTTAGATACAAAATTAAAACAGTAGCTACATTTGTAATAAAATAAAGCCTTAAAACAGCCCTATCTAAGAGTGAGATGTCGGGTATCGTTACAGACTTGGTCTTCTGCTGGCTTCTGAAGAAAGGTACCAGGGTCACTTGGTAAGTGCCAAGTGATGTCATATCCCAACATTTCTAAGAAACGCTAGTACTATAAAGCTTAACACTACATAGCTACAAAAAGCTTTCTGAAAATGTTATGAATGACTAAATGTTAAAAGTTGGAGATCTCAGGAGAATAGGTTAATGGTTTATGCATAGTAGCGAGACATAAGTGTAGAAAAATCAAGTACCTCAAAAATGAAGTTAAATTAAATAAAATTCAAAATCAAAGAAGAGAATGCAGTAAAACATAGACTCCCCTCCACCGCCCCAGCCAGCTCTGCTGACATAAATGTCAGAAACCCATGCACTGGAAAAAAACCCTCTGTCCTATAAAGCAAGGTAACAAGCTAGACATGGAAGACCATGCTAATGAAGACATTGCATCTCTATTTCAAGTGTTTTCATGACTGATGATGACAGATCCTTTCCTGGCTATGAGTGGTATAAGAAAGAACTAATTGTCTTTGGCTTTCTTTGGGCATACAACAAACAAGGCAATGAAGCATAGATAATATGGTTGGCAAGTGTCTTCTCTGGATATTCAATAGAACAGATCTTTAGCTTGCATATATCAGCATAGCATCATTGCCGTTATATTAATTAAGCATCTACCCCAATATATTAATGGTTCTGTTAGTGTTCTTTTTTAATGGATATTCTAACAAAGAAATCCCCAAAAGAGCTGTCTTAAACCAATGGACCAAAACAATCCACCCCATAGTGGAAAGAAATATCAGAATAGTATGCAAGGGCTCCAGAAACATCTTGGGTAACTCAGCCTGTGATTTGTTTGCAAGAAAAATGATGATTCAGGGCATGGTTTATTTTATCTCTGCCAGGAAATGCCTACCCATTCTTGCACCTCTAGCCTCTATGCATGCATGCCTCTGTGTACTAAACGAAATCCAGTAATAGTATTCAAAATCACTCCCCAATATGACAGGACTATGGGCATGCTTAAATTAGATTAACCATCACAGAGCAAGCATGTGTCTAATCCTTGGGTTCTTCTATTGATCACAACTATTTCTTTTTTTGGTATTCTCTCCAAATATATTCTAAATATAAAATGCTGTGTTTGATGGGGATAGATGAGGAATCAGGGGTGGAGAGTAGGGGGTTGTCATATTTCTCAGTCAGAAACTACTAGCTCAATATGTTCCTGCCCATCTGATTGCCTCTCCTTGGACCTGAGAGCATTCCATCCCACAGGCCCCGAAACTTGCACATTTGGAGGCCATAGCAATTATGTCTGGGAATAAACCCTTTTGTTATTTCTTTGGGTATTGAAGCTTCAAAGATCCACATCTTTCTGTCCTATTTATTACCTACTTAGCTATTGGCTGTACCTTGGCTTTCCTGTCCTTCAATCCACTGGAAATTAATCTGCTCTTAATGAGGTGTCAAAAATGATTGATAATGCCTCTGCAATTATCTCTGCTCTTTAAGAACATTCAGGTGAGACTATCTGTCCTTGCTCATAAATGAGCATTTAGTTTGTCACCATCATTTTCTTCATTTTTTTTCACCAGCCCAAACAACTGCTTCCTTGTTTTCTCACTTTCTCACCAACTATATTGAAAGTACAGCTTCGAATACAAAGCAACAAATTCTGTACTTGCACATACCTTGCTTGTGAAGCCTCACTAAGATCAATGATAAGTGCAAGATACAAATCAGAGCACACGTTAGCCTTAGAGAAATGTACTCTTGTATGCTTCGATCTATTACTTCCAGTTACTAAGTCTGGATCCCAAATTAGCTTTGAATCCTGTGCTTTCATCTGATGTGCCAGTCTGCGGGCCAAGTTTCTGTACTAGCAGCCAGATTCTACCCTTTGATGGACAGTTTCACTCCTAAAGACTTTTGTTTGAACTCTATGCACAAACCAGATGGCAAAGTCAGATTTACAACCCAGGATCTCAATTTGGTCTGGATGGAATGCTCTAGAGCACTGAATATGCAATGAAAAAATAAAATTATTTGTTTTTGAGGTAGGAAGGGAAATTCTATCCATTTATTCAGATTATGGTGCCTAGGAAAACGTCATTACAAATTAAGTCAGAGGCATGAGTGGGGCTGATAAAGCCCATTTACACTGAAAATGAAGTTTAAAATAAATGTTGATGTATAGGATACAGAAAATTCATTGTGGGTTTTATCTTCACAGCAAAGTGGTAGACATTCAAACAAACACAAAGCCATTTACTTCCATTTCCCCTGGCTGTAGGTAAGAACCTTATGACTGCATAATTTTTTCACTGAATTTTTAGGAGTGTAAATTGTTTTTTTTCTCAAATAACTGAAAAATTAAGGCATTGAAGCTGAACAGCAAAAAGTACATGACATAGTTTTAAAAGCATCAGGTCCAGTTCTTAGGAACTCATTAGTATTCTTTCCACCGATTTTAGTGCACAGAAGCATCCATCCAACCTATGTGTTCATGCGTAAACATACTAAGGCATATGTAGTAGGCTCTTCATCCTGGTATTAGAGAGGAGGCTTCACTGATCATGTACGTGTCATGTATTCCCCAAGGATGCTTGCGTCACCCAGTTTTAGACATTTAAAGCATAGACATCTATAATAAGTAACTCGCTGTATTTTCCCTCCAGTCATTGGAATGTGATAGGCATGGCCTGTCACTTAGGCATCACCTTCAGAAGAGGAGGGCTCGTGCCCTAAAGCATCTCTCTCCCTCCCACTTGGGAGATAGAATCATAGAATCATTAAGGTTGGAAAAGACCTCTAAGATCATTGAGTCCAACTGTCAACCCAACACCACCATGCCCACTAAACCATGTCCCTAAGCGCCTCATCTACACGTCTTTTAAATACTTCCAGGGATGGTGACTCAACCACTTCCCTGGGCAGCCTGTCCCAATGTTTAACCACTCTTTCAGTAAAGAAATTCTTCCTCACGTCCAATCTAAACCTCCCCTGGCGCAACCTGAGGCCATTTCCTCTCGTCCTATCGCTAGTTACTTGGGAGAAGAGACTGACACCCACCTCACTACAACCTCCTTTCAGGTAGTTGTAGAGCATGATGAGGTCTCCCCTGAGCCTCCTTTTCTCCATTTGGTCAAAGGATCCCTTCAGAGTCTTCCTCCTCTGCATTCGCTTGGAGTTGATGTAAAATCTGGGCTGATCATATAAAGATAGGATTTTCCTTGGTTGGTTCAGAAGTCTGATTAGGGTCAGAAGAGAGATCTGGACAAGAGGCTAACGGTCGTCTTTTTTGTTGTCTTACTTGTGGAACAGGAGTGCTTCTACTGGTAAGAGATGGAAATACAGCTTTTAGCACCCTTGCTGCCATTCTAAAAGGGGATCACTATTACAGTATGTCCTGCAGTCTCTTATGGCTCAACCCTAATGAAATGTGCACTAGAGTTTATTACGTTGATCCTTTCCTCCGTCCCTTTTAAGATCTGTTTTTGCAGTTCAGATGGAGCACTGTGAAGAATGGCTACAGTTTCACTGCCATCATTTTTTTCATTAAATTCACCCACATCATGCAGTAATTGGATTTCCTGATTTGGAGTCCTGAAAGTTTTCAAGGTTCTTTCAACCTATCAGCCATGCTAATGTCCATACCCAAATATGGCTTGTCCGGCCACTGGCACAGATCGTTATGCACCCTGCACTTCTGCCCAAGGCAAGTCCCTGAACTCCTCTTCTATCCTAATCCAGTTATCCCTGGCACGGATGAATCCCGCAGCTATTCCAACTACCCGTCAGTAAGCAGAGCAGGATCTAACGTTGACACCAATGTGAATTTTGTACATACCATTTTTTCCCCTCAGAACTGGAGGAAGCACATTATCTACCATTGTTGGTTGGAAGGATGCTATCCTGAAAACAGTATGCTGCTATGCACATTGCTCTGCACAAGCAGGGGGACTGCCCAAAGTGATCAGCTTCCAGTCTGGTAATTTTTGTGACGACAGTGTGTCGTGGTTTAACCCCAGCCAGCAACTGAGCACCACACAGCCTCCTGGCTCTCACTCCCTCCTGGCGGGATG
>NW_008824808.1:3680324-3695824 GCF_000699105.1 Pygoscelis adeliae
AGTAAAGTGAGAAAACTCGTGGGTTGCGATAAAGACAGTTTAATAAGTAAAGCAAAAGCTTTATAGCAGTTATCCATGCTGGAAACATAAACATACATATACTAGGCACTGAAAAGGACTGTTTAGATGATTTTTTCAACACATCTAGTGATATTGACTTGTAGAAAGGAAAGCCAGAATGTTTTGTTCACATGAAGCCAGGCCTGGGAACATGCTATTTCAGGACACACATTTTAAATACCACTTTTATGCACAAGTAGGGTGGTGGTTTTTTTTTTTTTTTTGTTTTTGTTTTTTTAAAGCGCAGAAATACCCAAATGTACATTGAAACTTTTAAACCACTTAGCTTTATGCTTAACTTAACCACTTTAATGCTTTCTTTATTCACTTCAGGTTTTGCTCTTGAAGCAGACATCTTGGAAGGTGGGAGATCTTTCCTTGTGTTTTTTGCAGAGGTTTAGATAAATCTGAGACTAAGCATGAAGAGCCAGTACCGATTAAATTGGTGCTTATTATATCTTCAATAAAGGGAAGAATTTTCTGGAGCATCTTAGCCATGAAGGCCAAACTGTTAGAAACCAAAGAAATTCCAAGTAGGAAGAAAAAAGATATCACTCATGTGTGAATGCCCCCCCCCAGAGCCTGCAGCAACTACAAACTACCTCGTGTTTGCCACCGGTCATAACACCCACACAATTACTGCAGGTCCCCAACAGTACGGTAGCTAATGAGGTGCTGATAATGTATGTTCAGAAAACACCACCTCACTGAATGCGAGATTTCAGGTCCGGAGAACACCTGCGGGGGGAAAGTGGCTGCCCAGGGCACAGGGGCACAGCTCTGCCGCCTGCTTTTGGGCATCTCCTCGGCCTCCGGTTTTGGCACGGCGCTGCAACTGCAGCTCAGTGGGGCAGAAGTTGCCTGGCATACCCCAGGCCTGAGTCCTCAGTCAATTATTATATATACTTTTGAGGTGCAAACATAAAGCTTCCTCTCTGCTAATTGCAAATTATTTAGCTTTTGGCAGATTGTTGCTGCAAAAACAGGCTTACATTACATGAGCTGTAGAGTAAATAGTGCTGAGAAGGCAGGCATGTTACCCTGGAAAAGTAGCGTGTTATTCAACTATTGGTGTGACTGAAATGTTGTTTAACTTCAGCACTTTCTTGTTTTAATTAAACATGCCCCTTTCTTTCTTTCACGAAGAGAATGTCAGCTAAGAAGCATAATGATAAAAAAAAAAAAAATTAATTATTCAGATTTGCTGAAGACAAAGAAAGATTTCTTTCTCAGTCAATGTACAGTGAGTCAGTCTGCCAGGGCCAAGAATTAGCACTAAGTGAAAAGAAAACCAAGTGGGTAATTAACAGCAGTAAGAGCAACACCAGAGATGGGAGCTCAAAACACCAGAAACATAAATGTTCTTCAGGTGCTGCCTTTGTTCAGACTGGCTGGAAAATGAGAGTAGTGCACTTTTCCTTCAGAAACTCAAAGTGAACCATTTACCCTTGCCACATAACTCACTCCAACCTTACTCTCAAGTCTTAAATCTTAGACACACACCTTCACAATCAAAATTGTAGTTGCATGACATTGTTGTTGAGAAATAGGTAATTAGTTGCAACATTCCTAACGTGCCAAAATCAGTGCCATATTTGGGAAGAAGGCTTCAGCTATCACTGATAAAATTTTATACCCATTACTTACTATTTTATTCCTGTTTTCCTTGCTGTTCTTTATCAGGGTATTAGATGTTCATTTCATTGTGGGATCCAAGAAGTCATGCTAAGGCTGGCACAGCTCAAATTTCAGCTCAAAACCCACAGGAATGACACTTTATAGGTAAAGTGAGGCAGAATCAAAGACATAAGAAACGGATAGCCTTATTTTGATCATGGTAAAATACAGACTGAATACTGATGTGGAGAACTCTGATGCTTGAATAGCCTGAAATTACCTAAGGTATACTGCAGCCCACCCTAGTACAATAGCAGATCTTTGGGAAGAGCTGCTGTTTCTTGAAATTTAAGTTTCTTTGTGCATATGAAGTTACCCCTGTAAATCATATTGGAAATGCATTTAAAACCAGCCACACTTGTGAGTGATTCTAGTTTTACACTGACACAAATATATCAGTAATGCTTTTTTTTAAGGATAAACGATAATAATTAAAGAAAAAAAAATACACCGCACAAATAAAGCCATATATGACATATAATAAACTAGGTTAGAAAAGGTCAGATGATAACAAATCCTGAATATATGCCAAAACCTCCAAATACTCATTCAGATATTAATTGGGTACTTCACACAGAAGAGCTTTGGCTCTTGGCCATTACACTTGACAGGACAAACTTCGTAACTCAAAGTGAGTGTTTTTTGAGGGTCAGATGGTTGCGGCGTTAGTTCCCTTCCTACTTCTGTCACAAGCAGCCAGTCAGTCCTGCTGCAGACAGAGACCAGATCCACATCCGTGGCTCTTCCCAGCTCCTCCAGCATCTGGTCATGCTTAGCTGGCAGTGAATTGAGTGACTTCTGTCAGCCCTTTCAAGAAATGCAGAAGCTGGAGATTAGGAAGGGAAGGCAGCCTTTTGTGACCCTCCTGGTGCTAAGGATCCCTCCTGGAGTCAGGCAGAACCTGGCTTTCCAGTAAATACTCTTTTAAACATGGTTTTGCTCTCATGAAAGGTTGCCAAAGTAATACTTGCATGCACAGCATTCAGAGTAAGATAGGGTCTTACTATTAATCACCTCATTTAAAATGGAAAGTATCCTCCTTATGTGCTTGAGGATTTTGTCTTGGCTGGGGTTAACCCATAGGTCTCCCACTACCATTTTATGCTCAATTAGTTCTTTCAAAGGGATTATTGAACGTACACAGCTATTGTGTAATCTAGCTTAAATCAGGAAATAGTATAATGAGAAGCAGTTACATGTGGAAGGGAGGTCAAAAAAAGCAGCAACAGGAACTCAGATAAGATGAGGATATAAATAAAAGGACAGGTGCTATCCTCAGTCATGTAATGTGATGGGGACTCAGTAATTGACCTAAAAATAGAGGAGACTAAAAGAAAACATTCTGAAAAGCGCAGTAGAGGCCATAACCTCAGTTGGTGTAATTCAACATACTTCCCCAGAAATGAGTACAGAAGTGAATCACTACAGCAGAATAATAAGAACTTATACATTTATAGAAGAAGCGGCAAAAATAGCACTTGTCAGAAAACATTACTCAAAGCTAAAGAAAAATGCTTATCTAAGTAGACCACATTCTGTGAACAGAGCTGTGATTACTATATTATGCTTACAGTAAAGGCAGGCGATGCATAGACTAGGTTAATTTTAAATACAAGTTAAGCAAGAAACATTTGGTAACTATGATACAGATGGTAACAACCCTAAAAAAGAAGGGATCATGTTTATATTTTCCTCCATGGCAGTATATTTGGAATGACAATGGCTAAATCAGAACAAATACTTAAGTGGATCATGCTCAGCTGGATATATAGCCGATCAGATTTCAAACCTTGCCAGTTTTGCCTTGGATATAATTATCTCAGGCTCTGGAGAATTACTGAAGGAATTTTACTGATCAGAGGCAACTGGTGATTTTAAAGGATGGGCATTCCCCATCAGTCTATGGACAAATGGACACCAAAGGCTAAGATTGCCTCAGACAATCTGAACCTGAATTTTAGCTTTCTTGCTTTGAAGTGAGATATTAG
Source organism: Pygoscelis adeliae (assembly GCF_000699105.1). Lineage (NCBI taxonomy): Eukaryota > Metazoa > Chordata > Aves > Sphenisciformes > Spheniscidae > Pygoscelis > Pygoscelis adeliae. The sequence continues at coordinate 3,684,050 of NW_008824808.1, forward strand.
ATCTCCATTTTTCCCTGTTTCAAAACAGCCCTGCTCAGCTTGTTCTGGATCCCATCCTCAGCAATTTCACTGTTGAGAATCCTTGAGAGACAGAATAGATGAGGAAATACTACTTTTCTCTTTGGTTCATTTTTTTCACTTGAATAAAAAACTTTCATGAAGTTGGAGAAATTCTGCTCCAAGAGGAGTAAACAGGAGGAGAAACATGCTTTCTGGCTGGTATCATGCAGGCCAAGAATACTACTAAATCTGTGCTTTAATCACTGACATTTTATGCAACCGGCTATAATTAAAAGCAGAGTTTTCACCCAAAATGTATCTTATGCAAGCAACATATGTTTTGTGCAATTGAGCTTAACTGTTCCTATCCACTGAAGGAGCAACTTCATTCCTGGGGAGCTGAGACCGGACCGTTTCCTTACAATGCTGCTGTGCTTCAGGAAGCCAAGCTCAGCATTACCATTGCCACGGTCATACAGACTGAGCGCGATACCCTTGTTGTTGTAAATTAGCATAGCGCTGTGAACTTGCACAGTACTGCACAGGTTTAAGCCAACTGAGACTGTGACTCCCGTTTAAGCAGGACCGTTTGACTGCTGAGACTTCACGCAGCACCAGGATAATTGCATCCAGAAGTGGTTCCCCCCAACAGTGGCTAAATGCAAAGCCCTGTAGCGGAGCCAGCTCCTCAGATGCATCTCTGGGTCATCACATCCATTTTGCACATTCGTAGGTGAGCAGCCTTGTATGAACCATTTCAGAATGGTGTACTTTAATACAATGGAGTAATGATAAATAGTAGCAAGTGCTCTATTTTCTCTTTCAATAAGGCTAAGGAATAATTTGACAAAAATCACACTGTTTAATTGAAACTTTAAATAGCTTTGAAAATATGTTTATTCACAAAATAGAGTTCCAGCCTTCCCAAAGATCAGTGAAAGTTGTATGAGAGTATTATTTCTCTGAGGACTAGCACAGCCAGAAAGTGTTATGGAAGCGTTATGGTTGTTGGCTTTAAAAGGAAGCCAACAAATTTTAAACCAGCTAAACCAACAGCTTAGACTCACTATGCACTATGCTTGATTTGCAGCTGAATAGGCTAAAATGAAATAAAACTAATATATATATGCCTCAAGGTTACAAGATAATTTATCAACAGAGCACTAAAGTAACATACACAGTTTTCTTCAAACAGAGGAACAAAAAAAAAAAAGCAGGAAAATTTCAACACTACTTAGAGCTGTTTGCAAAACATCAACAACTTCTCCAGAAAAAAAGTCAATTTTTTTCACACCATTTTGAACCAGCTCTCCTCAAATGCTTAGAAATCTCTTTCAAGAGCCAAGCAGAGAGTTGGCACCAACTTGAATTCTGTGCTGCGACATCATGAAACACAGTGCAGTAGGATAATAAAATAATAACCCTTCTTGTTCCTTAATATTTTCCCCGTGGTTTGTTTTGCCCAGAAACTTCTTAGAGATTTTTTTTTCATTATTTCCTTTTTGCCTGAAATACTGACCTGTTGCTGATCTGATCTGTGAACCAATTACCTTATCCTCCAACAAATGTGTCATCAGCTGTCACTGCAAAGCTCACAGGACGGTGCGAAGTGCTACTAAGAAGTCTGACAAGCAGCAAAAAATGTACTGACGGTTTGATTATTTATATTTAATCATTTTAGACATATCCGAAACCATGCAACTAGTCACACACTGTGTCACCACTTCTCTTTTATTACATCCTATTAATGTAGACTTTGTTCAAGTCTTTTCTAGAGTGAGCCTGTACGCACATACATGAGCATACTCTGCCTTCTGTGCACAAGAGGCTTCTTGTTCCTCACTGGGAACTCTTCTATTAAGCTTGCAAGTGGTCATAAGAGATGTGCTCAGGATCATGCAGTGGCACAGAAATGCTAAGGAAGTCTCACCATGTGTTTATACTCTCCCAGTAGAGACAGGGGTGTCTGAGGCTCTGCAGTAATATCAACTGCAGACCAAGTCTGCAGCGATGCAAGATCTGACCAGCAAATCTGTGCAAACTTCTTTGGTTGATAATAGGCAAACTCATTCTGACCGTTTAGTGAAAAACATTACAACTGGATTGTTTGAAATCCCACTTACTACATATTTACCAGTCTGTGTGTTCTCCATTTTGACAGAAAACCCTGTCTTAAATGTTGACGTCGGGGTAGAACAAGATTATCTAGCAAAGTGGCCAGTGGACTTGGGGATGTTTTGAGACGGGCTCTTAAAACAAGCAGTTTATTAGTAACCAATGTTCTCCTCTGCAGATATCAATATTAGGAGGATGATGAATACTATTTGTTCTCAAAAGCTGAAAACACTGCATTCATTTAAACAGCAACAGCATTGTTTTAGCTGTCATAATATAAGGCCCCTGGCAAGGTACATGGGAGGAGCTGACATATTTTTGTAGGCCAACTGACATAATTGGGAGAAAAAACAAACAAGCAAGTGTTTTTTGCAGTTTCTGCAGTTTGCAAGAGCTTTTCTGTTGCTCCCCCCCTTTTTTTTTCTCAGCTATATCCACAAGTCTAAGAAAAGACAGTACGTTTTCACTTTTATAACAGGCACATTAACAGGGGAGAGAAAGTGCAAATGCGCTTGAGGACTTAGAGAAATGTAAAATCTTTGATAATTTAATTCAAAACCAACCAACCAAACAGAAATCCTTGTGTGAACTTTAGTGTTTTATGATAGAGAGAGATGATCAGGAAGAGCATACTGCATTCCCCTTTATATGAAGTTTTGCACTTGCTTTGCTCAATGGCATACCCGTAACTAGCAGGGGAACATCTTAGCAGATGTTCCCAACACTGACAGATTCTAGGTGTGAGAAAATAGTTTAGACAGCTGGGTACATTAGGGGACCGCATAAAACACAGTTTATCTTAATCCTAAAATTCTGCCACAGAGTATATTTTTTAATGCTAGTCTCTCATAAGGTTTTCTGTTGTTTCCCCAACCTCTTTCCCAGGATAACTGCAAAAACAAGAGAGGAAGGTGAACTCAGAGACTCACACACCATGTAACAAGCTGCAGAAGTTTGTCTCTGAGCAAACAAGCCATTCTGTCGTCAGCTACTTTTGAAGAGCTTGCAGATGCACAAATTGATCATCATGCTGAATTCAATGAGCAAAATGGAAGCACTTCAGTATGTCACATATTTATAAAGCTAGGCTTTCCTGGCCAGCTGGTTAATACATATTCCATTAGGATATGATGTCTGACACCAAGACCTTTAGTTGTAATGAGTGGCCAAGCATTCAGATACTCTGAGCCCTTAATCCTTACGAGTCACTGGAGTAAATGTAGTTTTCCCCTGGAGACAGTCCTAGAAAACATGATATAAAAGCAGTGTCCTCTCTTTAAAAGTGGACATTAACAAGCTGCATGTGTTTTACAGGAGTTCTTTAGGTCTTGTTCTCACAACGCTGGAGCCCCTCTAACCACACGCACAAGGTGTATAGTTAACACATTGCATTTAGAAAACAACGTCCTCAAAACATGCAACTCCTCTTCCAAACACACTTCCTCTCCTTATGGGTCTGGCATGAATGGGGAAGACAAACTGTTTTGCAGAGCTTGGATTTGCATATATCTGCAGAGCACCCCCCAGCCCTTAGACCCTACTGGGGCTCGTCATTTCTCTGTATTGATCCAGAGGACCGTTCAGCGACTGGCAGGAAGAAACAAAGCAAAGTGAAAAGGGAAGAAACATTTGTCACAAACATCCCCACACCTGGGGGTGATCTGGGAGATGAACTGGGTGAGCACCATCCTAGCCCCATACATGGTGGGGAAGGTTCAGGGCATGGAGGCAGGAGCAGCACCAACTCTTGCTGATGACCAGGTTGACACTGCACTGGCTGAGAGAGCCCAGCCCACACCTTGCCCTTGCCCCAGCTGGAGCTAGAAAGAGCAGCTCTTATCTGCTCGATTCCCACCCTGCTGGCAGCAGTATCCCCATAGACTCTTACTCAGCTTCTGCGAGCACCATAGCTCAGCACACCAAGAAGGAGTCCAGGGCTTGGCTTCACTCTCCCAGGCTTCCCTGCACTTCTGAAACGAAGAATTGTTTTTATTATTTTAAAGAAAGATGCTTTGATTTCTGTCTTTTACCTTCTTCCTAAACAGGCATTTCTAAACTGAGGGTCTTCATTAAGAAGATGCTAAGGGAGCCTTGTTCTTTAAGACAAGTTTTTAATCCTCACAACTTCCAAAACAATCTGGATAATCCAGCTCTAAGTCTCCTCATTAAGGCCAGATTTATAAAAATCTCAATCAGACTTTTGCTTGAGATTTTGTAAATCTGGTCTTAATACAGATACTTAGAGCTGGAACACAGATCAGCTTGAAACTTTGGGGAATTAAAAGAAATTAAAGAGGCAGATAAAACCTGTACACCAAATATTCCCTCCATTGTAGCTGACATGAGAGAACATATATATTTTCTATGGAGCTTGTCTTCCCCGTCTATTTGGTGGCTAAATTACAGCTGCTGGGTAAAGGACAGATGAAGAGAATAAAGCTAAAACCTTCCTGATTTTCTTTTACTTTTACTTTAGACCTATCTGAAAGAGCTTGAGTTTAGTCTTTCAAACTTTCCAAGCCTTGATAAAGGATGCATCAGGGATGTTTATTTTGAGTTCTTGCATCTCCATGAAGAAGCAAAATTGTTATTAAAGACTTTAAGATCTTTTATCTGATGTTAATTAGCCACTGAAAAAAAAATTACATGCTAGCAGAGTTTGAGGTAGTTTGACTTAAAAAAGCTTTTCCCGTCTCTTATTAAACATCATCTCATTTGGCTGTGGCAATTCACCACTTTGCTATTTCTCCAGTCACTGTAAAATTTTGTAGCCCCGGTAGGACTTCAAAAGTGAAAAACAAGCAAGGGGGGGAAAATAAAACTGAACCATCTGTTTTCTGAACACCTTTCCAGGCATCCTCCATACATCTTTTCCTTCACAGGTGACCTTTACCAAGGTATATTTGTCTAAAAGTTGAGCAACACTCCTGTATTTCATCTGGAGTTTCTCAGCCTTTGTTGATATCAGGCACCTCAGCAGACAGGTCTCCCATCCATACCATTCACATCTAAGAATGATGAGGTCCAAGAAGAGGCCGGCAGCAGGTAACAAGGTTTTACATTTACGGTACTTGACTATATTTCATGGAATTATAGTGATAACAGCCCCAGAGAAATTCTCATTTCCTTGACAATGATAAGGATCTTAGGTAGAGACAGCAACTGTATCTAAAACAAGTTACATACGCCTGCAAACAAGGTTATTTTTAAATGCAGGATGCCTGCTTGCAAACTGTTCCTCTGTAAATTCCTCATAGAAGTAAGGGATATAATACTAGCATTATAACCACTGAAGTTAATTAACCTCTGGTTCAAAAGTACAGTTTTTAAGTTAAGACAAAGCCTGAGACTGTATTTTAAAAGTTGTGTACATTTTTTAAATCTTGTTGGGTGAGGGAGGTACCTCCAAACTGGTAGGGAGGTATGTCTTGAGTCAACCAAAGAACATTTTTTTGTTTTAGCATGAAAGGTACAGCATCTCACAAGTTCAGTTTTAGGAACTTGCTAATCAAACCCTGTTCACTGGCAAACAATTAATGTGACACGAAAAAAGTTCAGGGAAGATTTAACTACAGCAACATGCTAGGAATTGGTGGGAGGGTAAGAAACTTGGAGAAAAATATCAGAAAATATGGTTCAGTACACATCATTTTGCACTCACAAGATACCACTCACCCTGCCATGTATGTGTATGTATTCACACACAGAGACAATTATATATATATATATATGTCTTTTTGGGTGAACTAATTCCTCCATGGCTTACTTTCCAGAGAATAAATAAATAGAAAAACTAACATGGTCATAACAGGCCTTCTGAACACACACAGGCTTCTTGCTTCTTCTGTCTCCATGTCTTTGTGGTATACTAGCATGCTCTTACAAGAAGAAGGAGCAGAGACTCAAGTCTTCACCTGTCCCTGGTACTTTCTACTTAGATTATAATTGCTCTTTCTTAGCCCTGCTTTACTGCCCTTGCAGCGCAGCAATGACATTTTTAATATTGTACCAGGTAATTCTAAGGAAAAAAACAAAGTCATGTTGGCCTTCCCAGACTTTGGGCTAAGAGCCAGGAGTGCTGCTACCTTTAAGGTGGGAGAGGAATTCATGAAGATGCTCCTTGTCCTTCTACACACTGATGAAAGAATATGACCTTTTCAAAATTCGCTGAAGATCATAATTAAAGTTAGATTCTCTTTGTTATCTACAAAGCCTTGAAGCTCTCATTATTTGAGTGCCGTTCTTCTTGATCTACTTAGTCCTGACAGCTTAAGTTAATGCTGAAAGAAACTTGTGCTGGCCCAAACCCTTCTATCAGTATCTTTTTCTCTGATAGGAACCCCTAGGCACAACTGAAATAGGAACAACAAGCACCTTTAAACTAGACAGGCCAAATATTCCCCCCAAATTACCATGGATTTCTTTCCCTCATGCTCAGTGAGGATGCTGGCAGTTAAAAATGCTTTCTGCAGGAGGACCTTCACTGTGATAAATGAGAACCGCTGCTTTGATTTTAATGGCGTTACATTAAACTACTGCAGGTAAGGATCTGACCCTCTACACTTTCGGATTTCACCCAGGAAGGCATTACAGCAGGGTAGGTCATCTCCCAGCTTATGAATTTTTAAAAAGACAAAACAGCGAGAAGCATGCAAGGGATGACTTGATTTATATAGCCTGCTCCCTTTTTCGCTACATCTTCCCTGTGTTTCAAAACACACATACAGCTGGTTTAAACGCCCTTCTGTGGGAGAGCAGAGCATGGACATTATTTGCAATTCACTACCTGAAAAGAAAAACATTTTTCCTCTTCAGAGTCGATGAGGGCTGAACTGGGAAGAGTCAAGCATCAGGCGAGCTGCTGGGGTGGCAATGTGGCAGTGGTTGATCAACTCAGCATCCAACACAGAGGTTGGCTCCTTTCCTCCCCCACCCCGCTTGGTGAGAACCAGCCTCGCAGCAGGAGCAGGGCCAGCACTGGGATGCCTCCTACCAACCCAGGTCCCCATTCCAAGGAGGCCTCAGAGGTCACAGGTGGCAAGGGAGAAACACTCTGGCCAGGCCAGGTGGGGCTGGGCAACTGACCCCCTCATCAGGAGCATGAGCATCCTAACGCCCCTCTCTCCCAGCTCAGCCTTGCTCCCAAACAGCCTTTCCAGAGTGGAGAGCAGCAGCAATGGTGTTATGGGAGGTAGAAAACAAGTTGTGGTGTCAGCAAGGGTTTATGGTTACTGAATGGCGGAATTCCTTCTGCATCCCCCAGCAGCTCCCCGAATGAATGAATATCCCCATGCAGAGTATCCTCTCCAGGTAGTCATCTTACCTCAGCCTTTCCTGTCCCTTCCTTCCCTCTCTGCAGAGAGCTCAGGGCTTCTCCCATATACAGACTACCAGGTTTCTGGGTTTTACTAGCTTTTCCAGGCATTCCCGTAACCTCTTGCTTCAAATCAGGACCTCCTTCATCCACCCTACCTACTCCTTTCTCCCTGGGAGCACAAGGAGCAGATTCCCACCACTCCTTGCCCTGCCCCGCTGCCTGACTCCTTCTCTCCGATAGGAAATGAAGTTTACACGTGGAAATGCACAACATCTGACAGACAGGCGGATAGTTTGCCGTGTCCATGTTGCTGCTGAAGGACATGGAGAACCTCCCCCCGAGTGTAGCTGTCAGGTGAACAAGGTGTGTTTTACTCAGAGGCAGGCACCCCGCGGTTGGGCAGGGATGCACCAAGAACTTGGCTGACTCCTTGCCCTGGGGCAGTGGCCTCAGACAAAAGCAACCCGGCAGGCTCTGACATGACATATAACATGCAGTAATTGAGTGCTTCTGCATTATGGCAGTGATAAGTAATGATTTAATTACTCTGCCTTCATTTTTACAGAAAAGGTTCCAGTATTAGGCCAGTAAGAGAACAGAAGGCAAAATAATCACAAACTTTTTATATCAAAACTGGAACAGCACATGATCATGGTGAGCACCCTCTGACCCTCTCCCACCCACTCTCCAACAAGCCTGTGGATAGCTTCCCCAGGATATTGCTGCCGCCCGAGCCCATCATCTGTCTATGCCCTAACTCAAAATGTAGGGCATATAAATTCCCACTCTCCTACCAGCAAGACCTAGCTGAGCTGAATGTTACCACACCCATGCAAGTGCACATACACATGCATGGGTACAGGAGGCTGGAACAGCTGAAGTCCATGTGTCATGAATCGACGTGGTTTTCCACAAGGGATGAGAACTGGTGTTTCAAACCAAGCTCATCAGAAACAGCTTCATCAGGCCTGCAGTGAGGGATGCCATCTGCTCACTCTCCAAATCTTCAGCCAGACCATGCAGCACCTTTCACCGGCATCTTCTCAGTTTGTACTGAAGAGTTGGTTCTCCATTGTGCTCAACCTAACACCTGCAGCAGAAGGAGCACACTTGTCAGACATCTAATACTGTGGTCACGGAACATGAGCAGTCATCACCCACATGCCTCTACCAGCTAAAACTGACTGCCATACCTATAGTCATCGCCATGCTGTGTCAAAACAAATCTACTGGCATCAGAAGGAAAAACATTTCAACACTGATTAAAGACTTGCCTGCAGGATTTTCCAAATGTTAAGCCTATTTAATCATTGAATTTCTGTGGGTTTTCAGGAAAAGCAGCTCAGCTCTGAATGACTCACTCTTCTCAGCCCAAACCATTTATTCTCTGTGCTAAGTACAGCATCTATTTACTCAGGCAGTCAGGGGCCACGCATGAAATGTGTGTCAGGTCTTCTCAGGTCCACAATTATGTAGTCATGTTTTTAACTGAGGTAGTTTCCATGAAAGACCTTTCCTCCACCCCGTCAGGAGAGCCTGAAAATTTAGAGCTTGTTCCTTCCAAGACAACTTTTTGCTCACCTCCACAGTGGTGCTCACAGAGGACACAATGGTGCAGAGCAGCAATAATTGTGGAAAAATACTGGAATACAAGCATTTAAACAATAATGGTTATTTTCCAGAAGTCTGCTGACTCCAGAAATTTTGCTATAAAGTGACTTTGTGGGTGATGCTGGCTGAACAGTGACCCATTACTGGAAGCTGATAACATGCAGTCAACCCGCTGAAATACCATTTTTTTTACCCTGAGAAAGCCTGCCCTCATACACACACACTTACAGATTCCAGAGAGATCTATGTACAGCCAAATACAAAAAGACACCATCTGTCTTTTATCATATGAACAATAAGAAGCTAAGACAATTGTCATTGCTGTTTGCCACCAGCGTAAGGAAAGGCTAGTTCCTCATTGCCACTCCAGAAGTCTGAGGGTGCACCACTGCAGAGCTGTGTGATGCCGTTATTTAGAGATTAAACCCACATTAAGCCCTTCAGTACAAAAGCAATTGCCAGAACAGTCACTCAGTTCACCCCATATCAATAACACATTTATTGCAGAAATGCTGATCCCATGGCAATGGCAAAATTTCTGTTTTACATACAGCCCAAAGTGCATTCTTGGTTTTGGGAAGGAAGTCTCCTAACAAAGAAAGCACAAATTGAAGTTCAACCAGGAATTTTGGTACGTCACAACGTGAGAACCCAAGATAGAGATTGATTTTCTTTTACTATCTAAAAATGAATTATTTTCAGCATTACAATTTGCATCTAGTATGATGCTTCGAACAACAGTTTCAGGGTTGCCACAGTTTTGGAAGAGAAATAAATATTTCAAGGGACTGCAGAGCTTGTCTTTTGAAAGAATAACTTTATACATTACCCAGCGCTTCCAAACAGATGGTCTGTCTTTTTCTACTTCAGGGCTTCAGAATAAAATACAGTAAATTCCACTTTGTTCATTTATTGATCAGCCATTTTTAAAAAAGCTTGTGTATACACATCAAATATAATTTTCTTTGTAAAAAACCCTAGTATATTAATCAGTTCATGAATCTTGTAAAAGCCATGAGAAAAGACCAAATCTATCCCCATCCATGTACATATTTCCCAGTGAGGTCTACCATTCATAGCAATAAGAAATAATTTTTGATAAGTGAAAACAAGCTTGCTGAAGATACAATATGAAGGAAGAGCTATGAAGGTTATTCAACTGCAAAGGTAATATTAAACAACAAAAGACTAAAGAGAAGGGAAAAAGTTCTAACATTTTCAGTATAGCTGCAATGTGGTTAGACACCCCCCTCATGAAAATCAAACTGGCTCTGCTGGTGTTTTTCAGTTTATAGTACTGGAGAGTTTCATGTCCCAAAACTAACGTGTCATTCTGTAGAAAAGTAGCCATGAAATTGGCTTACACAGATAATTCAGTTCACCAACATGTTAGGATGCCCTGTCAGAACAAAAAAAGCGCCCTGTGGTTTTAAGGGATGAGCTGTCTGGGATCCTGAGCTGTGGTGTATCTGCTACTAGTGGTAACTGAGTCACTTCAAGAGGGTTCACAGATGTCATCCAAACAGCAGTTTCCCTCCTTTTACACATGGCCTAAAACAAAGCAGCTGCCTGTGCTGAGATGGGACTCTGAGCAAACTGCTCTCAGGGCGGCATTTCCCAGGTATGGCATTTCCCAAAGCTCTTGTCCTTAGTGACTGCATGAAGACAGACATAGGAGGTTTTGTGTTCTGTAATAGCAACCAGACCCATAGCTTCTGAAATAGGGTAGCAAAAAGGTGTGTTGGTTGCCCCATATACAGCCACATTAAGAATATAAAAGCCAGCATCCACTTGAGAATCTGAAATCTCTCTAGCATTACCTTAATTCAACAACTCTTTTCCTTCACCACTAAATTTAATTAACAGGGTATAGAAATATTGTCTAGAGAGCTTATTCGTTGCAGTCAGTTTTTTTCAGACAACCTGATATGCCTCAGTATTCTCTGTTGCTGAGAACTCCATTTATAAGAGACTTTGCTGAAAGTGAATGTTAATCTGGCTTAGGTACAGAAATAAAAAATTGGTAAGCCATAAAATGCAGCACTGAGCACAAAGCTAATCCTCAAAGGAAGAAACAAGAATAGGCTGTGCTAGGGCTTTTTTTTCCTCCGTTTTGTCTGGAGTCTGTTTTTCCTTTCCAATTTTTTCCTTGCTTTTTTACATTAAAAACTTTCAGAGCATATCTGAAAGAGCATGGTCTCATAGCCACACCTATGTAAGGAAAATGTGTAATTTTTAATATATACCTAAGCATTTTTTTGCAGATATGTAGACAGATGTACAAACAGACCTCAGTGCAGATGAGATTTAGCTAATATGTTAAACTTCAGTTGCCTTTTAAATACTAGTACTGTCAGGCCAGATACTACCAGTGTTAGGGCAGATGTGTTTAAAAAGACCTGTTTTGCCAAATTAAGATGGAGCTATGAAAAAGTCTAGTGGTCACAAACTCTTTGATTATGAGGCAGAGACTAATAATTGTGAAGGATAAAGATACCTAAACAGACTGTTCAGCATAGGGACTTCTTTTGTTTTGGGCTTTTTTTGTTTTTTTTCTCCCCCAATGCCCAGTTTAATATGCCACTAACAGGCTTTGGAGATTGTCGCGCCTTTATGAAATCTGCTTGGAGACTGCCCCACCGAACCAGCAGGATGCTCACAATGTGTGTTTGAAACCTCCCAGCAGCATTAAGAATAATACAGATGTTTGAGTTCCCAAACACTTAACTGCT
>NW_008824808.1:3695853-3699247 GCF_000699105.1 Pygoscelis adeliae
TTAAAACCATCCCATTTTTCATTCTGGAGCTTTTGTTGGATTTAGCAGCTGTATTCGGACTCACAACCATCTCAAGAAACCTCCTCCAAGGGGCATAACTATCTCCTAGGAGAAAAACACAGCCAAACACACTGTAATGCCAAGAACTTACTCATTAGTAAGTGCAGAAGAGGAGAACAGATCCAGGGACACTAGCCACATTTGCACATTTTACAAACAGGACTGTTTCTTATGAGCTAAAAGGCATTACATCATCCACCTAACCATCTTTCTTTCTAGAAAATCGTATTGCTTTCTGTGAGCCAGAAGGAAAACAAAAGGTTGTTCACAAAGGTCTGTAACAGCTTTATATGGTAACTGATGGATTTGACTAAGGATCTCAGAAAGAGGATGAGCTGCACCAGTGTCACCCCATTTTCTTTCACGTTGTGTGCAGCTGGTGCTGGGACCGGGGGGACACTGTGAAAGGCTGAGGACGGAGGTGTACTTGGCTCGGAAGCAGTGTGAATCATGGCTTCAAAGCAACAAAGCAACCTGTTTCATGATTAAATAGGGGAAATGAAAGCATCCAAAGGAGTTCCTGTTTTATCCGCATGCACGTGCGTGTACACATATCTGACACACTCATGCACATGACTAACCGCAAGGAACAGTGGATTTGAAAGATGTATGGACTAGATGACCTTTAAAGGTACCTTCCAACCCAAACTATTCTATGATTCTATGGATGACCTGCACACATACATACTCATGTATGTATTGGCATGCAAAAAACACCTACTTCATATATTGCCATGGTACAGCATGTACACTCTGTATTTAATGCTTGTTGGTTGGTTTCACTCCTCAAATTAACTGACTCAGGCAAATCAAAGCTAAAGACGCCAGGGTATTTCCTTGTCGTAAGTGGCACTGTGAAGTTTATTAAGTCATCACACCAGTTTTCACTTGAAGAAACAGACAATGATGAAGGGATTTCTTTAGCCTTGTTTTAATGAAGAACCTATAGGGAAATCCCCATCCATTTTAGATGGACCACAAGGTGAGCTGTAAGATTAGTATCAAAGCACCTCAGTGTGTCAGGGAAGATCGCTGAATAACTTTCCCACAGGTCCCCAGTGAAAAGCTGTCACTCCTTTACTTAACATAGTCTTGGCACAACTCAGCGTGGAACACCTGAACCCTGCCCAGCAGTTACCACTGCAATTCACAGTGAGGAGATGCCAACAGATAAATGTGATTTTGTTTTCCCTGGGCTTCATTCCCACTCCACGCATGTGAAACCTCCTTGTCCGCACAACAAACACTCCCTCCTGCCTCACAGAGCGGGCAGTGCAGCACAGTTTGCATCCCACTGGATGCATGAGAGCATCGGTTCCATAAAATCAAGCCCACCTTCCCTTCTTCAACAAACAACTGCAGCAGCACCTCAGAGAGAATAAGAGAAGTACAGACTTGTGAGCCTTTCCTAGGGAAACCATCCCTGCTTCCTGGGATGAACAGGGGCTTTCCTTCTTGAGAATTGTATCTACATCAATGTTAGCAGTGTTAAATAACCTCTGGCAACCTTGACTTCCATGAATTTGTGGAATCCTACCTTTGAATATATGCTTTCTTCTTTACAGTATCCTTTATCATTTAAATGCATGCTTTCCAACAAAAAGTATTAAACTCCACCGCCCCCAACACCTGCTGCCTGGTATTCTCTAATCAGAACTGCTCTGTTTTCTGTTGCAAGAAACAGAGATCAGTCCTTCTCAAGTTACCTTTTGTGTACTACTCCAGTTTTTACCACGTCTTCTTCTGGCATCTCATCCCCATGCTTGGGGATGTTTGATGTCTTCTCCTATGGAAACAACTTCATATCCTTGATTATCTTATTGCCTTTCTCTACATCTTCTGTAGTTTGGAGACTACAGATTTGCTTTTTTTGGAGACGAGGAGAACCTGAACTGAATGCAATGTTCCAGATGTGGGTTCATCACAGATTTTATTCAGTGGTTTATCAGGCCGTTCCACCACACTGTTTGGCTGTCTATTTCCCTCCTAATAATTCTGGTGTTTGTCATTGAAGAGCTTCCCGCTGTGCCTCCAAGATGTTTTTTCCATTTGATTATAGCTAATTTAGAGAATATCCTTGTGTTCATAGCTAAGCCATCTGCAGTACTTTGCAATTATTCACACCAAATCCAACCTTCATTTTATCATCATCTGCTAACTTAGAAATGTGAGAACCTTCTGTATTTCTTCACAGTTAGCTGTAGGTTGGACTGCCCTCAATAACTGTTTATCATCCACCAATGTTATCAGTTCATTATTAACTACCTTTTCCAGATCACTCAGAAATACGTTGCAGAGCATTGGTCCCATTCTGAGATCTCTGGGACACCTTCTCAGAAATTTCAGTAACCATCCTCCTTCAAGAAAACAGACAATTTCTTCTTACCTTTCTTATCTATTAACCAGTAACTAATTCATAGGATGATTTTTCCCCTTCTCACATGCTAGCTGAGTTTCTTTCAGAACATTTGCCCAGTCTATCCACAGAGCTCCCTTAGTACCCGATTAGCTCTTGGCACTTGCTAAGATGGGATTCCCATTTCTGATTTGCTTATAAAAAAATGTTCCCATTTGTTTTGGCCATATTATGGCTTTACATCTAATCCCACCAGAATTTACACGCTCTTCTATTTTCCTTCTTCAGATTTCACTCCTACAGTTTAAAGACTATGTTTTTAACTCCTGAAATCTCATTTACTCTTGTTTAGCAATGCTAGCTTTTTTCCAGGTGTGGGAGTCGAGGGACACCCTTTTTAAAATTGATTTAGATTCACTGAGACCCCACTCCACATCTAAACATAGAATCATAGAATCATAGAATCATTAAGGTTGGAAGAGACCTCTAAGATCATCAAGTCCAACTGTCAACCCAACACCACCATGCCCACTAAACCATGTCCCTAAGCGCCTCATCTACACGTCTTTTAAATACCTCCAGGGATGGGGACTCAACCACTTCCCTGGGCAGCCTGTCCCAATGTTTAACCACTCTTTCAGTAAAGAAATTTTTCCTCACGTCCAATCTAAACCTCCCCTGGCGCAACTTGAGGCCATTTCCTCTCGTCCTATCGCCAGTTACTTGGGAGAAGAGACCGACACCCACCTCCCTACAACCTCCTTTCAGTTGTAGAGAGCAATGAGGTCTCCCCTCCGCCTCCTTTTCTCCAGGCTAAACAACCCCACTTCCCTCAGCCGCTCCTCATCAGACTTGTTCTCCAGACCCTTCACCAGCTTCGTTGCCCTTCTCTGGAGATGCTCCAGCACCTCGACATCCTTCTTGTAGCGAGGGGCCCAAAACTGAACACAGGATTCGAGGTGCGGCCTCACCAGTGCC
>NW_008824808.1:3699358-3721417 GCF_000699105.1 Pygoscelis adeliae
CCCAGGTCCTTTTCCTCCAGGCAGCTTTCCAGCCACTCTTCCCCAAGCCTGTAGCGCTGCATGGGGTTGGTGTGGCCGAAGTGCAGGGCCCGGCACTTGGCCTTGTTGAATCTCATACCGTTGGCCTTGGCCCATCGATCCAGCCTGTCCAGGTCCCTCTGCAGAGCCTTCCTACCCTCGAGCAGATCAACACTCCCACCCAGCTTGGTGTCGTCTGCAAACTGACTGAGGGTGCACTCGATCCCCTCATCCAGATCACTGATAAAGATATTGAACAAAACCGGCCCCAAAACTGAGCCCTGGGGAACACCGCTCGTGACCGGCCGCCAACTGGATTGAACTCCATTCACCACATGCATCACATGCTGCAAGACTCCATGATACCTTCAAGCATTTTACCCTCCAGCTGCTCCTTTTACTTTCCCTTTTTTTGCTTGCTCCCTAATGCTTACAGTTTGCCCCTTTCAAACTGAAAAACACTGTGGTGGATTTTCTGTATGGCATCTCTCTGGTAAACCAGAATTTTCCTCTTTCCTCCTTGGGAAGACCAGAACCTGCACCACCACACTTTCTATTCGTACTCAGCCCCTGAAAGCTATGGCAATTGCGGTGCAAAATCTTGCTACTGAAGACTTAAAAACATAATGTACATTAATGGTGAAGATATCTGTATCTAATTCTGTACAAAACTGAGAACAGAATAAAAGTATAAAGTATGAGCCTAAATACACATGGCCCAAATGCACCATCACAGATCTTACCCACAGAGCATAGTAACACTAGAAAATTAGCAGGGAAAAATGAGCATTAGTTTTAAGAAAAAAAATAACGTTAAGAGAGTTATCCTTTACCCTTTAGAAACAAAAACGAGGAAGTTTTTCAAAAAAATCAGGGTAGGGAAATGAATCACATTTAACCTATTAAGCCCTAGCCCTACTTCTCCTGAAGCATCTTAAGGAAAAAAAAATTAAGAATCACTGTGCTATGCATTGCCCTCTTTATTTTCTGTCATATACTATCTCCTGTGAATATGGAAAAATCTGTTTTCTTTCATCGTATTTGTATACTAAGGTATCACAGCTAAAAATATACCAATTTACTCATTTTTGAGCAGAACTGTTTTGGTAAATAAAATAACTCCTGAAGTATTATGCAATTAAAGTTTAAAAAGTTTGTGCCATTGACTTCAAAGGGCAGCGTGTTGGCTTTTCTGCAGACAGTAGTTTTGGCCAGGAAGGTGTGCAGTAAACATGATAAAAACAAGTGTCTTCATATGCTAAAGGTTTTCATCTTTCTTTTCTGTTTCTTTTCAATGAAACAAAGAGATGTAGCTTAAATATTTGAGTTGTCGGGAATACTAGCACTGTCAAGGCCACATAGCTGAGGAACAGTGATTTCATTCATTTTCCTCGTCAGCTAAATTCAGCTTGACGAGTTTGCATCTATGGGTTGTCAGAGCATTGCCTTGATTCTCAGATATTAAACAGAGGTTTCAGTACTGGCTTTAAAAGAAGAAAGGAAAAGTTTTGTGGGGAGAGATGTTTGATAGGGAATCAATTAATAAAAATCAGTAGACCTGGAGAACTGATAGGAAACCATCCCTCCAGAGCCTTTCTACAGAGTACTGCTTAACTTGGTTTAAATTGTTTTTGGTCAGGATCTAAACATGTAGAGTCAGAAGCTCAGCTGGGACAAAACTGTACCAGCTCCAGAACCAGTCTTACGGATCAAGTAGTAAAGTGGAAAAATGGAAAAACTAAAGATAAATTATTTATAGTTTTGCCAGACAGTTTTGGGGAGAGTTTTTTTTTTTTTTTTAAAAATGCTGCTTGAAAGCAAATTTTAAAAACCTGCAAGTGTTTTTAAGTGTTTTAAGACTGTCCAGATTTTTGTAAATGTTGCTGTTTAAATAATTTTTTCCAAATTTTCTGGAGAAATTCCTGCATTTAGTTGTGAATAAACACAACTGGATCAAGCACTGGATTCTTGATTAAGTTAGTACCTCCAGCTCAGTCCCTTCTTTTAGCTAGTCTCCCCTGCTTTTTCCGAAAGTAGCATACTAGCTGGGATCAGAAATATCGCTTGGGGAACACAGCAATGGAAACAAGACAAATTTTACCCTGAAGGAGAGGAATTAGGAGAATTGTATCAGGAATGAACTTGGCTCAG
Source organism: Pygoscelis adeliae (assembly GCF_000699105.1). Classification (NCBI taxonomy): domain Eukaryota; kingdom Metazoa; phylum Chordata; class Aves; order Sphenisciformes; family Spheniscidae; genus Pygoscelis; species Pygoscelis adeliae. The sequence goes on from NW_008824808.1 coordinate 3,701,528, forward strand.
CCTACACAGAGGCACTACACATCCCGTTCGGTAGGGTTTGTTATATTGCCAGTACAATATAACATTTTAACTGCTCTCTTCAGAATCACATGTGTATTTAGCCCTACTGCTTTTGGCTCCTCCAGGAGGCCACGCAGAGCTCGGGGAACTGGGGGAGGCACTTTGGCGATGCTGGAAAGTTCAGCAAGATAGAGCTTGAAAAAAGGAAGGTATAAAATGCAAACTAAACAGGATGTGTAATCAACAGCCTCCTCTCCTTAGAAAATAAAATTTTTACTTAAGGGGGGAGGAGGGGGGAGGCAGAAATATCAGAGAACAGGTATTTTTTGGAAAGACTATGCCCTTTACAAATGTTAACATTCTCTAAATATACCAAAAACTGTTCATCAAGATAAAACAATGCAAATAGCTAAGTCAGTCAGAAGAACAGCTACCCAGGCAGGACTCAGCCCACAAAGATGACATAAAAAGTTGACTCTAAGCACATTTAAAAAAAAAAGTCTTTTTTTCCCTGTTCTCTCACCTCCTTTCGAATAAATTTTAGATATTCTTTTAACAATGTTCAGAAAGAAATAAGATAAAAAAACCTTGTGCCCTCCAAAATATAAAAGAATACACTTGCAACAGAAATAACGGATAATCTGATGGGAGAGATGACTCTGGAGTTTTCTTAGTATTTTTAAGGCTGTTCTTTAACACTTGATTTTGCAAAGCAGCATTTTGCACATTTTTTACTCTACACTTCTGCAATCCATATTCCAATGTCAGTTAGACTGGATCTATAAGGACCCAGAGACAAATATAATTTTATTATGGTAATAAAGGACAAGAGGAATACATTTTTGTGAATTTGTTCCCTTTGAAAACTTTACCTATGAAAAGAGAAAACCATCGTGTTTTTAAAGACAGCAGAGCTTTAAAGTACCGATTTCATATTCAAGGCTGAGTTTAACTGCATGGGCTTTGTATTTTCCTAAGCATTTATCCATAAAATCACACAAAAATATTTTCTAACACACAATAGAATATGCCCTATTATGCCTATATATTAACTTATTTCATTCAGCTTTTTAAAAAAAGGCCACACCCTAAAAAATAAAGCCACTGTTAGTTACGAACCAATAAACAGATTAAAAACACTGATTTCATTTAACTTTTTTTTTTCTCCATCACTAGTGGCACTCTAGTTTGAACAGTACACTAGGTTTGCTCTTGCTTTCTTGCTGTCCTCCCCAGTGCTCGGGACACCTGCCTGAAGTTCATGGGAGGCAGTAAGTGGGTGTAAGATGAAAACCCACCGCGTTTCCCCGCTTACCTCTCTTTGATGTCCTGCAACGCAGCTGCTTCATGTTGGCTCCTCCCCAGTGCTGCCGAAATGCCCTCCGGGTCTTACCCAAGCTTCGGTCCCTTACACCTAGAGTCAGGGCACTCTGCTCTCCCCACACTGCGCCCCTCTCCTGTCACAGCGAGCAGCCCCAAAAATGGGCTACCATTCACCAGCTCTTCACCTTGCACCCCAGGGAGAGAAGTGCCCTTCGGGGACCCTCCGTGCCCGGACCTCTCACAGCCAACTTTGTCATGGCTCCTCTCTTCTACCTCACAAGCACTGATCAAACCAAGTGTGCTCTGGCACTGGACATGTTTCTGATCAATAAATTACTCTGTTTTACATGGTTCAAATTTAAGCTTTTATTTGGTTTTTAAATTAAAAAAATAAATTTCGTTATTAAATAGTGGAATGGGTCTAAACTAATGTTTACATATTAATTCACTTGCTTCAGGATACCACCAGAGAAATAATTAAAGTATACCACCCGGACAAAACTTTCTGTTAGAAAGCTCAACAGTGGTATAATTCAGTTAAACAGAAAAAAATCCCAAAAGTCTTAATGTTTACAATGAACGTTAGAAGTAAACCTCTGGTTTTAGTGTCATCCAAATCTATTTTCCATCACAAAGGCAGTCATTGTATACAGAATACTATACCACAGTGCTAATGTCATCGGCTTCGTCTGGTTTCTTTTGCCTGCTTGGCAGGGATTTCAAGTATTCAAGGTGCCTCCTTGCATCCTCCTGATTTTGCCGGACATAATAAACCACGTATGAGATCACCATGGTGAACCAGCCAAACATGGTGACCAGCATGGCGTAATCGGTAGTCTTTTTAGGAAGGTTGCAGAGGTCAGCATCGTTGGCAGCGTTGAGGAACGGTCTCCCCGCATGTTCATCCAGCACAGAAGTCTTGCAGATGACGTTGTTGGCCGTCTCATGGTTGGAGGCCATGCTCCTCAACACCTGCTGCAGCGTGCAGTCACAGTGCCAGGGATTGTTTGCAATTCTGGCTCTGGCCTTTAAGTTGTTGAAAGCGTTTTTGTGCACACTTTGAATCCGGTTGTCGGACAAATCCAGAGTCTGCAAGGTTTCTGCCACCCCTTTAAAGGCATGTTCATCTATAAACTCAATCCCGTTTTTTGATAAATTGAGGACTCTCAGTTGGTGCAAGTCCTTAAAAATTTCATTGGGGATAGATGTTATCTGATTGGAGTCCAAATAAAGTAAGACTGTTTCTGGAGGAAGATCTCTGGGTATCTCCTTGAGGTTTGCATTGCTACAGCTGACGTTCAGACCTCCAGAGTGAGAACATAGGCAGCCTTTCGGGCACATACTGGCAGAATGAAAGCACAGTATCATGAGGACAAAACTTTGTAAGAGCAGACACATGGAGAGGGAACGAGTTAACCACAGGTCTACCAAATGCATGCTGGGGTGTCAGCATAATCACACGACCACTTCTCATTCAGCCAACAGTGGTGGGAAAAGGATCGGCAAAGCTGAAACGTGGCTTCATTTTCTTCGGTGGGATTAGTACAAACTGACTAGCATGTGGGCTTCCTCATGGTCAATACTCTTCTTAGAAGCACACCTACAGAGAGGAAGGAAAACAAGTTCCTTATATCATAAACTCCAATCCCAATTTTGTTTTCATTAAAAAAAAAAAGAAATAAAATGAAGTCAACGTGAAATGCAACACTAAATAAATAATCTATTATCCTATCAGTGCACCAGAGAATTTATTTAGCTAACTCCTATAAGCATTAATCTGAGTTTAGTACATAAATCCCCAGTACATTTTTAAGAGGATAAACTACACTTATTACAAATTGCACAGGTTTGGGCTTTAATACTTACTAGAGGAGGCACTGGTTTGTTTTTATCACAGACTTTTCTAAAACAGCTATAAAACTAAATTACATTTTCCCTTGCTAAAGTAGAAGATGCATTAATAGGAGCTAAGAGTTGGATCTCCAGCAACAGTGACAGGTAAGTGAGGAATTCGTGGTGGTTAATGTGAACTTACCTCAAAATAATTTATGCTATTGTAAGTCCAAATAAAAGCACTCAGCAAGGAAATATTTTTACTATATCAAGAAACAAAAATTAAGTAAACCAAATGCTGCTACAAGATACCACAAACATCCACTATCTCCTTGTTTGTCTCCCCCTCCTTCTCTTCTGCTTTTGACTGCTGGATTTCCTGTACCTCCCAGCATTTTGTGAGACAATGCTATGAGACCCACAGAAATCATTTCTACTTCCAGTTTTCTTGAAAATTTTCTTTTCATTTAACATAGAGAAAAAGAAAGAAATGTAACAATTGCCAAAAACTCACCCCCCCCAAACCAAATAAAACTCACACAAACCTATGTGCGAGCCAAACAAAAAAAATCTTATTCATGGCATGTAATTTGCTAATAGAATATATGAAAAATATTGTTTCTGCTTCTCCCCTGTCAAGTTGGCTTAAAAATAGTAAATATCCAGAAGCTTTTCCATTTTCTCGTTTAATTGGAGCACAAATACAGAAGTCTGAAATGCTGACCTATAAGGTTTCAAAGACAATCTCATTTATTTTTTCCCCCCTATTATGGTAAACTATGAATTTTCGAACCACAACAGGTCTATTTGTTTTCATGTACGTGCCCTCTGTCTTCTTAGCAGCTTGGATATTTGCAGCCTTCAGGTTGTATTTACATATAAATGAATTTTTTTTTCCCCTGAACCCACAGTGTAGTCCAGTGAACAACAAAATCCCTGCAGGGAGAATATGTGTGATTTTACAGGAAAAAGAAGAAATTGCATTGCAATAATTTTTGTCTGCAGAACTCACATACTAACTGCAGTTTCTGGCACATCACAGTAATATGGATCAGATGTGTCATGCAGTATTTCAAACCCATAGCTCAAGTTTTATTTAACCCATCTGATGAGGCTTAGTATGTCAGTAACCCCACAGGAAAAAAACAAAACATCTTAAAAACATGTACACTATGTGTGATTACTCCATTGCTATGGCTCAGGAATGGTAAAAGCTCAGCATGCTCTCACTGCAACTACTGCGAAGAGTAGTAGTGTATCACCACTACTCTTCAACTTATCTATTGATCAGTTTACACTTGGACTCCATAACACGGAAATCTTCTACTCTAAAAAGAAAGGAAATTGTTAGCAATGAGAAATTGTGAAGTTAACCCTGGAAATGTGAACCATTAAGAAGGGAAGTAAGCAGAGCACGAAAAGCTCCCTATGAGGAAATGGAGGTGAGGCAGCACCTCCACAATCAAGAGTCCTGCAGGACCTCTGTGGAAGAAACAGGGTTTACATGAAAGAAGCCTGTTGCACTGGGTGCATCCTTGCCATTTCTCTCTGCAGCTCTTTGGTCACTGCAGTGCTTGGTCTTCAGATCAGATAGAAATCTGCTACAGAAGGAGACAAGCTACAGAAGTTGTTTTTTCCCAGCCTGCCCAAAAGCGCTAAGTACTTGCTAAAATGTGCAGCCCATTCGGAGGTCAAGCTGGAGCTGGCAGCTGCTCCCCCTGGCAGCTCCGAGCTGGCATCTGCACATCCCTCCTGCAGCCCTGGGTGCTGCCACAGGAAGGCCCGTCCCCTGGAAAAACAGCCACCTATTTTCTTTTCCCTTCATGTTTACGTGTCTCACTACTGTGCTGCACCAGAAGAGTAGATGAGTGGTCCAGCTCATCATCACAAAATAAGCATCTCATCACTGACTACTTGTATACAGTGACTTTCCACCAAAAATACTGGAGTCCTACCACAGGAATGGACTGGGGTGAAAGAGCAAAGAGCAGAAGTAGATGCTTAATTTTGTAGAAGCATAAAAATCACACTGTTCTCACCAGAGTGTAATGATCAAATATCATATTCGCTTCATTACAGGCTAAAAAAACCCCTGCCAACCTGGAATTACACCATGGATCCTGCTGAGTCCTCCACAGTGCTGCTATGCCACCAAAGATCGTGCGTCAAAGAGGCCCCACACACCAAAGACAATGCGCAACATCTTCATCCCACTGAAGACAAAAGAAGTTCTTCTTTAATGTATTAATGTGTTCAGAGTGGAAAAAGTAGGATCATTACAGACTAAGCAGGAAAGTGTTTAATGAAGCAATGCACCTTCAAAAGAGATTACTAAGTAAATGGATAAAGAGGGAGAAAAACTCCTGATGTTTTAAGTTGTTAGAAAGAGCAAATACAAGTTTAAACCTATAATTAACAACCCAGTCAACAAAACTTAGCTGAGCAAGAATAAAGCTCAGCAAATTCTCAGTGAATTAACTGGAAGCAACCCAATGGGACTGAGCATCAGTCAGGGGAAACAGAGCTTTGTTTACTTCCATAATCAGAATATCTGATCCAAGGGATATCTGAGGTTTGGGTTTCACCAACAAACTTACAGCAAGGACTTTCTTCACTCACAGGCATCCTAGTGACTGCAACAAGAAAAAAAGAGAACTAGGATCCTCACCTTCGTAATGCCAAAAGGAAGATTTTTGGCTTCTTGAGCATCTAATTTTCTCTGCTTGGAACACAATAAAAAAAGAAGGTGGTAACGAAGTTGGAATAAAGACAAGAGATATACACAAGAGAGAAACACTAAAGACTGCAGAGAAAGGGATGGAAGACACAGAATTAAAACAAATATATGAATTAATTAGAAATCGGCAAATAAAGAAAAAAGAAAAATAAATTTAAAAGTAAATGAAGGCACAGAGAAATGACAGCAATAGTATAAGCACAGGTAACAGCATGGTATAAAAAGACGTTTTGTGTACATTTCTAAAATACAAGTACAAACATAGAAAACCTAACATACAAGTCAAATATTGCAGGGCAATAAAACTACAGAGGGAAGATCTCACAAAATAATTCTCTACAGTCTTGCAGTTTAAACTGGTTTTCAAGCTTTCCTCTTCTCATGCTCCCCCAAGACCATTCACTCAGTACAAACATCCAACAGTGTAGGAAAATGTACAAAACCTGAAATCCTCAAGGAAAGCACATTTGCTTTTAATTCGCAGTGAGATTTCTACTGAGCTTCAGGTGTCAGGTACTTGCAGATGTTTGCCTTTCCAGCAAGCAAGGTGCAGAGACTGTATCTTAGCACCTGAATGCAATATTACTAAATGGGGTATTTGATTAATAACTCCTCCCCACAAGAAATGAGTGATGTAAAGAAGCATTAGTGCCTCCCGCTACCCACCTGGAAAAAAGGGCCTGCAGACTTAGCCAAGTCACATAGAAAGTCCATGACAAGACTACTTTCAATATTAACTTATGCTGTTTTGTCCTCAGAGCAAGATACAGGAGTATAGGAAATAATATAGCCATCACACAGAACAGCATAAAGTGACACTGTGAAACAGACTGACAGTTTTGTTGTTTAGGACAATGCCAAGACAATAAAAGATGCATAAAAAAAGAATCAATCATATATATAGTTAAAGATGTCTGATTTAACAGACTTAACAAAAGAGAAGGGCAAGGGGAAGTAAAAGTGGTTTCTACTATGGTAGAGAGACTTTCAGAGTCCACGTGGCAGCTCTTCAGTCATTACCCAAATGCTCACACGTGTGTGAGTAGTTCGTCACTGGCCCTCCACATTGCCTCTGCCCCCATAAAAACATCAGAGTGGAGCAGCTTCCAGTCCCTTGCACTTCAAGGCCAGCCACTGCCAAGGACTCAAAAGCAGAGACCAAGATCAGCCTTAAGGGGTATCCTGACCATCATATTTCAAACACAGACACCTTCAACCATCCAGATCACGTTGCATCTCCACCAAGATGAAGTCAGCGGAGCCCCTTGTTGATGACACTCTTCCTGGAAATTTTTATCTTCCAAATGAGAGAGAAAGACTCACTCCCTGCTTGTTCATCAGGTGCCTTCTCCATACATTGTCTATCTAGATTTCAGTAGGGTGCTTCAAAGATTACTCTCTAGCACTACAAACATTACCTGTGGCAGCCAAATATCTTCGTTCAAGTTGCTCCAATATCACAATGCTTTTACCTTGAATTTCACCTGAATTCTCAGACATTTTCAGGTGAATTCCTAAACATGTCTGTTGATGAGGGATCAAAACCGTCACCCTTTTCCTGATAGTTATTCATCAAGCAAGGTCTCACATGCTAAAGACAAGACCATAACATGATGTGTTTAATATAAATGTCTTGACGGGATGATTTCTGTCCTAAATCACAGCAATGAGGGCCACAAATAAAGTCTGTAGAAGAGTATCAGGCAGGTCCACGCCAACCTAAGACCCCCAGACTCACACACAGCATCATCACTTGTCTTGCTTGTGGGCAAACACTGATGGGAAGAATCAGCAGCAGCTCTCTGCAGTCATTACCACACTGGCCTTCGCTGGATCACAGATAATAAGGATTCTTCAGTGATAAGAGACAGGGGAGGATTTTTAAGTTTTGTTGTTGTTGTTATCATTCACAAACAAGCAGAAATAGGAAAATTAAGAAAGATACAATCCTAAAAACCATTTTGGTTCCCTAAGCCAACCACCACAGGCACTGGGCACAATGTGCTCTTCTAGCAATAACAACTGGATAAATATTGCCGGGGTATTGGAAGATGCTCTTTCATTGGGATGTGATGTCATGGGATGCTGAGAAAAAAGACAGAAGGTGCTATGGCATCAAGCTGCAGCTGAAGCACGGTCTCCTTTTGAGCACAGAAGGCATGCTTCTTCCCATTATGTCCCTGTCCCTACCCACTGTGCAGTGTTCACTCTCTTTTTACTCTTCCGGCTCCAGGGGCTGGTGGGCTGATCACAGATATCTGGTCAGGCCAGTCAGCTGCATCTGCCCCCTTGGAGCCCAATCCCAAGAACTGGAGAGTGCAGCACTGTCAATGGGCAGAGTACAGTCCCAGCTCTACAAGTTTTCATCCTGCTGGTTAGGTTCAGAGATTGCATGGGACTACAAAGTCATGGCACAAAATGAGTTACTAAAAAACAAGAGGCAGAAGTATGCAAGGTGCCCAGCAGATGAAGAGGGACTGCAGTGTCCCAAAAGCATAAGTGGTATTAAGGGTAACTGCAGTAGCACTGGGATCCTGGGGGAAGCAGTGAGGGCACAGGAGCAAGGCAAGCTTGTGGAGTGAAGTCCGGGGGCACAGTATGAAAGTGAGAGCATAGCTGTCAGCCACCAACAGACTTTTATGTGGCTTCCAGGGTGAGAAAGTCTGGCTACAAAGGGTTTTCACTGCTGATCTCTTATGCCAAGTGGTATTTCCATCTCATGCATGATCATCTGTGCAGCTTCTGTAAGCTAAATTATGTCTTCACTGGCATGAGCAACTACACCATCCTCTTGTCCTGTGCAAAGAGAGCTGCATGGCACACACACGTCTCCCTGTGAAGGAAATGCAGTGATAGCAACTCCATTTTCCCTATCAATAATGTAAGGTACTAGAATAATGTCTCTTCTTGTCTTCAAAGATGGATCCCCTGATGAAAAAGATTGCATCCGTTACTCCAGCAATGTCAAAGGGGTCACAGCTAACTAGAGATGCTTGGCATCTGTATGCACAATTTGTATTTGTGGTTACTGAAGGTGCCATGATTAGAGAGGAATTTCTTGCTGCTGTAGCTTACGTGCACAAACAAGCAAGCAAGAATGGGAAGAGGCAAAAGGAAGAAGCCAACAGATAAACCACAGGGGGAGGCCTGTTGGCTGTGTCATGACTGCACTCAATCTGTCTGGTCTGTCACTTTTTGACCCCCAGAAAAATTGGAAAAAAATTACGTACAACCCAGCTTACCAAGAATGTGGATCGTAAGGTCTGGTGCACAATTTACCTGCCCAACCATAACACGCTTCTGACGATGTACAGCTGGAAAACTTAAATGACCTTGCTACTAACTTTAGGAACAGTACCTGGAAAAGCCCTCATTTGAAAACAGATCCCAAATGGCACCGCAGTGCTCCACACTCCTTGGGATCACAGAGTCCACCACAAATGTCACTGTTTTTTCAGTTAATACCAAAGGTGTCCCTGTGAGCAACTGTTGGCGCTCCACACCACAGATGGACTGCACCCGTCTTCCTCGTGTACAACCCATATAACTCATGTTCGAATCTATAAACTCCTCACATTTATGTGTGCAGCTCTACCATCTTCAAATGAAATGCTCAGCTTCAGCTGCGCACCCAGTAAGCCTTCAAGAGATCCCTAAAAAAACAGCTCGACTTTTCAAGCCCAGTCTAAGTAAACTCCTAACCTTCAGAGTAACAACCTTCTTGTGGCAAACAGCGGAAGTTTGATACGGAATTAGAAAAGCCCAGGAAATAAAGACTCCTACAGGGATCTTTTTTTAGACATCCTTTAGAGCAAACTTGCACTTTGAATAAGTATTAAAATTTTATAACTAAGAATCCATTAAAAGGGAACACTGTAAAAAGATCATTGTTTTATCTGACTTCCAGACAATTACTGAGATGTTTCATAGTTTTGAAAGACCTGACATTATTATAACTTTTTTTTCCCTTTTTAAGACATTGACTATATTGGTATATAGAAAAGATGCTCTCTGATAAATCTCATCTCCTATTCTGTATTAGAATAGGTGTTAACTTTGCCATATTGAATACTTTTGTTTTAAATCAGGTTTAGCAAATTACCCACTGAAATAGAAAATACTCTTTTTAATGGATTGCCTTCCTTGAACTCTTTCTTCTTCCTGTAATGCCAGTGTTTGTTACAGCACACACAGACCTGCCTTACTCTCCACATCCATAAAGAGCTGTATTTTATGTCTTTGTACTCCTTTTTTTTGCCATTAATATTGTCATAAAATGCCATACACTAGTTTATCTCTAAAAATATTACCTTGTAATTATTATTGACAAGAACGCCATAAGATGGAGACTAAAGGCTAAAAGTCACAGGTGATTAGCCCACCTAAACAGTCCAATTTGCTGAAGGACTGAGGACAGGACAATTTTACCTGAACCAAAGACAGAGATTCATCACCATTACTCCTGAACAACTGCAGATGGCATATTTATGAAGAATCAAAACAGGGAAGATATCCATGGGAAGAACTATTTCCATATATCCTATCCTTAATCAATCTTATACTACCGGTTAATACAGACCTTCCAGTAAGCTACACGTTGGGTTGTCCTGTCCATCCTTCTTCTACATCTTACTCTAAATCTGTTCCAGGATTTAGATGATGGCTCAAAAGTGACAGTATCAAAATAACAGTAATTAAAAAAAAAAGAAAAAAAAGGTATTTTTGTTCACTTCCCTGTGGACATATGATAAAACTACACCATGGCAACGTGACTGACACAGTGGGTACCGAGCCGGAAAGTGAGGATACCTGCGAGCTGGAGCTGAGCGGGAGCAGCAGGACCCGAAGGAGAACGCAGCAGCCACTTCTGATCTCTGTGCTGTCTGCGCGCTACAGAACAACAAATTTCATGGGTACCAAGTGAATTCCTCCAGACAAATACAATCCTTTAAAAAAACGCTGCCTGTGTACTGTCAGTGGGGAAGACACTGTGGCACGCCACAGCTAAGGGCAATCTCACTAGCTGCACAGACAGACAGCAAGATGGGTGACTCGACCCTCTCTGTCAGCTCCGGGACACACTCAGGAAATTCAGTTTAGCCGATGAAACAAGAATCTGGTCTTGAGTCTCGGGACCCAGGGTGCTGGCAACCTCTGTCTTTCACGCATCTCTCCCTGCATTCCCCAAACATGGTGCGGCTGCCGGGCTGCTTCACAGCACAGCTGCCTTGAAGGTAGGCAGTTAAAATGCTATGAAACACCAAACCAGAGAGAAGCCAAGAGCTGCTTGCAAGATGCCAGGTGATTTAAATGCCCAGACGAAAGTCTCCGGAAGTGGGAGATTTTCAGGATCTCAGAACACGGCAAGATGAAATCCTAAAGCAGTAAGAAGAGAAATTAATAGAAGCCAACAAGGTGGCTTCTAGAGCAAATGAGGTGGGAAAAAAGGGGTGCAAAAGATCACTGATTCAATGAATAATTGAAATGTCATGATTAATCAGTGTGAGCCTGGACTCCAATTACATAATGGATTAATTATCTAATGAAACACCAAATGTACTTAAACTATAACATTCTCCCCTAAGACAGGACTCAGAATGCCAGTCAACATTTTGTTCCCAGAAACCTTCCAGTATAGACATCCTTCTAACAACTGCTCATGGCAAACCACTTTCAGTTGCAGAAGCAAACTGTGTAGGTAAAAGTTTACAGATCTTAAGCTACGAATACCCTCTCTTAACAGTCACGGAATAATAAAATGGTTGAGGAGAGCCAAATGAACATTTTAAGCTATAATTACTTTCTGATGGTGAGATCACTGAATGTATCACTCCTTATTACAGATTAACAGCTTACCTAATTATACTGTGTGGGCAAATGAATCAGCACTTTAAGACTGATGGGTTGGGTTCATGTTAAAAAATGCATTTGGCTTTTCTCCCTTTTCATCTCAAGTCAGGAATTACAACTCTCAGCTGATAAATAATTTTGTGAAGCTTAGCAGGTATATTAACAGATCAGTGACAGCAAAATATTACCAATTATCTCCTATCTTTCCTATGATGCTTTGCTCTTGGAAGTCTTCTGTAGCATTCCAACATTTCTTGGAATGAAATTTGATATGCCTGATGGAAATTAAAGGAAGAGCTGTCGGGGATGCTCTTAGACCTCCTTCTTTCAAGCCCTAACAAAGACTGAATAAGATTTTATTCTTCCACTGTCACCATCACTTGCTTTTTAGAAGATGCTCAGTGCTGCCTACTTTTCCCAGTTATCTCCTGCATCCTCTTCATATGACTTAGACTACAAAAGGCTCCCGTCCCTTCCCTGAGCAATATACTCTGCTGGGAAATATAAACAACATTTTGTACGCATATCTATGCCATTTGAAAAAGGAAACAAAACATTACATACATTTACAGTGCATATGTAGTGACAACATGAACTAAGTTAAAAATGAAAGGCATAAGATATAAGATAAATACCATCATCTCTTGAGTATCATTTATCACTGTATTTGCAAGAAATTGGCTTGACAATCTACAGAAGAACAACTCAAGATATGCCAGTTACTGCTCAGCAAACATACCCGCAAAATGGATTTTTTACCACTATATAAGAACATGAAGAACCTTACTACAGACGCTAAAGGAAAATGCTCCACCACAGACGAATGACTGTCTGTAAAGAGTTCTCCAAAGCCATATCATTTGTTTCTAGATTAATTATTAGTGTGCAATAGAGTCAAAAACATTTTTAGAGTTTGGGATTATATTCTACCGAGTCTTGGTCACATTTTCTGTGACACCACCAACAACCATTCTGTTTGGCAAGAAAACTCCTTCCATCAGCACCTGAGTCAATCCTCCATATGATCTATACTAGAAAAAAAATATACTCCGAAAGCTTCAAATAACCTGAAGTGGAAATACTTTGTCTTCCTTGGGTAAAGAGACCCAGACTAAAGTCTGTTCTAAAGTCTGGTTTTGAACTGAATGCCTAGGAGCCTTTCACAATTAGGCAATGCCGCAGGTTTTCAATAAATCTGATAGAACCCAATGGAAAATGTGTTCAACATAGAAGGTCAATTTCACAGTATTTGCTGGTCTGTTTTTCTCCCATATTATAAAATAATGTGATCAAAGTGAAAAAGACAACTGCTTGGTATGAGCCATTCCCTGATTCTACCCAGTAGCTAATGATGGATGCTCCTTCAACTTAATTCTGCAGTACCATATCAGAGAAAATGTCTTCTTGATCTCAAGATAATTACACCGATCACCTCAATGACTACCAGCATAATCAGTGACAAGTCTTGCAATTTAATCTTGATAACTGCATCTGCTGACTGCAGATGGTGTCCTTGTCCAACTGAAAATCTCATTCTTATTTTGCAAAGTATAAATCTAACCCTGCCCCATAACAAAACCTGTGCTATCAGAAACTAATAGGCCTTTAAAGTACTGCCTTGCAAAAATAAGCAAGATTCAGACCATTTAGAGACCTTTCTTCCACTTTGAAGGGTGCTTATTTGGTTCTGCATACTGCTATCTTCAGGCTCATTTGAGGTTCATCCAAATGTTCCTGCAACTTAGCAGGCAGTGGGAAGAGCGAAGTTGTAATTAGGCTGGGGAAGCTGTGCTGATAATAAAGTCAGCAAGGCAGAAATAGGCATGCAAACCTGAAGGGACCATTCAGCAAGGAACATGCTAGCGGCTTTGTAAAGTTGACAACAGTTGCACAAAGCAGCCAGCAAGACAGCTGCTGGCAGCAGATACCCAGGCACTAGGGAGTCCTAGAAGAAATAAGATGTGTTACAGACTCCAAAGTAAGACAGGGAAGGGAGGAGGAGAATGAAGCAGAGCATGACTGAAAGTTGCTTCTTCCAGCTGATCCTCTGCCACAGGGCAGGTTCCCAGGACTGCGACGGGTGACCACAGATGAGACCATCTCTTGGGTTAGACTCCTCAAAAGGAAATACAGATGTGAGCAGAGGCAGTGCCGCAGCAGCAGTTTAGCATCCACTTTCACATACTTTTGCCTTTAATTGGGATCTAGATTACTCTGTTGTGTTACACCACAGGAAACCAAAGCTGTTTCTCTCCATGCGCAACTGCCCAGTGACATAAACACAGAGCAATAATCTATGGCACAAGGAATTTGCAAGGAAAGAAGCCAGGACAGTAGAAGCTACTTCTAAAATGAAACAATATGATTAATATCCACTAGACGAGACCTCAAAGAAGAAAATTGCTCTTACAGAGCAATTACTCTGTAAGAAAAAATCTGAAAGGGGGGGCAAAAACCACAAGCTAAATTAGCAATAGGGGACAGTACTTTAGAATGGAATACCTCAGTAGTTATTAATTCAGCTCCTTGTGCTTTGAAATATGCTAGTTGTATAATAACAGGACCTTTAAGAGGCATGCAAAATTAGAGCATCAGATTTAGAAAAATGCAAGAAAAACAAAATGTGTAACTTTTGTATATAAAGGAAACCAATAAAGTTTGAAATTCCCAATCAAAAGCTCTAAACTTAAAAGTGAATGCTCAACACCACAAAACCACAATCTTCTATTAAAGAAATTAAAATTGTGACGTATCAATGAATTTCAGAAAATAGCAAAAGAGACAGCAAGTATGGAATAATTATGAGATCAATAAGCAATTAAGCAACTTTAAGAAGACATTCAAGTAACCTTCTGGAATCAAGTGACACAGTGAGTTAAGTACAGCTATTTGGGCTTGCCGAAGATAATGGTTGATCAGTGATGCTGGTTTTGCTGGGTCAACGGTTATTAAACCTGCACACTGTCACTTGCATAGCTGAGAGAGCAAAGAGCTCATCTACAACAACACACACATCTATACTTCCCATTTCTGCACCAAAGGTGTCAAGCAAAGGTATCATAAACCTCTGCTGTATCAAACCACCCACCACTAAAACCACATCCCCACTTTTAATATTTTAATCCATGAGCAGCTTCAAATAACTGTAATTTGTTTTTCATCAGCTTGCCAGAGAAACTTACCTTTTTTCTTTCAATGAATGCCATAGTACTGGGCTAACAATAGATTTTATTTCTATATTTAGATATCATTCTAGCTCTAAAAGCTGAATGTGTGACAGCCTGGAAGAGTTAGACACAGGGCTTTTGTACTTCCATGAAAGCAAGACTAGCACTTTCCCATCAGGACTTGCTTTTAGCTCTGCTGGCTGCTACTGGTATTAGAGGCTGAGGAAAAGACTAGCCCAAGTACAACCTCTGCAGCTCTGCTTCAGCTGAGGATCTCCCAAGCAAGTGAAATCTAGCAGCGGAAAGCTTCAATGCCATCTTGTGCTGGCAGCATTTCCCTAATTAAGAGTTTAAGGCCAGATGGAACCATTAGATCATCTAATCTGACCCCCCGCCTATCACATGACGTGTCGTTTTACCGGTAAACCTCATACTGAGCCCAATAATTTAGGTCAGACTGAAGCATGTCAGAACTGAGGAGACTGCTGTGTGCCCAAGGCAGTACCTCTTGTACCCCCTGTTCTTGTACCATCCTGTACCGGGAGGTAACAGGATGCCTTCAGCAGAGCCTGAATGCACCCAGAAAACTCAATTCCGTCAACATCCACCATAATAATTAAACTACTCTAGCAGAGATATCTGCTCCACCAGGATCTAGACATCAAGCAAGAGAGTCTGTTTTCAAAAGAAAGGCTATATTGAAAGATAACGTTAGACTGCTCATCATAAAGAGTTGCATGTTACCACTTGTCTCCAAATGAGAGTCAGAAAAACTGGCTATTTTTTAATGTGCTGGTGAGTTACATCAGGCCCTCAGCTGCCATTAAAGGACTTTGCAAATTACATGTGTTCCACCTAAGCAGCAATCAGCATGTTTTCATTTTGAAATGACTGCTCTGGAGCATCCCCAAGGCTTCCCAGGAAGTCAAGTAAAATCCTTTTTTTTTTTTTTTTTTTTTTTTTTTTTTTTTTTTTTTTTTTTTTTTTTTTTTTTTTTTTTTTTTTTTTTTTTTTTTTTTTTTTTTTTTTTTTTTTTTTTTTTTTTTTTTTTTTTTTTTTTTTTTTTTTTTTTTTTTTTTTTTTTTTTTTTTTTTTTTTTTTTTTTTTTTTTTTTTTTTTTTAAACCATGCAGTATTTTTCCAAAGTCATAAAAAGCTTGCCGTATAAGTTTCTCTTCTGAGGACATATGATCATAGCAAGTTGTTATTACAACTTGATGTAGGAGGCTGGAATCCTTTAAGGATTCTCTGACCCTTACTCAGCAAAAATATTTAGCCTGGTTGCAACTCAGCAGCTTGGTGAGAGGCGAGCCTTCCATGTTCAGGGGGCTGAAATAAAAGTTGTTTATCAACAATTGCTAAATAACAGGAACAGCTCTAAAGAAAAAAAAAATGGATCGGCATTTCTCAGTGGAAATACACACCAGTCTTTATCAGACATGAAATCTAGCTGTGCTGAAAAACAAAAACAAGGCACAGCTGCTCGATACTGAGTGAGCAGAGATTTTCCAGTCAGTCAGTCAGTCATTCTTCCCAAGGAGAAAAGAAAGGAAGAGACGAAAGAAAGTGTTGCAATGGCTGCCTCCAAGATGAGAACAAACCATTGAGGTCCCATTTATTCTAAGGGAAAAGAGGTCTTTATTAGCAGCACTAGAGCATGACAGGAAGAGACCGAAATGCAATTCAATAAAACCGTTATTTTAAAGACAAGAATACATCAGCTCTTTGCGTGTCCCCACGGAGGTGGAGACAACAGCCAAGTTGACTTTGGTGGAGCTAGCTGATACAAAAAACAGGAGTTGTGAAGAAAAAAAAATCTTGATTAGCTGGGCAATGATCCAATGAGCAAGACACTGGAGGCTGCAAGTTCACAGCCAGAGCAGCTCAGGTAGAAATAATTTATAGCAAATTAAGTTAGGTCATGATAATGAAATTTAAAGACAAGTGGGACATGATTTATTTTACTAAGACTTGTTGAAAAGTGAAAACCAAGCAGAGCTAACATGAGGGCTAATTTAACTCTAGTTACAGTTGGTACTGGCACCAAGATAAACTTAACTTGACATACTTAGAACGGGAAAGAGAATATAAGAATAGGATTTTGAAAAAAAAATTTTTACACCATTTTTCCAAATTGCAGGGAGAGGCAGGGCAAATTCAGTCCTGCGAATCACTACTATTTGTTTCCCAATTTTAAAACATCCTGGCATGCAGCCCTCAGTGGCAAATGCAATGGCAATACCTGATCACAAGCGTTGGGAAGGGATGGATACCAACACCTGCGCTGCAAAGCCCCCACCATCAAGGAGCAGGAGGGAGGATGGAAAACCCTAATGGGAGAAGCCCTCGTAAGAGGTGCAGTCCCCTCGCAGGTGACTAGAAAGCAGCAGCCACGGCAGGAGGGATGCTTTCATCGTTGAGGGCTTTGCGAGTTACCTCAACAGGTTATCCGGCGGCAGCCCAGGCTTTGGCTTTGTTTGGCAACAGATGCAGTGCCATTATGTCCTCAACTCTCCCTCCTGCCACCCACCTGCCTCTCCCTCCTCACGCTGTGAAAAATGGCAGGCGAGGGGAAAAAAGAAAGAGCCACTTTATAGTGGTTGAATGCAGCAGTTTGCAGGAGGGGGGGAGAGAGAGAGTAATGAAAAAGTGTTAATATTAAAGTAATAAAGCTTGTGGCCATTTTTCTGTCTGAAATGCACACCACCATAAAACAATGCTTAAAGGCACTTGCTTCTGTTCCAAACCACCTGCATGCTAAGGCACCCTGCTATTAGCACAGAAGTTGTTTACCACCAGTCTCATTTCAGCCTGATTCCAGGAGAGCCATAAAGCTGAATTTTCTCACTCAGTACAAGAGCCCACGCGGCCTCAGGTTTTCTTTGGTGTGCCAAGCCCCGCCGTGTCACCTGCGATCCCTGCCCGGTCCCTGACCCACTCATTTCTAACAAGATGTATGAAAGTCACGTCGGAGCAAAAGGGATCTGTCCCTGGAGCGTGGTACACGTATGCCCTCCTTCTCCTCCGGTTCCTGAAACAGCGGCTACTCTCAGTGAGGTGTGTTGAGCATAATTATGTCACGTGTCACTGGTGTCCATACACTGCCCCAAAACGGTCTGGGTGGTAGTAGGTAAAATAAGACCACTATTTCCTCTCCTGAAACAATTCCCTCCAAAAAAAGAAATGGAGAATCAATGAAATATAATGACAGAGAAAATAAAAAATAGGAATGCTTTTGAAATGGACTTATTTTTACCTGTTGGCTTTTTTTTTTCACATGCTTGACCCTTCCTGCGCGTCCCCCCCCCCCCCCCCCCCCCCCCAATAAAAGCATATGAATTCAAAGCCACTCACTTGTTTTTTTTTTTCTCTGCCAGAAACAAACATTAGGATTTAGGGGATCTTTATAGAGATGGCCCAGCTACAAAGAAAGTCTTTGTCTCACTGGCAGGACTACTAATTCAAAGGCAAAAAGACAGAGGGTAGAAGAGTGGTCATACCTACAGGAACATTCAAGGCTGTCAGAAAAGCCTGTGGAATTGCAGGAAGAGGAAAGAAGAACAAGAACCAGAAACTGCTGTCATGCCTGTGCTCTCACCGTGAAGGGAGGAAGCCAGACATGGGAGTTTCACGTGAGAGACCACACTGGCTCACAAGCCGATGGGTGAACCCCTTACAACCTGGAGCCCAGTGAAACTGCCAAGCATTAGCAAGTTCTATAAATTATACAGTCTTCCCGGGAGCTACATAACAGGCCATGAATCAGCCCACCACCAGCAGCATCAGCTTCCCATTGACTAATATGGCAGATGCACTGACACGGTAAAATGACCCATACAGTGGTATAGTTTTACGCTGTATCTACTACACATTTTCACTGAGAGAGAGTAATGAAAAGCATCCTGCCCCCCTCCTCTCCCTCTTTTTAAGAATCAATTAATTTCAAAGGCACCTTTACCTCTTTTATGCATTCAAATCCCACATCTGAATACAAGTCAACAGTCTAGGACACCCAAAGAAGTCCAAATGGGCTATGCAACACCATTATCAAGTCCCAGTCTACATACTATGAAGAACGGCAAAACAAATAGTAAAGCAAACCGTATCACTTGAGAGCAGCATTTTCAAATCTCTTTTTCTTCACTCCCCCCATCAGAGGAAACATTACATTGCTCATTCTCCTTCCCTTAGTTGCCAGAGATGCAGTGCCACAGTGCTGCAGCAATGCTAGTCCCATGTCCATAAGCTGGTTCACATCTGAGCACCTCCTGCACTCCTGACTCCTTCCCTTCTTGCTTTCAGTCAGCCAAAGGCACCCTCCAGTTCCACCCTGCCCTCCCTTACTGGGCAGTGAAGTTAACAGATCAGCTCACGAACAATAAAATGGACTAAACTGTCACAGCGCAGTGGTGCCATACACACTTTCAGTGCCACACACACATTCACAGTGCTGCTCATGTTCTGGTCCAGGGAAAGTTTGCCTGCATCCCAAAAGGATGCTTCCCGATGTCCTGGTTTCATCTGGGATAGAGTTAATTTTCTTCCTAGCAGCTGGTACAGTGCTGAGTTTTGGATTTAGTATGAGAATAATGTTGATAACACACTGATGTTTTAGTTGTTGCTAGGTAGTGCTTACACTAGTCAAGGACTTTTCAGCTTCCCATGCTCTACCGACTGAGAAGGCTGGAGGTGCACAAGAAGCCGGGAGGGGGCACAGCCAGGACAGCTGACCCAAACTGGCCAAAGGGACATTCCATACCATGTGACATCATGCTCAGTATAGAAACTACGGGAAAGCTGGCCGGGGGGCCGCTGCTCAGGGACTGGCTGGGTATCGGTTGGCGGGTGGTGAGCAATTGCATTGTGCATCACTTGCTTTGTATATTCTTCTTTTTATTATTACTATTACTATTATTATTATTTTATTTTATTTCAATTCTTCAACTGTTTTTATCTCAACCCACGAGTTTTCTCACTTCCA
>NW_008824808.1:3721473-3736879 GCF_000699105.1 Pygoscelis adeliae
TGAGCGAGTGGCTGTGTGGTGCTCAGTTGCCAACTGAGGTTAAACCACGACACCCAAAAATCTCAGATTTTCCATCTCCAGCTGCAAAGAGGAGCCCATCCTTGCAAACCTGCATTTCAAACCTTGCAACCTTTGCCAGCCTGAGGAACAGCCCAGTATTAAACCTCAGTCAACACAGTGCTGTCAACCAATTTTCAAGCTGATCCATGATAGATGAGCTGAATTTGAAAGCAGCCAGTGTTCACACGGCAATAGCCACGTGTTACTGCACCACCAGGGCTCTCACGGTGCTCTGTACTCAAAAGCATCTCCCCAGAGCACAGAAGAGAGACACTCATAGCCATGGCATTGATAGTCCCCCATATTGTCACCATTGTGGACACGTGCCCTCATCAGCAGGGCTGCCGCAGACCTCAGCCTAGAAATCTCTTCTTAGAATCAATGTTAGTAGTAAGATGAGAGAAAAAATAGCCTATGTATAACATGCTAATAATTATTTTATTTAAAGTTATTACAATATTCCCCAGGCAAAATTCTACATTCTACCTTTGCTCATTAAAATGTGCACATGGCTCAAAACTTGATGGTGGGTGAAGAGAAAAACAGAAAAAAATCACTTCACATCTTTCCCTTTACAGTGGCATTCCTTCAGTTAAGTCATTTCTTATTGCTGCTGCATTTTTCCTAGCATTTGTATCAAAGGTATTATTGACACTTTAATGGATTTTTTAACGTTATTGGAACATACATTTTTTCTTATTGAATTTTATGAAAGTAATTTTTATAAAATATGACTTTTTAAAAACTTAACAACTTTTAAAACCCCTGAGAGAAAACAGTTTGTATAAAACATTATACAATATGAAAAATTTCAATCAAAATACAAAATTTAAATAACATCAGCATTTTTCTGTCTTACTAAGAAGATGATATTTTTTCTTCAGCAGTTCTTCCACCTAGAGCTTTCAGTCAGCTCTCTTCATAACAAAGAGAAGGTGCTTCTTCAGTGCACTAATGGTTACAGCCCCTTAATAACAGGCAAACAAAGTGGCCCCATTGGATGCTGCTTGGCTGGGCTTGCACTCAGGATCTTAGTAATGATTTGAAGCAGAAGCTCAGATGGTTGTGGTGAGATTATATGAGGTGTTTGTAAGATGAGACGCCTAATACAGGGTATGTTATGAACGGTCTACCATGAACAAGACACACACATTGCAACCCTGACTTAACAAGATGTGTTAGCAACAGAAGATACGCTAAGGAAAATAAATGACCTTTTTTGTGTAACAGTGCCAGCAGAAAGCAGCCCAAAAGATGGCACAGCTACTCTTGGGAATAATTACTGCAACATCTGCAGTCTCCCACTAGTTTTGAGGCAGTGCCACAGTTCCCACCCAGAGCCATTCTCGCTTGCGTGCAGGATGAGGAGCGACCCTGGCAGACCTTCACACGATGCTAGGCTGAGTCCTCACTGCTGCGCAATCTGCCGAGAGCCACTGGCTGTTTAAGGAACCCTAAGAAACTGAAAGGCTTTTTAAAAGTTATTATTTACTTAAAGCTGGTGGAGCCATGCTGGAAGAGTAGATGAACACTGCTGAAGGTGGGTGGCTCCTCAGCTCTGACTCCACTCAGTGGGGTTGTCCAATTTCTCTTTGGAAGAGAGGGCTGACTAACCTAAGCTCCCCACTGGCAGCACATGCTCAACAGGAGAGGGACGATCTGTGCTTTCCACCCCCATAAGCGGTGGGATTCCCAAGCTGCTGCTGGGCTTGGAGCTCAGAAGAAGCCAGGAGCCAGAAACCTGCCTCCCATCAACAGCTGCATCTGCACCCTGCAAGGCAGCGGCTCCCAGCCCCCTGCTCCTGCTGAGCTCAGGAGCTGTCAGGGTCCTGCTGAGCTGGAAACAGCATCTTTACTTTTCCCCATTTGATGACTGCACAGAAACGCTTGTAAATTGGGACTGTTACACCCATGCAAGCTTAAAACAACCTTGCTCAGACAGAGACGACAGCTCTCGATGGCAACATGAACGTGACTGCAGACTAATCCACCTTGTTGTTCTGACACATTAAAACCATCTCTGAAATTCCCGCACTGCCTGTAGTCACTCCTGTTAGACACCTCTGCGCAGCCAGCACTCAGTCAGGCCAACCAACACAGGAAAGAAGCACAAAGAAAAAAAAATCCACATTTTTGGTAGATTCATACTCCTTTGTGCACTAGAATTTTTCTTTTTCATTGTAATCATGGAAATATATTAATAGTTTAGCTTTAAATATATCTATCAACAAACTTTAAATCTATTTAACAAACACATTCTGCAAAGAACTGGTTTGCATTTAAAGCACATTAAGTATATATCTCTGATAGCTAGAGGGACAGACTACTACCAGAAAAAAGGCAGTCAATTTAAAAACTATTTCTTCCTTGAATATTCTGTTCTCAGAAATCCCAGGCCCCTGCGACCAGTGAGAAAATCTGGAGCAATGAAGACTTGCCCTCAGCAGAGAAGGATCAAGTTAAGCAACATTTAAATAAACTAGACACACACAAGCCCGTGGGTCCTGAGGGGATGTATCCATGGGTGCTGAGGGAGCTGGCTGATGTTAACAGAAGGCCACTCTCAACTATCTTTGAAAGGTCATGCGGATCAGAGGAGGTTCTCAAGGACTGCAAGAAAGCAAAAGTCCTATTTTCAAGAAGGAGGATCCAGTAAACTACGGGCAGGTCAGCCTCACCTCGAATCCTGGGGAAGTGATGAGTAAAAAAATCTGGGAACAATTTCCTTAACATATGGAGTAATAGAAGGTGATTGGGAGCAGTCAGCATGGATTTATGAAGGCAGAAATCACATCTGACCAACTTGACAGCTTTCTGCAATGAGACGCCTGGCTCATCTCACTGAGATGAGAGAGAGGTGGATGTTATTTATCTTGACTTTAGCAAAGCTTTTGATTCTGTCTCCCATAACATCCTCATTGACAGACTGATGAAGTATAGACTAAATAAGTGAACAGTGAGGTTCATACCTTGATTGGGAGGAATAAGAAACATGGAACCAGACTCTTCTCAGTGGTGCCCAGCAAAAGGATAAGAGGCGATGGGCACAAATTGAAATACAGGGAATTCCATCTGAACAAAGGAATTTTTAAAATTTTTTTTTTTTTTACTGTGAGGTTGGCCAAACCTGGAACAGGTTGCCCAGAGAGGTTGTGGCATCTTCACCCTTGAAGATACTCAACAGCCTGCTGGACAAGGCCCTGAGCAACCTGCTTGGAGCAGGGGGGTTGGATTAAGCGATCTCCAGAGGTGCCTTCCAGCCTCAGCCATTCTGTGATTATTTCCAAGCAGGTTAAACAAAACATCTGCAAGAACAACAATTCAAGAAAAAATACTCAAAAGCAGTATAACTTAAGACAGAGATAATTCTAGGCCTTGCAGCACAACATTTAAGTCCTACTGAAGCACATTTTTATTTCCTGTTGATGTTACACATAGTTGTACAATGTGTTGTCTGTAAAGAAGAGACTTCATGGGGTGCTTCACTTGCAACAGGGAGTTATAAACACATAACCCCAAAACCAGAATTTGGTTGTAGGTGTTTGCTATCGCTTAGCGAGGGTTTATGAAACATCTTACCATTGAGCACAGTTTCCACTATAAGTAGGGTGTGTAAACAAGTCCAATTACAGATGTTCTATTTTTAAAATATTAATTGTAAGGCACATAGTGTAAAACATTAATTAACATTATCCTGGTTTCCACAACAACAGTGCTTCCTGAGAAATGGCTGTATCAGCAAACAAACATTGAAGGTACGCAATTATTGTATTGCTCTGTGACATTATGCTCTAAATCAAAATAGTGCTCTTCTTTTTTAACTCATACCAACATCTAAAAGCAAAGGACCAAAACTGCAAATATTTATTCATTTATGTCACTGAACTGCAGTCAACAAATTGAATTACTGAATTGACAGCATGACAATATCCCCAATAAATATGCATAAACTTATTTGGAAACTCTCTTATTTGGAAAGGAGAAGATTTTCAAGTGACACCAAGTCACACATGGCCAAACTTTTGGTAAATAAATTCGTAAGTACCTAATGAACCAATTAAGTGATTAACTGATTTCAATGCATCAAACACTAACTTGGGTGCCTACTTCCACACAAGTTGTTTTAACACTGCCTTTAAAAAAAAAAGAGGGGAAAAAAGAAGTTTAAGCCTTTTTTAAAATGCTTTTTGGCACCAAAATGACACTCAAGCTAGCCAGAAAACAAGGGCAAATTTTCATTCTGTTTTCTGCACCCAAATTACAGAGCAAAATCCCATGAAGTGTAGCTAGAAGGCTTAAAAACAAACCAAAACAAACCCACTTAACTTTGTCTGTACTTAAGTATCTTGTAAATCGTCCCAACGGTTTCAAGAGGAGCTGAACTGAGCCACGGTAGAACAATCTTTCTAGAATTCCATCTTTTGTTATTAATTTTAAGAAGTCAGTCAAATGAGTTGTAATAGGAAATACATTTTTTCATCCTCTTAGAAAATTTGAAGCCAATTCCTATCCCTCTACAGAAACAGATGCAATGGGTGTCAAGGGAAAAAGAACTCTGCAGGAACCCACCAAGGTTTTCCCTGAAGCCTCCTGTTGGGTTTTGTAGCCTTTAAAGGAAAAAAGGCTTTTATCCTGCTGGCCTTAGCTTGCCAAACTGAGAGCCTCCAGGTCTGCTCAGTATCTCGTGAGCGCTTTCACTCAAGGATTCTCTGTGGCTTTTTCTTGCTATCTTCCAGCAGAGCCAGCACAACTGTTTTCATCTCCTGGTATCAGTCAAACTTTCTATAAGGCTATTTGCTTAACCTAGCAATCCCAGAGGCCGGACTGTGAAGGGAAGTTCAAGCGCTGCAAGTCGTTGGAGAAGCAAGGCATACCACCCCTGCTCCATACTTCTACAGGTCCTATCTGCAGGTGAGAAGGGGAGCACTACTGCTGACCAGCTTTCTTCCAAAGCCACGGAGGGAGTCAGCCACGGAGATAACCTCCACATGTAAGCAAAGGAGCTACATCATGGGATCATGTAGTTCGTGCCTTGAAAAAAAAGCACCATCTCAATTTTCAAGTTCACAGTTAACAAAAATATCTTTAAAATTCAAGGACTGATAGCACTGATAGCAGACAAATTCCTTTTAAATGCCCTAAACAATCTGGTTTCACATTTCAAGGCAACAAATTTAATTTCTATTTCTGTTTTATGCTGAAGAGAAGTTTCCTTAGGCACCAAGCCTAAAAAAGGCAGCCCAACACATACTTGCCCACAGTCATTATCTCTGAGTGCTGGCAACCACTGCTTACTCACTGCTGTTTATGGCTTTTCTCAGGGTGGGAAAGGGCTGATGGCAAGGAAGCAATTAATTTTTTTTTCCAGTTCTTTCTGGTCATAAGGCTAGATTCTTTTAAAAGTTGCTGTTTGTGTATTTTCCCTTGGGGTTTCACAACTTTCTTTTAATATGACCTCACCCTTCTCCACAAAAATGTTCATTCTTTTCTGGTTAGCCTTATTAATTTTACCAATTGGACTAACCCACTTAAAAAGCTATTTCCTAGACAAGTTTTCTATGTTTCTATATGTTAACCTATTTCTCTGTTTATTTCACTTGTAGTATCTTCATCTCATTTAATTTGATCCATGAAAAAATGGTATACACAAAAATTAATGCAGAAAAGAACACTAGAGGAAATAATATTAGAAAGCTACAAAAACAGAGGTAATATATGTATATATCTTAAGGAAAAAAAAAACCAAAACAATTAGAGTACCTATGTAAAGGAGCCAATAATGAGTTACTCTGATCTTTTAATTTAAACTAATCTGAAACCATTTTTTCAATTAGCACCCTTTAATTCATAGGTCCATGCATAAGAAATTCAAATGTCCAGGTAACTCATAAAAATACTACTTAATTTGGTGTATTCATGCATGACTACATAGAGTAAGCAAGATTCAACACTATGGTAAAGAGAAGAAATGAAGTGTAAAAATATTTTCCCTTACAACAGCAAATGAAAGTCACACTCATTTAAGTAAATATTTTGCTACATTGATAGAAGCTAAATCCATATTTTTTTCAAAGCCTTGCTTTAGTTGTTGCTTGTAAGTCACCGTGCTATTTTTGGTCTGCTTCATATAAAATGACACAAGAAGTTTGTGTTCACATAACTCTATCGATGAAATGCTCTTTGCTTTTTACAAGTTGTTTGTAACGAACACTTTAGCTCTCTCAAAAAGGTGAAGAATACAATCAGCCAGCGTCTTTGTGCACATCCTGTGAGGATACTCATCCTCCATAGAAACAAATTTCACTAACCTGAGTCGGCAAGCTGTAATGGCATGTGGTGAAACTATGATACGCACCAAAAACTTACAGACTTGCTAATCAGTAGCAAGATACAACAGAACACGCTCTTGGAAAGCTACCAATCTCCCCAACAGCATTTGGATGGCTTCTCTTTTTGAACGGGGACTTGATGCTCCACGTTCAATCCGTGCACACCATTTTCTCCTTCCTCCCTAAATTCTAAACATTTTTCTTACATTTACTTCTGAGATTCAGTAGTGACAGTTTTGTCCTTACACTCCTACATATATTTTGCACAAGCTGTTAAACAGAATTAGTCCACGCTCCTCTTTCATACCAGTCACCATTGGCCAAAATTTTTTCCACAGAATCAGGTACACAAGAATCCAACTGACTTCACAGTTGCAAAAGCTCAACAGCAGCCAGACTATTAAATAAAACAGAGAAGGGAAGTGCTTATAAGTGATACTCTAACATGCAGTGGGATGGAAGGCTGTTTTTCCTGTGCTCCGAAGGAACCTAATAAACCGACCTTAGAGAAATCCCAGTTCTGACCCTCACCACCCAGCTTCTAACTTGTGCAAAGACGGCTTGGCAGCCCGGCTGAAGAACGGTTTTGCGGACTGTGGTCATGCAGACCCTCCAAATAGCCACAAAAAGTGTTTACTAGCTGAAGACAGGTCCCAGGTGGCTAGCAGGGAAGGGGCATGAACACAGCACTTGGAAGACAGGTTGAGTGTGCCCACTGTAAACTCTTTATGCTGCCTTTAACTACCATGAGGGCATCACTTATTAGCAGATAACAACAAAAATATTGCCTGGTATCACTTGGTTATTGCACCTGCGCTCTGCACAATACAATAATCCAGGTTAGTTCAAAAGGACACCATCAGCAAGAGCGCTGGCTGACACCTTTACCTAAATAAGGGGAAGAGATTTTTTTATTTACCCTGATCATAAACATACTCTTCAAATTCCATTACAAGTCTTTACTGCAAATTCCCCCTTACCATTCAAAGCCAGCAGATAAAAACTTGAAAATGAACAAGTTAGAATTACCTAGAAAAATTAAACCTTGTGGTCTTCACAGACCTAGCAAAGCAGAAAGATTAATATAAGCAAATTCCCCACCCCCCCAAAAAAAAGGCAAAATTATGCCCTGGTAATTCTTTCAGTTGCAGTTCACTGACATACCTTTTAGTACTGAACAGGAACAACCAGTTTTAAGGTAAAAATCTAAACTCAAGGTCCTATTTTTTAGAAGTTAAATAAGAATACCAGAAGAGATAGCAGGAAGAAAAAAAAGTGACATTGGAAAACTGACAGATTTTGGGAGATGAAATAATTCAAGTCTGAATGCCCTTCCTTCACCATGTGTTAGGACCACATGGCACGAGGAGAAAATCAACATGTGCAGTATCCAAAACTCGTGTCAAAGAATAGAAGAAACCGGTGGATAACAAAGAACTAATCTATTATGCAAGTGCTGGTTTCTGCGTATGTTTAAATCTGGAGGCACACTACCCCTTCCTGCAGAGCTTTCTGCCAAGTACAGGATCCATGGGGAAAATGGCTTAATCCCCAATAACGATGCAGTGTGAGGAGCCTATCAGGGATATACTTAATGCTGTCCTCCATGCTGAGGCTGTAATTCCAGGAATAAAGAGTTAGTCACCATGTCTCCCTCCACCACCCATCTTTTCATCTTCTGCATATCCTGCTCTGCAGAGACAGGCATTCACATCTACAGGATGCTGCTAAGTCATGTGGGGACATGGCATGGAGGAAGCTGCTCTTCTACAGAAAACTCCTGCAAATACAGCGGACATCGCACTAGGATTTCTTTCTTTACATGGATTTCCACAGGCTGAGATGAATGTCTCTGGTGGTTTTGCTACACCCTGCTCTTGACTGGAAACACCACTCTGCTTCTGCACACCCTGACTTTTCCCATGCATGCTAGAAAGGGGCGGAGAGCGTCTTCTTACATCCTTTACATATACTGTGAGGCCGAACAGAGGCATAATAAAACAGATAAATGATTAGAAAAAATTGGTTAAGTTACAGCAACCCTTTTTTCCTTTTTATTTTTTTGTAAAATAAATTTCTCTGTGGAATTGCGATTCACCCTGAATGCTGTAAACATTTCTTGTTCGCTCACTACCAAAGCTCATGTAAGAATGGGATAAGATCATGTCAGCTATCGGGTGAAGCAAAGGAATGAGTCATCAGTCTGCAAGCTGAACAACAGACAAAATCATAGATTCAGAGCAAGGTAAGCACAGTAATGAATGAAACGCTAGTTTCTAAATTACACCTCTGGAGAAAGCGGCCTAGGACGGCAACTCATAAACATACCTACCCAGCCTAGCATTAAGAAGCACATAGGGAATCCAGGGGGCCACTTAAAGAAAAACTCCATGGAATTCAAGAGGGGTGGAAGAATCTCCCTGAAAAATGTTTGAAACAGCTGAAGGAATTCAATTACAGCAGTATACACCTCTTGTATCTAACTTGGTCGAGTCTTGTGTCCTATGTTCTTACAGGTTAGCATAAATTTTATGGATTAGGGAAATGTCATTTTTTAATAAACTAAGTACTTTTAATTTATAGTGAAGTCTGTTAGTTTTACTCCTACTAAGATTAGCAAAATCTTCCCCACAGAAGGAA
Organism: Pygoscelis adeliae; assembly: GCF_000699105.1. Lineage (NCBI taxonomy): Eukaryota > Metazoa > Chordata > Aves > Sphenisciformes > Spheniscidae > Pygoscelis > Pygoscelis adeliae. Next base: position 3,730,503 of record NW_008824808.1, read on the forward strand.
AGAAAAAGACAATAGTGCAAATGCTCTCTCATTTTGTATTCAAGCTGTTTCTTCTTTGACTAAAGAAAGATAGCAGGCTCTCATAAAATGAGAGTACTTCCCACCAACCAAACTGTCAAAAAAGGCTCAAATTCTGTTTGCAGTTTTGCTGGTCTAAATGGAAATAATCTAGGTGGTAAGTTTAGATTTCTACCAAAGCAACTGAAAGCAAAACACGTCCCCGGAGATCTATAGCCTGATTACTGATGATAAGCTGAGATAGCACAGCCCCAGCTGCTCAATATTACACAAAGAAAGAGGTGGGCAGGTTCAGAGAAAGCTGCACATATTGGTTTCACTCCTATTCACAATTTACCCCTACTATTCCACTCACCCACTTTCTCTTCACCAAAGCATGAAATGCCGGTTGCTTAGATTTAAGCTGTTCAATATTCAGCTACTGCCATCACAAACTACTAAATAAATTAACAAAATGTCACCATTCCACATAGTAACTCCCGAACATCATGCAAGCCCCATGTATTTTCAGATGTTTCGCTCTCCTCCCGAAGTCTTCTGCCCTGCCACCACCTAACCACCCGCAGCACCTGCACCGAGTCGTGACCACAGCTCCTGCTCCTTCCCTGCCCTGAGGCAGCATACCCTTCACTGAGGACCGCTGTGGGTGCAGTACACATCAGGGGTACTTTTCCCCTAAACCTTCACCTGCACCTACACCTCACGGAGCACTGCATCCCATGAATTACCCCTTTAGTTACTGCACGCTAGAGAGATCACAGTAACCACTCTCCTGTGAACCCTACCCACAGCCAGTGCACGGTTGCCTGAGCTAGCTTAGCCCTCAGTGAGAGACGGAAAGAGAGCGGGAAGAAGGAGAGCCTGGGAACCAGGGCCTTCAGCTTGGGTCTTCAGGAAACTTCCCCGCCCGGCGGCTCTGCTGGCTCAGGTACAAGATTCACAGGTTTCATTTCGGTGGCTCTCTTCCTACTAACACTTTATTTTAGCCTAGACGTGCTGCGACATGCTGTGCACTGACTGCGCCAGCCTGGGCAGGGTGAACATGCTCAAAGCATACGGCTGAGAAAGGTGAGGATCTCATCAAGGAAAAGAATACTGAACATACATAAAGAGGAAGAGTGCTCAAAATGGGGCAGTACAGGATGACATGCCAATTAGGGACTTCCAACATACACCAGCATGTCCCAAAGAGGGAGTACTACTAAATTTTTGTATTCATACCTCCAAACGTATGCTTCAACAGCCTAACAGGAAGGTAATTTTGAAGGCTATAAAGCCTACTTCCCTTCTCCAATCTGGACCTGCTTCTTCAGTTACTGATTTTTTAAGGTAGCTCAGCTTCCATCTCTGTTTCATGGCTTCTAATTAACTTATTTCTCATTTTAAGTATTTACAGCTTGAGACTAGAAAAAGCAAAGGGATAGGTGATGAGCAGAAGGAACAAAAACTGGCTGTGCAGGAGGCCCACTCCAGGAGCTGGACCACCTCACCTGTGGGCAGGATGGAAAGCAGCTAGGGGATGTCTCCTTTCTGTTCATGAAAATGCGATTGCTTTCCCACCAGACTGCGGCTGTATCACACCTACCACGCAGTGACCCGGAGCACCCCTGCCACACACGCAATTAAATTCTGTCAAGCCACTGCTGACCAGCCCTGGTGCACAGCACATGGCACGCTTTAATTTAGCATTAGCAAAATACCAGTAGCCCCTGGAGAGACTTGGATTTAATTCTACTCCAAAAATATGTTCACTGTACTGGAAGCAAAGCAGCAACAGTGAATAATAATTATTAATTGTCAGCTCCTTGAACATTTTCATACCTATACCGAATGTCTTGGAAAGGACAGCTCCTCTTCCCCAACAGGAATGCTGGAAACAGTATTTTTCTGAAAAGGAAGACCATTTCTGATCGCAGATATTAACTCTACATTTCCTTTCCAAACTATTCAGATTCCGGAAGCAGAAGAAACAAAAATTTGGTGTGTAAAACTGCAGCGCAAATATTTTCAGCACCCCAGCAAAACCCTCTTGCACACATTCTTGTGAGTAAAAAACCAGATCTGCTGTGAGGCATAGCATGTACCTCGTGGCAACAGTGTAGATTTATGTTTCTGCTCTCTGGGAAGTCACTTCTGTGTAAAAGGATATGACTGGCTTTACAGGTCAAGGTTAAATCTATTGTCGTGAAACGGACCAAAAATGGAAAACAGATCTAACAGCCTAAAAACACAGAGCTATCAGATGGGGTTGAGAGGTAGGATACACCACCGATTTATACAGTTTAAATAGCCCAGTCAATGCCTTTCTCCTCCATTTGACAACTTCTCTTTTTGCTTTACATTTTCGTTGCTTTTCAGCCCTTTGGAAACTTCACTCACAAGGGAGAAGATGTCACATTTCCCCTGGAACAAAATTGGCTTATGACACATTGTATAATTCCAAAAATACATAAGGCATTAATTTGACACACTCCTGTCATCAAGACCTTAATTTCAAATATCTTCTTTTCCAGAAACAATTAAAAAATTTCTCTGCCTCAGCCATCTAATTTGTATCACTTTAAGAGGGAGAGTTTCTTCCCACTCACCCCAAGATCCTTCACGTGGGAGATTCCCAAACCTCCTGGGGAAGGTCTGCTTGAGTCTCTTGATGAAGGTACTACGTTCTCATCCCAGCAAGTGACTACTAGTGAGCTGTTTTTCTCAGCCAACACTTTGCATTTTAATTCCTATTTTTTCTTGACTAATTGCCCCCCTCTTTTTTTGCGCACCAGTTTTTCCCCCACCCTTGTGTTCCCATTAACTCTTTCCTTTCATCTTGGTTTTACTCTCTGGACCTGTGTGTCCCTCTTCTTCTTCACCACCAGATTACCATGCATGCTACAAGCTATCAAAAATTTTGCAAAGGACTACAGCAATGATTCTGTACGATACTCTACAACTTTAGGAGTGCTGCCTGGCAACTGTTCAGGTAGATCACTAAAACTTAAATGGGGCATTTTCTGTAAAATAGGTGTGCTTCTGCTATATAAACTTCACGCCCTCCTACCTTCTCTGGAATTACAGCTGCTTCTCTTTCAATGTAAAAAGGCAGGGACAGAGAGAGATAGGATATCTGGACATACTGAAATGCTTTACAATGTCTTCTGGTGGACAATTAACTGTAGCCCATGGGTCAGAGAACTGTAAGAGATCCACCTGCTCACAGGTTTGTGACCTTTCTGGTGAATTTTAGGAGTTATACAGCATCTCAGATAAGTCGCCATGTCATCTTCACAACAGACCTCACATGGTTAAATATTACATATATCTTGCAGAAAGCAGAAGAATTAATGGCAGAGCCAGTATTAAAATGCAACAGACACTTTTCTTCTGCTTCCCGCAAATACTGAGCTACCCCTGCAGTGACCTAAGACGAGGCAACAGCTGACTAGGAGGGGACGGAGACACAGCACTGTCAATGCCACCACAGGCAGTATTGTCACAATCTGACCCTACATCTGTCTTTCCCTTATCGGCCTCATCATACATCTTTTTCTCACCCTGCATCCCCAATTGTATGTATATACAAATCAAATGACCCGGTGCTATGTTTTTTCACAGATTGTCCAAAAGTCAAATTCCCTAGTTTCAGAGTTTGATGGTGCATAGAATAATGGGAGCAGACCGCAAAAACCAGAAACCCAACCCAAAGTGTAGACTGATGTTGCTGACATCAATCTTACCTCTCTAAATCAGCCCTAAATTAAAATATCAAAAGGAAAGGATGCTTCACAGAGATATAAATACTGGTAATTATTTTTCACAGCCTTCAATACATAGCCATTTGCACTTGTGAAAGACAATTACAAAACATTATTCTGACTCTATGCATCACCAAACCAAAACAGCGAATATAATGTACCAGCCTACTCCCTTTGCACTGCTCTCTTGGACTCTGCAGAGACGTTTGGGAAAAACACAAGCCAATATTCATAATTTTAAAGATTCCCTTTCTGTGTCGACTCCCACTGTTTTTTGTTCAATCCCTGCATGGCCTCATCATCGAAAATCAGAGCACTATTCACTGCTGCATATCCTGGACATAAAGGAAAACCAAATCTCTCCTTTTTGGATCAAATCCCTTAGATGGGAACATTGCCTAAGTGAAAGCAGCCTCGCTGAGCTGTGTAAGAGGTCAGGAGGCAGGGGATGGTATAGCAATCCTATGATTTTTGGATGCAAGTTGAGGAAAGAGAAAGCAAAGACAAGTGGCGGTAGCTGCTGAGGACACCCGTGGAGTCGCTCCATGGCATCGCACACGTGGGCCAAGGCTGATCTTACTTTTCCTCCCCACATGCCTGGGCAAGCAGCCCAGCTAAATGCACACGGCACTGGCATGGAGACTCAGCTCTGAATGTGCTCTTTCTACTGTATACGTTGGCCAATTCAAACCAAAAATACCACCAATTCTGCCCAGCGCCAAAAAAATGAATGGAGCTGAAGGGCCACTGCCAGATTGGAGAAAACGGCCCTGACTTGGGTGAGCAGCTCTAAAAGAAACAGAGGAGGAAAGGCTGGAAGGTGTGTCTTCATAGGGTAAAACACTCTTAGCCGTATCTTTGTCAGTAACTACTGTTTTTCTGCTAAATTTGCATAATCCTCTGCACAACGAGGTATGTTTGACACATGATTTTTTAAAAATATTTTTTTAAAAAAGAAAGCAAAATCTTTTTGCAGATTAAATTAGTAAAGCTATGAAGGCTAAAAAACTTCAGATTATGGATTTTACCCCAGCCTCCTTCATTACACACCTCGTGCAAATTTATTACAGGAAAATGTTACCTAATTAAATTTATTATGCTTTGATTTTTTTGTGAACTTATTTAATTAAAAACTTCTTGATTCATGTAATTTATTATGGCATGACCATTGTTAATGAAGCTCACAAAAGGTACTGTTGAATAAATTAATGCAAAGGAGATGAAGCAGAGCAGAATGAGGGATTATGTTCTCAGACTTCTGAAGCAAAGAAGCCTGAAATAAATTCAAGTTGTGAGTGTTTGGAGCAGAGGGTGTATTCATTGTAATTATTTCAGACTGCGTGCTGATTGCAAAAGCTTAACATAAATAGGAGTTGTTATTGCAGATGTTTCTATTCTTGCTAGGAAATCCCTTGAATATAGGAAGCACAGAACAAAAAATGTGAAGATGCTGTACTACAGCACCGTAACTTTTGTTCTATTCTTTTTTGTGTTCTGGACATACCAGAAGAAACATAAATAAAGATGTTCATCTTCAGGCCTTGAAGGAAAAACACTCCTCTCCGGTAACATGACAAAAGATCTAGACGTAACTTCACTGCTCAGCAGTGAGCGTTTTGGCACATTCCCTCCTCCCTGCCAGAACTGCCCTTAGACTGCACGGCACTAGGTTACCCTCTGGAGACTACGTGGCCTGCAGCTAGAACCACAGTCAGTACAATAAAATTCATGGTAATTAACAGCTTTTAAGATCCTTGCTCCTCCATTCACAACAGCAAATTGGGCACATAAATAATTCACATGTAATTTTGATATTTCCGACTCCCTTTTTACATTAAGCAATGGCAAAATTTCTATTCAGTCTGGGGAAAAATAAAACTCTTCTTTTTGAAAATTTACAAAAAAATAGAAGTAGTCAAAAATGTCTAATGACAGTACTGGAGGTGTCTATAATATATCTCATCATATCTTCTGCTTCACTTCCTCACTTCTCGTAATTTGCTTTCTTGTCTCAGTAGGATCACAGCACACAGAAACCAAGAAGAAAAGTAAACGGCTCAGGGTAGGGCTTTTTGACTGTAACTTCAATCTGCTCAGGTCTATCACTGCAACACCTTTTTAAAGAAGAATTATACAGCTATTCAAGCTCTTCAGTTATTTGTGGACCAGCTGTATGAAGTAACCTCCACACTCGCAGAGATCAGTATGAGTCAAAGATGCTGTGGTCAGTACAATATCTGTCTATAGGCTGAACATTATTTCTTACAGTTCTGCATTAAACATGAAACAAAAAGGTCATATGGGCCTTTCCATACAGCAACATACATCTCCATGCATGCTATGTTTCGCAGTCACAGACAGCAGGGCAGTCAACTACACCACCACCACCGGCCAGACCCCAGAGCTTCACCCCACTGCCTGGAGACCAAGTGGGTGCAAGCACCTTCCCTTTACGTTCTTCAGCCCTGCGCTTGCTCCGTACTGGACGGTGCCAGGAACGTGCCAGACCTAAACCCAGTTTTCTTGGCCCTGGAAGGTGCTGTGGTTTAACCCCAGCAGGCAACTGAGCACCACACAGCTGCTTGCTCACTCCCCCCACCCTGGTGGGACGGGGGA